>NW_020438896.1:1696579-1712629 GCF_000699045.2 Agrilus planipennis
AGAACTGTACAGTACTAGACGAAAATGTTTAGCAATTTCTTAAAACAAAAATGTATATAAATTAACAATAGAAAACAAAGCAAAAGTTTTATAGGTGTGTAGAACGTTAAGTTAATTCACTTGTTATTATTTTTGGCTAAATATACTTTTAAATAAAGCATGTTCTTAAATTTTAACGAGGCAGTTTAAAAAATTTTGCAAATGGTACTGTACACTTTTGTCTAGTTCTCGCTCGATGATCGGTGGAGAAATGGCTCCACTGACAAATATGATTGAATTTGGAATTATGTTACGGCTCATCCTAATAAAGGGAAGGGGCATATCTCCAACTTCTTGAAACGAGCAGTAGTAACTTGTGATCTGGATTTAAACGATATGAGTCTACAAATAGGAGCAAATCACCACTTTACTGTCTTTTCGCAGTTATTTAGTAATCTCGCTTGTAATCAACATCTTCACATACGGTGTGGCGATGAGAATTAATAAGTCTAGGTCTTTACAATAAGATTTTCCATCATCCGGTGTGCGCGGCATAGAATTATGTTAATTAACATTATTATAAATACGTTGTGAACCTTTTGTTTTATAATTTTTTCTGGACGTTTACTTTTATAATCATCTTACTGGTTTCTACGACTATGCTAGTTTCCATTTTATAATTTTTTGGGCTTAATCATTTATGAGTACCTATTAGTAAAGAAATCATAACCGTACAGAGAGTGTTGAAATAAAAACAGTGATGATGCCAAAATAATTTGTTTACCGTGAAAGATCAGATCAAAATAGGGTTGCAAATAATTTTATTGATGTAAAATCAACATCAATTATTTTATATCAAAATATTTACAACCCCATTTTGTTTCTGATATTTTAGACATTGTAATAAGAGAAAGAAAGAAATGGAATCCATAGATTCTTTAGGTTTGGGTTCATCTAATAACTGAAGTTTTTCGAATCGTTTTCTAAGAATTTTGTATTATAGGCATTTATTGGTACACACACAATATCTTGTAGTTTTCAATTTTATACAGCTGGCCTATATCAATCGG
The DNA here is from genome assembly GCF_000699045.2 of Agrilus planipennis. Classification (NCBI taxonomy): domain Eukaryota; kingdom Metazoa; phylum Arthropoda; class Insecta; order Coleoptera; family Buprestidae; genus Agrilus; species Agrilus planipennis. The sequence continues at coordinate 1,697,629 of NW_020438896.1, forward strand.
TATTGTTTTGCGGACTGTTTTGTTGTTATTCAAAGAATTTTGTAGTTCCATTTGGCAAATGCTAATATTAATTTGGAATTTGAAAATTCCATGGACCATGACATTGAACCCGGAAAATAATATCTATCCAATATTTTATATTTTTCATTACCAAGGAGTTTAGAATTTTTTGGGCTGTCTTCAGTTAAAGAATTAGAGGGCATACATGGAAAGTCTCTTTGTCCCCTTTTCAAGCTCCTAATACCTTCAATGGCCAATGTGAGCAACTTTCATTCATCATTTTATATAATGTTTGATCGGTGATACTAGCAAAACTTTTAACGGCAAAAATGTATTTTGCATTTTACAAACAGAAAATCCGTTTGGAAAAGTATTTTAAATAAAATACAAAATGCTACAAAAATCACATCTCTGATAACAACATAGGTAAAAATGAATTCTTTATATGTATAACCTATATACGACAAGTAAAGATTATATTGTAATGTTCGTGGGTTTAACAAAATTAACTTCTAAGACTGATAACGACAGAATTATTTATTTACACTAATTATTAAAGAACTTAAAATCACTATTAAATTATTACTAAACTTAGGTTATGAATTATTCTATTTATGTACACTACTGTTGATATATCACTATTCACTGCGCTATTTATTTCACTGCTGCCTATGTCCATTTATTTCGGGATTCACTTCTGCAACGGTCAATTTATTTCTACTCCTTTCGGCTATCGTCTCTTCCCTTAAATACTCTTTTGTTCACTTTCGGGAACCTTCTGGAAACATCCGGATAGTTTATTTTTTCTTTGAACTGTTTAACTGCTTTCACGCACACGTGTGCCCGATCGCACACAAACACACTACAATATGGTAATTCCATATTAAAGGTAGTTATAAAACTAACTGAGAAAATTTTTGTAGAATATAAGTCAGGTTTTCGGTTATATTTTTGCCTTTTCTATGGATATAAAATAACAACACTATTTCAAATAGTAACGTTTATAATGTATTTTGCACTGAAAAAACGATGTTTAGTCAGCATAATGATACATTACACATAACTAACGGCAGAATAAAAAAGGTGTTATTTTACCAGCAGACGCGGCTGTTTGTGGTCATGAGTTTAATGGAACAGTTTCTCAATCATTTTGCTTGATTGGCGACTGGCCTCCCCGGGTAGGAACGTCTTTGATGTAGGGATTCAGTAGGATGAGCAGGTCTCGCGAGTAAGTGGTCCAGCTCGAGTTTCGAGGATTAGTTAAATGTCAGAAATGAATGATTTGCTTTGTAGGTACTGAGGTTATAGACATACTTCCTAATGACATGAATTTTCGCGACAAAGAAAACTGTAACTGTCGTTCTTTTCTGAGAAATTTTATTATACAGAAAGCGGTAATAATTTGCCTTCCTTTTTTTACTTTTAGAAAGTGCGTTTCGGAAGTTTCTTTGTATATCTTAATTATTGCATTTCTCTTTCTAGGTGCTACTGAAAAGACTGCTATTGTGCCAAAATTTGAGCTGTTATTTTTTCGACTTTTTGTATTCCATCCATTCTACAATGAGTGCTTCCCAAGAACCAAGTTCCTCTACATCAGAAACACCATCGCCAAAAGTGTCAACGTCGGATGAACAACATACTCTTGCCTCACATTTATACGCGTCGGGTGACGATTCTAACGTGGGAACAACATTATTGTTAGACGAAAGTGTTACAGTGCCATCTAATGGTTCTGTTGTTACAACGCAGAAGGAAGCCGAATGTGTTGGCCCTTCGGGAGATAGTCATGTGCCTTTCGATGATACCGCGAGTGTTAAATCGGACTGTTCTAGCGTTGCTTCTTCAAAGAGATCTGCAATTCCAAAATATACAAAATTCGCCACAAAAAGTGCAACTTCAACATCTGGTACATCTGCCTCCTCTTCTAGGATATCGAGACCATGTGCAGGACATGAAAAGCCAACCTTGCCAGTAACTCCTCCTAAATGTAAGTGATTTTTGAATATTTTTATACATACTTGATGTTTTTGTTCGAAGTTATCAGTAACATATCGTTCTAAAAGAGTGGGCCAGTTGGTAAATTAATATTATTTTTTGGATGACACTTCAAATATTGCGTAAGCAGGCTTAGGGGGTAGTTGGTTTAAATTTTTTCTTTTGCTGGCAAAGGGGGCAGGCTGTTATATGAATATTCGTATTCATAATTGATAAAGTAATTTTGTTTTTATAAACAATATTCTACAATTATTCTGTTTTTCGTACTGAATATATATAACATAAATAGCAGTCATCGTAGCTATTTTCTGGATCATTGCAGATGCTATGCAGAATAATTCGAATTAGTCAGCTTTGTTTAAAGAATTCCGAGGACTGATTGGCTAATCTAAACTTCCAGCTATACTCTTCCGTCTTTTGTTTCGGGGTTTTTTAACTTTATGATAAAGTGTTATAAATAAGGTTAAAAAAAGTATTATGCTGTTGAAGAAACTTGAAGGACTCGAGGGAAGCTATATTCATTTTTTCCTAAATTCATCGATAGACCCTTAAATATCCAGTGGAAAAATTGATTTTTTTCAATGTGCGGCGCAAGATATTGCAAGTTTTTTACACAAAATATGTCGTTTTTGCGATGTGCATATTTTTTGTTCCGTCACAATTAAATTAAACGTAAAATCATTATAATTAAAATACTTTTATTTTTGAACTTTTTTCAGATGTTGATACAGTTTTGATAATAGCATAACCAATTTCATCCTTTATAGGCACAAAAGTGTGTAATGACTGTGTACCTTTAACCGTTTTTGATGGAGAATATCGTACATTTAACATATTTTTTTTGTTTAAATAATCATCATTCGTTATAAAAGTGAAATCAACGCCGTTAAAATTCTTGATTGCCCAGGAATGAAAATCTTGTGGAGTCAGTATATGTTCTTTATTTTCCATTTGTAATGAAGCTCTAGCAGCATGTCGTTTTACTGAACCTGCAAGCCCGTCACATGGTCCTTTGCCATGGGCAGTTGCAAAAAAATGCCACTCAGCGTTGATTTCAAAGTCAGCATAATGATAACATAAATTAGTAAATGCTTTCTTGTTCTTAAATTGCTGTGGTGCTCCGTCGGAAAAGTAAAACAGCAAATTTGTCTTTAGTACAGTAACCGGTTGTTCTTGAAATAAATAAATCAAAACCGTGTCATGTTTAAGGCAAAAACTATGCACATCGCAAAAACGACATATTTTGTGTAAAAAACTCAGCTTTCAGAAAAAAAAAGTCAAATTTGCAGTATCTTGCGCCGCACATTGAAAAAAATCAATTTTTCCACTTTAATTGGATATTTAAGGGTCTATCGATGAATTTAGGAAAAAATGAATATTTTCATTCAAAAGCTGAGAAATTTTCCCACAAAATACAGTGTTAGATTAATTTTTATAAAAAAGTTTTCAAAAAATCAAAACTCCGAAACCGCTGCATATTAAGGGCTCAAACTTTCAGGGAATTTTTTTCTTATGACAGAGAACATCACAAATTTTGAACATAATCCGGGAGGGTCGCCCCGTAAAAATGATTTTATTTGGTGGAATGACCCATATATAAATAGTGTTGTGAAAAACACATAGATATATAATTATTATAACTATAATATCTCTATGGAAAAACATTTCGATTATGTAGGTTAAGAAGAAACTGCGAACTTGAGTAGGATTGCCATTGTAGGTCCATTTTTTGTTTCTATTAAATAAATGATTTTTATAACAGTAAATAAATTCATTCATTTGATTTGCTTCAATTTTGTATAAATTTTCAGCCAATTTATACCTACTTAGTGGACAAAAATGGTAAAATCAATTTTTGAGTTTAAAAATAATTTAGGCTCAAAATTTCCTTTTAGGTCATTCATGATTATCTGCATCAGTTAATAGTTTAGGAATAACGTCATTCTTCCTTATGTCTCCTCGGTTATTCATAACTGTATATATTTGTTTATATAGTAATGTAATTTCCGGTTATATTTCTGCTCCAGAAACTATGCAGAATGTCGAGACCTATTTAAATGGATCTCTTCTTGTTCTGCCCTAAAAATACACGATGTCAGCTTCATTATGGTAGGCCTAAAGCTGAAATTAAGTGCATTCTTGTCACGAACCTAAATTAAAGTATTTATGGAATACCTACTGGCCCAGTTCTAATTTTTGATTAATTTATGCTCGGCTAAAAGACAGTGTGTGTTTTGTTAAGCGTGTTTTAATGATATATCCATCGCCTAAAAAATGCCATCATTTCGACGTTAATTGAAGCGGTCGGCACACGATATATGTATATGATATCAGAGAGTCTAGAAAAAAAAAAATAGTACCTGTTACGTATGCCTATTCAGACTATTTTTGAATCCAACTTTTATTACAGTTCTATTGGACATATTGATGTCTTTGTCACAGATTTTATCTAAATAAGTTAAAGGTAAGCTAAAAATTGGTTGAGTACAGAAATAATATAAGAACAAAGGCTTTCACGACCGGAATCCATAGTACAATGATGATTCAGGCTATAGTGCCGTGGTCTAAGTGAAGTGTTGTGTCCAGACGTTTCGTCTGCTACTGTGGCTGACATTCTCAGTGGTAGTGCTGCGTTGACAAGAAAGTCTCGACAGCGACGTTCACGTTGTCAACGCAGCACTACCACTGAGGATGTCAGCCGCAGTAGCTGACGAAACGTCTGGACACAACAGTTTACTTAGATCACGGCCCTATAGCCCGAATCTTCATTCTAATACAGAAATAGTTGTAGTTACTTTTAATTTGACAAAAAACTCAATGTCTTAAAAACCGAGGTTGATTTAAAAGTATGTTATGCTTTTCTATTAAAAATTTTGAAATCAATTCGGATCCCATAAGAAAATAAATAGTGAATTGATTTCCATTTGTAGGTTAATTCGTGGGTGTATTTAGAAATCTAAAAAAGTGATTGCGTCCATGTTACTACTTTGTGGTAAAACTGATTTATTTAAACATTCTTTATTAATCATGTACTTATTTCAATTAATTATTGCAATCGGCAACAGATTTTTATCTGTTATTTCTTGTCATGTATTAAAGTATTGCTTTTCTTTTGGAAAATATTACACTTGTAGAATACCAAAAATAATATGCCTCATTTTCCTTTTTAGTACGAAATTATGATTTGGAGAAGTTAGTTCGGTTTATTAGTGTATCTAGAATGTTGGTTTTTTAAATCACAAGCAGGTACTATTTTCACACTTTAACGTGGCACATAAGTATAGTACAAAGAACTATTCTTTTCGACGAACTATACGAACTAATAGACCGTTAGATAATCGCAAATTCCAGTGCCTCATTCTGTTTTTTCTGTCTTCAAGAGGGTTAATAAGTACATGTACAGGGAATTCGGAAGGAAATGTTGCCAATAAAAACTGTGAAAAATAATTTTAGATGGAACACCCCCTGTATATTATTACATTTTTGAATGCAGCATCGATTTTGATGTCTAGTTTGTTAAGCATAATTTTGCATTGAAAAAACATGTTTTGATCCATTTTGTCAATCTGCTGTGTTTACCAAATGAAATTTAAAAAAAAAAAATTTAACGGAAAATGATGGCCAGAAGAGTTTCGCGGACACCGGGGTTTGGAATGAAAGCTTGATTGTACAAAAAAATATATGAATTGTCCTAATTTTCTTTTCTTTTCTGTGGATTGACAATATAAGAGTTAATATTACGAGTATTTCGCAAAAACGAAAGGCAGAAGGTCTTCGACTGACCTAGACAAGATATGCACGAGAAGATTTTGCAAAAAATTAATATGTTATGGTTTCATTATTTATGTCTTTATAATTATAAGTATTTACATCAAAAGGCAGAAGTACTGGGCAAGCCTTTCGCATTGAAAATGATTAAAAATAATAAAGGCAGAAATTTACCAAGATCCCGGAAAAGGCAGATAAAAAGAAAAAATCATTTTGAGTTTTTACAACAAACAAAAAGTGTTAAGCGTGGTTCTGGTATCGAAAGCGATCGGTTGAGTTGAAAAATTAGCGTACTTCGTTTGGAAAACAAAATGACAACAAAACCAAGGTAGTTTTTTTCAATTCAACCAATTGTTTTCAATATGAGAACCACGCTTAACACTTTTGGCTTTTGTTGTAATATTAAAATTATTTTTCCTACGTATCTCCTAAAAGGCACAATAAAAAGAAAATGGTAGCAATTTATGTAAACTTTCCGAGATCTTCGTAATTTCTGTTTTTATCATTTTTAAACATTCTTGATGCGAAAACCCTGCCCAATACTTAAGTACATAAAATGAATTTTTAAATGTGTCTGCCAAACAGCATAAAAATAGAAAACGGTGGAAATTCACATAAGTTTTTCTGTACATTTACGAGTTTCTTTTAAAGTGATAGGCCATACTCTACCCTTTTTTATATAACAGTTACAATATTGTATTGTTAATGAAACAAATTTAATTGACGACAAAATCATTAAAATTGACAAGATGGGTCAGAACATGTTTTTTCAATGCGAACATAAAATTGATTTTTATTATTTTGGTGACACATTCCACCGTTAATTGTAGCATTATCATACACTAAATATACATGTTTATCAACCCTCTTGTAAGCAGATAAAACAAAATGAGGCACTAAAACTTACGACTATCTGACGGTCTGTTCGTACAATGAAAGAGAACTAGCTCGCAACGAATTGGTAATGAATGAAAAGATAATAAAATTAAACAATTGATCTCGTTCGTATTATTCGTTCGTTTTCGGCTTAGATTAGAATTAGTTTACGGTGATTGTTGACTGAACTGAAAAAGAACGTGATTAGAACATGATTAGGTATTTGGAGGTTAGTACTATGTAACACAGAGAGTTCTCTCTCTTCTTTTAAACGAGTAATTGTAGGTAACAGTTCTTTAGAACTAGTTCATTAAAAAGAACTGTTAGGTCCATCACTAATTGCAAGAGAGGCAGTCGATAGTTATTGAGATAGGAATAGTTACTACAGCTCATATCAGACTCCAGGAATAGCGGCTTTTTAATAGACAATGGGTGGTATGTATAAAATGCAGCAAATGCTAATACATCGAGAAAAAGAAACTTCCAACCCGATACACACTAGCCAATACTTTTGCACTAACGCGGTTTTTAATTTTTTTGTACTATTTCTTGATAGAAATGATAAGGGGTGATAGACTGATAGAATTTTGCGATAAACATAACCGTTAGGAATACTTTATCCAACCATCACGTTAGGAGGTTCTATACGTGGAAGATGCCAGGTGATTTAGGGTGGTATCAGTTAGATTACATACTTGTCAGGCAAAGATTTAAAAATCAAACAAAGAATTGTTGGAGTTATCCAGAAGTAGATATACATAGCATTCATAACGTAGTAGTATGAAGACCAATCTTAAATTGAAAATTCTGAAAAAGAGGGAAGGTAGTAGACGTCTTGACTTAGAAAAGCTTAAATGTATCCGGTAGGTTGCACAACATATGATCTGGATTATGGAATGAGTACCTAGTCGTTTCGGGAGTGTAGCAGGTGCACGATACCCAAACGGCATTAACTCAGGGTCGGCAAAATTATACAAACGATGAAAAATGCCGCTACGCAAAAAGCCTTGTATGCATTTTCTCGAATTATTTTTTTACAGCTTAGAAATACAATGAGGTAGATTTAAGCTTACATTGGTATTGTATCTATTGCACACTGTATCTATAGCAGTCGCAGAAAGTAAAAGCACAATAGCGTTGCGCTTTCATTTCTTACACCGGCTGTAGACAAGTACAGACATTTTGAATACGAAGTAATTATTTTTACATTTATCGATACCTATATATGGGTGCTTCCATGAAAATACGGCAACTCTATGATGTAATTAGTCTTTACTATTTTTTACATACTGTGAAATTTTAAATTAGTGTGATTTATGACTGATCAATAGAATAATAAAATTCAAAAGCGCCAGTCACTTTGTTTAGTATTTTAAGAGAAATTCAGGTTTTTGTAAATTTAAACACATATAGCTACGGACTGATGAAAATTATACTGATATACTGTAATATAAGATTTTTTAAGGGAATTAATGTAATAAAATAAGACTCCTACACAGATATAGCTTCACTTTTATTAGGAACGTATTTTAGACAGTATCATTATTAATTAACTTAAAAAATGTTAATCAAGTATAGCTTTAGCTAAAATTCTTTAAGATATGGTAAAAAATAAAACAAACGAGGCCCTTTGCTAGTAGTCAATCTCAATCGATCAATCAAGCGAGGGACCGACGGGTTAGGGTCTGACGATTCAGAAGAAAACCTACGAACATTCTGTTAGGTTATATATACCACAATACCTAACGTCATTTCATGAATAGGGCGTACAAAACAATGCTAAATCGTTGACAATTAAAAACAATTGCCTACTATTTAATATAAATATTGCTTATCGAGGGACTGACAAAGTCACTGGAACAAGGCGTGCTAGCTATCTTACGCCGCGGTTGCACTGAATTACAAAATGGCCGACACAAGGCGAGCGACATTTGCAGATAACTTCATGTCTATACTTTAAAATGAACTGATTCTCATTCCCTCATTCACAATAAAAACCGCATAATTTCAAAATTCCTAAGCAGCTAGGGCCTGACGATTAAAGTCGCGGACACAAATTTAACTTACATAAATGTAATGTTTTTCGAAATATTGTTATTTTATTGATGTTATTAGGTAAATAGTCATATTTTTAAATGTCTTGAATAAAATAAAAGTGTATAAAAGGAATGCTTTTTCAGATATTGGTGGACAAATAACAAAATTTTGGTAGGCGGACACGGCTAGGGCCTGATATTTGTGGTAGATAAAAAAGTTTTCCTAAGTATAATTTTAAATTATTTCAAACATTTTGAGGGCAATAAATAAAATACATATTAAACTGTTACCTATTAACTAAAAAGTAAAATTTATTTAATCTAATGCAGTGAAAAATACCTTTGGACATAGAGTTGCCCTATTTCCATGGAAGAACCATATGTATAAGTAATTGTTTAATACATGCACGCGTACACACACACGTGTAATATCTATATAAATAAAAATGAATCGCTAAATGTGTTGCTAAAACTCGGGAATGACTGGACCAATTTCGATATTTTTTTTTGAAACGTTGCAACCTCTTTTCATTTGATTAATAATATCACACAGCATATATACCAAGTTTCATGTAAATTCAACCATAAATAAAGTATTTCGGAAGTTGATGTTTTTAAAATGTGAGGAACCATTAAGATCATGTTTCAAGTACTTCCCCACCAATTTTCAGCCAAATCGATTCAGCCGTTCTTGAGTTATAAATAGTGTAACTAACACGACTTTCTTTTTTATATATATATAGATATGTTCGATTTGAATGACAATTGTCATTTTATTTAATGTTCCTCTAATTTGTAACAAAAATACATACTCAGTACACCCAAGAACAACCAACCTAATCAATCTTATTAGAACAAGACTGGCCACTAATTTTAAAAATTATTGGTTGTCCCTCTCTACTATTACGGTATTTACACGAATGCCATGTTATTATCATCATCAATCATCATAGATTGATAAAATATAAATGCATATTAAGAACCACATTAATTGTTATAATTGTTGTAGATATTCGACGTTATAATATAGTGAGAACTACTTATTTACGACACCATTGAATTTATACCTTTATAATTATCGTTTAACCTGCTCGATCAGTTAGAAGGGTCTAGGCTCTAGGATCACTCATAGGTCAATTAGTGGAGTAAACGTAGTTAAAAAAGAGGCATTGTTTAGGAATAATTTGTGACTACATAAAAATTCATAAAACCTTCTAAGAAGGTTAAAGTTCAAAGTCTACCTACCGGTTGATATTGTACGCTAAATCTCTAAAAAATTGCAAAATTAGTTGTTAAATAATATATTTCGAGAATAAATTAAGGACAAATGAAAGTCAAGTACTTAAGGTTATTGGATTATTAATTTGATGTCAGGTTTGCATAATTCAAAATGGCGGATACAGAAAGGTTAAGGCCGACCAAAACGAAGAAAAAGTGAAAGAAATATATAATAAATCGAATTTGGTAGTTGCTATCATATATATTGTCGTATTCTTCTGGAAATATTCAATGATTTATGATTATTTTAAAAATATTGATTTATATTAAATTTGGTGGTGGTAATTTTTGTTTATTTTTTTGGCTAAATGCTGATTTTAGTTACTTTCTTTAAATATGCTATCCAAATATAATTTTTTTATTTTCAATAAATTATTGGTTTTCCAAAAAATATTTACAAACATATTATACGTCGAGGAAATGATACTCTTTCATTTCCAATTGGTTTCGTATCATTTGCTTTTTGTAATTAAAAGTTATAGCCATTTACGTGTAGCGCGTAAGCCTATTTCAACGCCGGAAGCGATCGGTGCAGCGTCATTTGGGACCTTAGTTAATAAATTTCTGTTTCCTCTAATTTAATATCCAAAATACATATCGTATATGTTTCTTTTGTAAAATTTTCCGTACTTTCGAGTGGCACCATCGGTTTTTTCGTACATATAACGTTTAAAAAGTTATTCGCAAAAAACGTATCTTTGCTCTTAAATTGTTAAATAAAAATAGGACGCGGACTCTTTTTTCTGTAGGCTTTTCACTACGTTATTCTACCATACATGAAGAATGTCATTCACCAAAGTCTACCTAGTTACAAATTTTTCCGAAGTGAAAACCTTCGTTTACTTCACTAAATAGTGTTAAAGACGCGCTTGTAGAAAATGTGTAGCGATATTAGTTTTGTGCCACGTTAAAGTCGAGAAAATAGTGGTTTTTAGTCCCTTTTTCGGCAAATTATCTTAAGGATTTTTTTCGTTGTTTGTAAAATATATGTGTATAATATAGATGTATATAATATATACGAGGGTGGATTGATAAGTTTCCGGCCTGACCAAGAAAAACAAGGTTTTTAAAAATTTTTTTTTTTTATTTCTCAACATAATCTCCTCCAAGGCTGATACATTTCTCATAGCGGTGTTCCAGTCTATTAATGCCATCTCTATAGACTGATTCGTCAAGCTCCTCAAAATAACCATTTACAGCTTCGATTACTTCTTCATTGTCCGCAAATCTCTTACCGCCAAGCCATTTTTTGAGATTAGGGAACAGAAAATAGTCACTCGGGGCTAGGTCTGGAGAGTAAGGAGGGTGCGGCATCAATTCAAACTTTAGATCGTTGATTTTAGCCGTCGCAACGATTGACGTGTGCGCTGGTGCGTTATCGTGATGAAACAAGATTTTTTTCTTCGCCAGATGAGGTCGTTTAATTTTCACCTCGTGGCTCAAACGTTGCAATAAGTCTGCGTAGTATTGACCAGTGATAGTATTACCCTTTGCAAGGTAATCAATGTATATAATACCTCTTGCATCCCAAAAAACAGTAGCCATAACCTTGTTCGCCGAAAAAATTGTTTTTGCCTTCTTTGGAGTTGGTTCCCCTGGTCCAATCCACTGTTTAGACTGTTCTTTGGTTTCAGGAGTGTAGTGGTGGACCCACGTTTCGTCAACGGTTACGAATCGACGCAAAAATTCGCTTGGATTACGCTTATACAATGACAAATTTGCGGTAGAAATGTTTTTTCGAATCAATTTTTGGTCGACTGTTAGCAAACGCGGCACCCATCTTGCACAGAGCTTTTCCATATGCAAATGTTGGTGCAAAATATGTTGCACACGTTCATATGACATCTTACAGGTCTCAGCTATCTCACGCACTTTCAATCTGCGGTCTCCCAGCACTATTTGATGAATTTTTTCGATCATATCTGGAGTTGTGACCTCAACGGGGCGTCCTGAGCGAGGCCCATCAGAGGTGCTCACACGACCCTTTTTAAACTCGGAAACCCACTGCTTAACGGTTGAATATGACGGGGAGGATGTCCCCAGTGTTGAGTCCATCTCTTTTTTAATTTCCTTCGGCGTTAACCCCTTCAAATAAAAGTATTTGATGACAGCACGATTTTCCTGCTTTTCCATTTTTACGAAAACCACAGAGGCGTCTTGTTCAGCGTGCTGTCAAACCTACACTAGCAAGGAGATCGGGCTGAAACTATAGCTACAAGCTATCCAAGGATGGTACTATAGAATGTCACCTCAAGGTAGGCCTAGTGGCGTCATCTCTTGGTTAGGCCGGAAACTTATCAATCCACCCTCGTATGTACTTATATAAATTGCTGGAGAAAAGAGACACATTGCAGGTATCTGTCTCCTTTGGACGGTATGGAAAGTGCAACTGGTCATAAAATGCATATTTGCCTTGTGTTTCTTGCAACATTCTAAACATTATCTGACTATGAGCCAATGGAGAATAACTTTAATAGATATAGTTTCCTAAACGGCTCAACATGGAATTATAATAGTTTGTTTATTTATTATATATTGTAAAAATGAGGGAGGCACAATACTTTTTAATCAACCACTTTTTTAAAACTAATTTTAAAGGTTTATTGATTCAGCACAAATTCTTTAAAAATTCAATTGTTTGTACTTTAAAATTGATATTAAATTAATAATACTGAATAGAATTTAGCTGGTTCTGAAAGGCTTATATCTGGTAAGGTATAAATGACTTTTCTCTGGTAATATATGCCGTTATTACTGTGTAACTACTGCTTCATGTATTCTTACATATATATATGTCTACGTAAATATGTGTGTGGTGTATTTGTGATTTCGAACCAATGTTCCGATGTTGAGTTACTACAGAATACACGTTTAATTTTGATGTGGAACATCAAAATGTGAAGAAAAGTATATGTAATTAATATGTTTTAAGTAAATTTACATACAAGCAGGTAAGTGGTGCTGTTAGGTATAATAATAGAATTACTTAAGTAGTCAACAAATAGTTTATTAATATTTTCATTCAGTTTCAGGGCATTGGTATGAAATAAATAAATATTCAAAGAAAAGAACATTTTTATATTTAGATATGCAATTAATAATCTAATTTAACCTGTTTTTCAATTGTTTCTACAACAGTGCGCAAATGATTCGTCTGCAACTAGTAAAACCATAAATTCATTATTGTCATTTTAACTGTCACGATTTTTATTGTTATTTCACACATAGCACTTCATCAGAAGAAAAACTGGCGAAACGTCTGTATTACAGTTTTCATAGTAAAAAACAAGAGATGATCCCCTAGATAAAAATTTTCTCTCCAGTCTCTCAGTCTTTCGGAGTCTTTCAGCGTTTCTGAGAGTGTCTCTCACAGTCTTTCACAGTCTCTCAGTTATTGCCTAGGTGTTTTTATGGATCTCTCACAGTCTCTGTATGAGAGACGCGAACGATAAAATTGTTGAATGAATAAAACTGAAAAATTGAGAGACTCGAGTCTCTCGTAGAAAGACCGGAATCTCTGAAATATGTTGAACTTAGAAAATTTTAACCATCTTTATCGAGACACCACTTATTGAGAGATTCGAGTCTCTCGTTCAGACATTCGAGCCTCTTCAAAGATTCGAGTCTCTCGTTCAGAGACTGGATACAAAATGAGGATCTCTCTATGAGCGACTCGAGTCTCTCGTGCAGAGACGCTAAACAGTTTCTTTGACAGTCTCTCTCAGCGATACCAGAGAGACTCGATGAGGGCCAGAGACTCGAGTATCGCTTTCAGAGACTCTGAGAGACTGAACATTTTTATCTTCGGTCTTGACAGTGTCTAAAATAAGAATATTTCTAGTTTGTAGCCGTATTTGTGCTTAATATGTATCGCTTTTCTCATAGTTAAGTAAAGCATAATCACAGTTGGTCTTAATTTGTTTTTTACTTGTGCTTGTTCATGTAGTACTGGCGATTTTGATAGCTTTTCTAGAGAAGTTTCGTTTTCGATTAGACGCAGGTGTGCGTTTTATTGGTAATAAAACTGCCCGAACAATAGGTAAGTGCCAAGCATTAAAAAATCGTTTTTCAAAATATTTATTTATTTAGCTTTATACGTTAGGACCGTGTCTAGTTTTATGGGCCGTGACAAACTTGCTTCTTTTGTTCGTTTGCGAGAATAATTGCGGTCGTGTCGACCGTGTAAATCAAAAAAATTATCAACAGCTTGCATCGCCCACAGCCGCCATATTGGCGTTTCATTAATGATTTGATTTGATTGAACGCGTGATTATCTGCCCGGTCCGGAACCGTATGCGATTGCATTAATTTCTTGTTCTTATTGGGCGCGTAACGAATTCGCCAATTCGCAATAAATGGACGCCTACCCTCTAATACCGTGGATATTTACACAGACTTTGATGGAAAATCGTTTGAAACAAAACAATTTTTTAAAGATTTTAAAAATTATATAGTTGGATACCATTTTATGCACAAAGGGATTACAAGAAAACAAATGTATACTCATTAGGTAGTTCGATTTATTTAAATAGATGCTATTTTATTGAAACTAACTATAAGTGAAATATAAAAATTGCAATAAAGCCGTGGGCAATTCGCTAGTTGTTAATGATGAACGAACAAACATTATAGGTATGTGTTATTCTTTAGCGTTATAGGGTTATTGTAAAAGGGAAGGTATATTTATTTATTGTAGACGAAGGTTTGTGGTACCTAAGTATTACCGGCCTAATAGCACTAAGTAAATAAATAAGTTAAATTCTTAATTCTTAATAAACCTTAGTAAAGCTATTTACTGACTTGTAATATTCGTCACTAAATAATTCAGTAACGAATTATAGGTACAATTTTTTCGCAACTTGTTATTATACTTCGTTTACTTTCTGTAGCGATGTGACCTTCAGTTTGACCGGCGCAAAGTAGAAAAGCACAGCACTAGGCCAGAAAAGGAAGGAGACAACTCTCGGCCAAACTCTTAACCGGTGAGGAGCGTATAATCCGTACAGTACTGCACGGAAAAATTGACCATTTTATCCACTACAATTGCA
>NW_020438896.1:1717786-1727297 GCF_000699045.2 Agrilus planipennis
CTAGGTCTACCTCTACCCCCTCTAACTCCTGTTTCTGCCTCTAATATGTCTCTGACTAGACCTTCATGCCTGAGAAGGTGTCCTACCAACCTATCTCGCCTATTTTTTTATTGACTTCCATAGAGTCCTCTGTTCTCCTATTCTTTCTAATACCTCTTCATTTCTAACCTTTTCTACCCACGTTATCCTCATCATTCGCCTATAACAACACATTTCGAAGGCTTCTAACCTTTTCTTTTCCGCCGCGCCTACTGTCTATGTTTCGCACTCCAAACATACACCTTTTTCGAATTTCTAAATAAACCGTTCGCCAACATAGATCTTTTGGGGTTGGTATGTATTAATTAAAGATCGAAAATTTGGAGACTACGGGTAGATTTATTGTTATTGGTCTTCCCTCGATCGTGTTTCCATCTCCACTGTATCGATGAAATACCATTTCCTAATCATAATCTTAATCGTAAATACACAACCATTTTTGCAGAGGTGATTTATTTGAAATACCTGCATTTAAAATGCAAATAATAGATAAAAAATACCTACTTTTATCATGCATTTAAATACTTTTTTGAGAAAACGTATTTTCTATTTGTAAAATGCAAAATACATTTTTGCCGCTAAAAGTTGTGCTAGTATCACCGATCAAACATTGTTTAAAATGGTGAGTAAAAGTTACTCACATTGGCCATTGAAGGTATTACAAGCTTAAAAAGGGGACAAAGAGACATTTTATATATGCCCTCTAATTCTTTAACTAAAGAGAGCCCAAAATTTTCTAAACTCCTTAGAAATGGATATTCTAAAATATTGGATCGATATTGTTTTCCATGTTCAATATCATGGTTCATGGAATTTTGAAGTTGCAAATTGATATCAATACCCACCAAATCACCACTTATCGTACCTTTAGCAAGGAACTACGAAATTCTCTGAATTAGACAAAACAGCCCGCAAAACAATATCGAATTGATATTCGTCAACTGTGTAAAATTGAAAACTACAAGATATTGTGGTGTGCTAATAAATGCGTATAATTCAAAATTCTTAGAAAACGATTCGAAAAACTTCACTTATTAGATGAACCCAAAACTAAAGAAACTGTGGATTCCATTTCTTTCTCTTATTACAATGTGTAAAAGATCGGAAACAAAATGGAGTTGTAAATATTTTGATATAAACTGATTGGATTGATTTTACATCAATAAAATTATTTGCAACCTTGTTTTAATCCTATCTTTCACACTAAACAAATTTTTTGTCATCAGTGTCTGTTTTTCAATTAGAACAGGTGACAAAAGGCAAATATGGAAGCATATAGAAGAATTATTTGTTTCTGAACTGAACAAACTATAACATAAAGATAGAAAAACTATATTTCAATCACTTCAAACAGAAAAATATGAATCATCCTCTATCTTCGCAGCTGGTTATATAGCGGAAACACCACTATTAGTCTAGAAAAATTCCAATATTTCAAAGTGAGCAAATGCCTGCAAGGTTTTCTTAAAAAATATTTTATACTTAAGTAAATATACAAAATACTACATATACAAATAGTACAAAAATGTATTTATTGGAAATGTATTTTGAAAATACGTATTTTGCATTTGAAATAACAAATCAAAAAAGTATTTGCATTTTGTTTTTAAATACTTTAAAAAAAACCATTTTGCACATCTCTATATTTTTGGTTTTGAACTGTTTTTCTAGTTGACATTGACAATCCCTCTTCTTGACTTCTTTACCTTTCTCATTTCGCTGTTTTAAACAGAGCAAGATGATAGGGCTAGCTCATATATATATATATATATTAATGCAATATTTTGTATAATTTTGTTTGTATCATCGCTCTCTTCGAGCATCTGCNTAATCCGTACAGTACTGCACGGAAAAATTGACCATTTTATCCACTACAATTGCATTGCTCAAATGTGTTGTTATTGGTACCAATTACTACTGAAAATATCAACGAGATGTTTATTTATATTTGAAGACATTAAAGGTTTGGACGCTTGTTTTCGACTCGCACTACTATTCATGATTGAACAAAACTTTTGGCAGGTACTGTATGAAAAAGTATGTTTAATGAACAAGAGTCGAGAGTATAATGAGCTTTTGCCAGCGCGCATCTAAGACATTGGAAGGGGCACATTGCTAGAGAAAGTAAATGAAGTATACCTGACATCTTTTCCTAAAAATTGGTTGGTTTTGACACAAAAAAGATATAACTTATTAGATATAGCTCTTCTTTAGGATATTTAAAATTCAATACATATATTTTCATATTCTATTACCTATTAAATGCTTTTTTTCTTAACAGTGACTTGTATTTGTATTAGAATATAATTTAATCCTATCTTTACAAATAGGGAAAAGCTTTTAGTGTTTATTTTTACCTGACGCATGAAACCTTTTACAATTAAATGAATACTATAAGAAGTTTATATTTATGAAAATGCTGAAGCACTTAAACCGTTGTTAAATTAAAGCAACCTTGCCTCTTTCCGCATAATCTAAGTATGCCGCGAGTATTTGTTAATAGTGACTTCATGTTATGTCATTTACCTTAATGATGTAGGCATACACACCGAATTATGAAATTATTAATAAAGACATTTATTATATCAGATTGTAATGTGAAAGATGCGATTGATCGTCATCATCATCATAAGGTCGTTAGTCCTAAGACATGTTAAAATTAAATTTAAGAAATTTTCTGCTTGTCCTAAATGGTTTTCATGACTATTGAGAAGAAAATTGCACACAAGTTTAGTTTAAAAGCAGATAAACTTTACTCATTAACTCCATCAGATTGTCAAAAATCACCAAGGAATGCTGAGAAAATCGAATCTCATTGATTATACCTCTACATTAACTACACAATGTTATCAATATGTAGAGGAACAAAATGACACCATCATCATCATAAGGCCTAATACCATAATGTTTATTAATAATTAGAATTTGCTGATCTTTGTTTGTTTAATAATTTATTACAAAATTCCAACATCATTTGTAAATTAATGATTAACCTCATGTATGGGCAATATTTTAATCACATCATCATCATAAGGTCGTCAGTCCTAAGATTGGTTGGACACGCACCTCCACTCTGTCCTATCCTGAACTAATCTTCGCATTTCCCTAAAACTAGAACAACCCACATCCATAACTATTTGCGAGCAGTAGTCTAAGCTAGGTCTACCTCTACCCCTCCAAACTCCCGTTTCTGCCTTTAATATGTCACTAACTAGACCTTCAAACCTGAGAAGGTGTCCTACTAACTGTTTAGTGCCAATAGTTATCTATATTTTTTACAAATATTTTAATTCGAAAACTTTTCCATTTAGTTAGATTTAGTATTGTTAATTACTTTCATTACGTTTCAAATTTATTTGTTTCTTTGTTAAATTCAACTTTATAACATTTCTTCAAACATTTTAGGTCATAAATTCCTTTCTTTTACAATATTTCGTGAATATTTCATTATCATACAGACAAAATGTACGTGATGAATTCAATAATTCCTGGTAGCATAAATGATGTTTTTCTGTCACTAATACCTGGCTCATTGTTAGGACATTCATACCTGTTTTCAGAACTTTTGTGTATCCGGTTGAACTAAACACGCTCTCGTCTATGACGACATTCAGTAAATTCCTTCATTTATCCACCACCATGATATGTTTCATTTAGACTCCACCCCCTTTGTTAGTTGTTCTCTAGATTTAAGTAAATTTAATGTTGTTAGTTAGTATGTAAGAAACCTTCTCATTAAACACATTGAATCAAATTCGTTACTAGTTTTATTTAAAACAATCTAGTAGAACGGGAGTTCAGAAACGCAACTTCCGAGTGGTCTCCGGATAATTTTTTATCTCACGACCGCACACTAACCTATCTCGCCTATTTCATATTGACTTCCATAGAGTTCTCTCTTCTCGTATTCTTTCAAATACCTCTTCATTTCTAATCTTCTCTATCTATGGTATCCTCATCATTCGCCAGTAACACCACATTTCGAACGCTTCTAACCTTTTATTTTCCGCCGCGCCTACTGTCTGTGTTTCGTACCCGTACAGCGCCGCGCTCCAAACATACACCTTTAACAACCTTTTTCGAATTTCTAAATTAACCGTTCGCAATCATAGAAGTGTTTCTGATTTATTTCCCTACTAAAGTGACACCACATACACTTATTTCAATAAAGCTTTCAATTCAGTTGATTATAATCGTCTGATAACTAAATTAAAGAAATATGGTCGTTTATTTTCTTGTAGAATTATGAGTAGTCTTAGGTAACATAATATGTTATAATAATATAACGATCTGGTAATCCCGAGGGGTCTCATTTAGATTAGATTTTATTTGTTTTGTTTGCGAATAATTTAAGATCATTAAGTATGCAGATTTATTATAGATGATTTCAAATTAAGTTTAACAATAGATAATATAAATGATTGTGAGAAGTTAGGATCTGACTTAAGCAATACTTATATTGAATTTGTATGTAGTATTAGCGATGACGTATTGAATAGGAATTCAAAAATTAAAGGTCTTAGATATTTACGAATTATAAGTATTTGATAACAAACTTTCTTTTATAAGTTATAGACATTTTTACATCGGAATATTAAATATTTTAAGAAGTGATAATCAATAAAAAATCTACAGTGTGCGAGTTTAGTAAGGTTTGTTTTGGTGCGTGCATGCTTCATTAGATTGAAGGCCAATAACACAGAATAAAAATAATATGTTTAATAAAATACGGTAAAGTGTTTTTAAGTATTTATGTAAAATCGAAGATAAAACGATAGGAAGATTATATCATAGTTATACACGATTGTATAAAATACACAGTATCTACCTACGAGTTATATCAACTCGTATGATGATTAAGATTGAAACTAGAGGTAGAAGCATATAATAAGTTGATGGGATGCTCCATCAGGTTTGATATTTATTATACTCTTGTATGAATAAAGGCCTGGGAGTTGTGGAATGGAGTTGACTTTGATTTAATTTAGTCTTATTAATTTTGTCTGTTCGTTATTAGTGCACGTCTACATGCCTACATCATCTTACAGGAATGAAGACGTAGAAGCGTTTTATAGAGATATAGCAGAAGTGTTAAGTTTAGTGAGAGGGCAGGAAAACCTAATAGTTGTAGGAGACTTCAACGCAGTAATAGGTGAAGGTGAAGTGGATGCAATAGCAGATTCTTTTGGATCAGGCAATAGATTGATAGAATTTTGCGATAAACATAACCTAACCGTCGCGAATACATTATTTAATTATCACGTTAGGAGACGCTATACGTGGAAGATGCCAGGTGATTTAGAGAGATATCAGTTACATTACATACTTGTTAGGCAAAGATTTAAAAATCAAGTGAAGGACTGTAGGAGTTATCCAGGAGCAGATATAGATAGCGATCATAACTTGGTAGTTATGAAGACCCATCGTTAATTGAAAAGGGAAGGTAGGAGACACCTTAGAAAAGCTAAAATGTAACGAAAGGTGTGATAGGCTGGGTAAAAGGACAGACGGAATACTAAAGGCGGCGGGAGAAACGAATGACGGGGACATAGAAACAGAATGGAACTGCAATAAAACATGCCTAAAGTCAGCAGCTACAGATGTACTAGGTCTTAAAAGAAACGAAAGTAGGAAACCCTGGATAACAAAGGAGATTTAATGATTTAATGATTAATAGAAGAAAGGCGGAAATACACAAACAGGACAGACGAAGAAGGACAAAAAAGATATAAGGCTATAAATTTGGAAATAATTAGGAAGTGTAGGACAGCTAGGGAACAGTGGATTGATAGGATGTGTAAAGAAGTAGAAGAAAAGTTTGAACCGATGAGGCTTATAATATAATTAAAAGGAATTTTAGAGATGTTGGGTATAGTAGTAATAATATAAGAAAGGAGGCAGGGGTCATTTTCGTAGAAAATGAGGAAAAGGCAGACAGGTGGAAAGAATATTTAAACAACCTATACGCAGGCCCCGAGTTAGGAGATATATTGGGAAAGAAAGATAATGTGGAGATAGATGATTTAGGTTATCTTATAATGAGAGAAGAGTTCGATGTAACAATAAAACACTTAAAGAATAATAAGGCGCCGGGTGTAGATGGGATACAGGGGGAAATTCTGGAACATGCAGGACAAGAGGTTAGAGAACGTATGTTTAGGCTAGTTAGTCATTTACTAGACGGGGAAAGTTCCAGAGGATTATAAACGGAACGTGGTAGTACCTAAAAAGGGTGGCGTGGATAGGCGCGAGACATTTAGAACAATTAGCTTAACTTCCCATGCATCAAAAATCTTAACTAGAATTGTACAAAGGAGGATGGAAAAAAGGGCGGAAGAACTGTTAGGGGAAGATCAATTTGGGTTTAGAAGAAATAGAGGAATGCTGGAGGCCATTCTAGCTTTACGGGTAACAATAGAGAAAATGATAGAAAGAAGAAAGAAGGCGTACATAGGATTTGCAGATTTAGAAAAAGCTTTTGACAATGTTAAATGGGACAAGATATTAAACATACTTAAAAATGTAAGGATGAGTTAGAAAGATAGAAGAGTGATACTTAGTTTGTATAAAGAGCAACAGGCAGTTATAGAGCTAGGGCTGCAACGTAGAGAAGTAAATATTAGGAAGGGAGTCAGACAGGGATACACACTGTCACCGCTACTTTTTAATCTATACATCGAAGACGCGATCAACATCATTAAAGACAGTACAACTGTAGGTATAGATAGGGGCAAAAGATTAGTATGCTTATATTTGCAGATGATATAGCAGTATTAGCATCTAGCAAGGAGAAGTTAGAGATAGCTTTAAATAAAATGGAAGCAGTAATGTCAAAACAGTACTGTATGAAAATAAATAAAAGTAAAACAAAAATACTGGTATGCAAGGGAAAGAAAAGTAGGGAAAGAGCGAATATAAACATAGGAGACGAAAAATTAGAAGTAGTGGCCGATTTTAGTTATCTAGGAAGGCAGATAAGTCAGGACGGAAGGAGTGGTAGGGATATAAAGCAGAGGATAGTACAGGGTCGTGTCTCATTTAATAAAAAGAAGTCACTTCTACACTCGCGAGCGGTTAATTTAGAAATTCGAAAAAGGTTGTTAAAGGTGTATGTTTGGAGCATGGCGCTGTACGGGTGCGAAACATAGACAATAGGCGCGGTGGAAAAGAAAAGGTTAGAAGCGTTCGAAATGTGGTGTTACAGACAAATGATGAGAATACCGTGGATAGAGAAGGTTAGAAATGAAGAGGTATTGAAAAGAGTAAGAGAACAGAGGACTCTATGGAAGTCAAACAGGAATAGGCGATATAGGTTAGTAGGACGCCTTCTCAGGCATGAAGGTCTAGTCAGAGACATATTAGAGGCAGAAACGGATGTTAGGAGGGTAGAGGTAGACCCAAATTGGATTACTATTCTCAAATAGTTAAGGATACGGATTGCTCTAGCTTTAGGGAAATGCGAAGATTAGCGCAGGATAGGAAGGAGTGGAAGTACGTGTTCAACCACTCTTAGGACTGACGACTTTATGATAATGATGTTACGGATAAGTCAACATGTATGAAAAAGATGACCTATACATAAATATGTAAACATACATATAAAATTCTCAAATGGGCTTTTCTTGTTGATTATACTATTTGATGAAACAAGTGACCTTGTACATATAAGATTTTTTTCTTTTCTCATATCCCGTTTTTACCTCTAATATGTCTCTGACTTAGGTCTTCATGCCAGAGAAGGTGTCCTACTATCCTATTTCGTCTATTTATTATTGACTTCCATAGAGTCCTCTGTTCTCCTATTCTTTTTAATACTTCTTCATTTCTAACCTTCTCTATCCACGGTTTTGAACGTTTCTAATTTTTCTTTTGCCTATGTTTCCCACCCGTACAAACCGGTACCATTATTTTATTTTAAAAAAGTGCATGATGCACCTTTGCCCAGTATTACACGTCTGGAACAATTATTTATTTTTCGTAAAGGCTCAAACGGCAACCACTCATTTTCTTTCCTTTAAGCAATTTCTGGAAGATGTTATTGATATAGTTTTTTGTTTAAACCTTAAATATTAGTTGTAGTATTTCTTTAGTGTATAAACACATAATAAGTCGAGAGCTGATATTCGGTGTTGGTACTGAAGTAAAATGTGTTTAACGTATGAATATTTCAGACTAGCCTAAAAACGTTGACGTTAAGGCTGATGAAACGTCGCAAAAGGCAACAAAATTTTACTTCAGTACCAACACCGTTGTCAGCTCTCGACTGATCGCGTGCTCATAATGGAGAACGAAACTTCTGGTTCAATCACAAATTGTAATTTGAAATATTAGAATACTGATTTTTACAATGCTACGTTAGGTAGGTTAATTTACTTTTGTACAAAATCTGTTATTGATTTTTATGCTAGGCAGGTACCTCTTGTTTATATCATAATATAGAGAGAAAAAGATACAAAGAAATCTATTCAGTCAGTGGTTACTTGAAAGGACTTCACAACTTTCAATGACGCAGGTGTAAATTTGTGGTTTCATTAATGTTTTTTTTTTTTATTACTGAAAGCTAATTTTGTTGTGCACTTAAAAATCTACAACTTAACGTGGCCGTGGGAGATAAAGTATTTTCGTGATTAAACATAAAACACTTTCGTGCACGCATGTCGTATACATGATTAAGTAGGTAAACACGCAAATATTTTGTAACATACAGTTTCTGGGAAATAGTATTTACAGTTTCGGTTTTTATAACTTATATGTACGCATTATTCTAGGAACGTTATTTTTAAAAATCTATTGTAGTAGGAAAACATCTTAAAAAATGTAAAAAAACACACAAGTCTATTACCATAACAGAAGTGTTTTCATCCAAACCAGAATCAGTCAGAAATCGTCTCTAAACTACATCACAGATCGTTTTGCCGTCTGTTAGATTATTGTTTCAGTTTAATTTTACTAGTATACGTATTGTTCTTCTTCTTGTTAACTTGCGTCTGTCTGTAGTGTTTTATATCGAGTTTCATCCGATCCGTTAAAACCAACATTTTGAGAAAATACTTCTCGTGATTTCACGGCAAACAATTATTTTTTTTGGCAATTCCTTCCCTTTGCCTTTTTTTCAGCCCGAACTTATTAATGGTCCTCCAGCATTGATTCATGCTTCTCCAGCATTGATTCATGCTTCTCCAGCATTGATTAATGTTCTTTATTTCATTTAATTCAAGCCATCTATCCTTTAGCCAAATTTGTCTTTCCATTTTGATTAGCTTTTGAAAACTATTTCTGCATTCATTTAACCCGGTCTACCTCCTTAAGCACGTATACTTTATCTAGTTAGGTTTACATTTATGATATTTTTTACTAAATCTATATATATAAATATATAAATGAATTGATGTTCGTTAGTCTCGCTAAAACTCGAGATTTGGCTAATTTTGGTCTTGAATTATTTGTGGAAGTCCAGAGAAGGTTTAAAATA
>NW_020438896.1:1727769-1739140 GCF_000699045.2 Agrilus planipennis
CTTTTTTTATGCATATTATTATTAATTCCTAAATGTAGTAGTAAGTAAAATTTAACTAATATTTATTTTCAAATATTCCGATTTTTTCCTCTTTCTTTTTTGAAGCAAAAGAAATACGTTTTTTAAGCTAAACAAACTAACATTTTGTACCTGTTTTTATGACCATTTAAACCCTCAGCTTCCAATGCGTATGTTTTTAACGGCAAGGATTCTAAGAATTTCACCCCCTTTAGAAATTGTTGTCGCCAAAGGAGAAAGTCGGAGTACCAGTTTTTAGGAGTGTAAATAAGTACGTTTTAAGAGATTGACCAAGCTGTCTCGCCGAGACAGTACCAACCAACCGACCAATTGTTACCACCAAATTCATTTTTGTACATAGTTCTGTATATATTCAATTTAATAAATAGTGATTATCTTTAGTTAGAGATATCACATTCGGAAATTATTGAAGTGACCCAATTACCTATTAAGTTTACACTTTCGATAATTTACGAAAAAACAATCACCAAGTGCCAAGGCCATACTTACACTTAGTGGTATCCTCCAAATTTGTTCTTTATCCCTAATACCCTGTGAGTTTGCCGCGTTTGCATTCCAAATTTCTTGTAGCATTCCAAAATTTGAATTCTGCGCTTAAAGTTTGTACTGCATTGTTTAGTCATGTTTTCTAAATTATAATCGCTTAAAACTCTTCTATAAAGCCTCCAATTTTTTTGAAATTGTTTGATTCATGCATATCCACGACACGGGCTTTGTACCCAGTGACGGATTATCCGTAAGGCAAACTAGGCACATGCTTAGGGGCGCAAGGTTATAAAAGAGCTCGCGCGGAAGTTGTTAAACTAAAAATTCTGTTTGTACTGTCTGCAATTTTGGTAGCTTAAAATATATGTTTTTATTGTTGCCAATGACAATTAAGTAAGGGGTTTTAGCCCATCGATTTGACGTTTTTCTGGCGCTTAGTTATTCACAACCGAACTTTTGTTGTTTAAACGATCAATCGAAAATTTCTCTCATAACGACTTTATACTGTCTGCCAATAATGACTACATTTACCAGAGTTATGTAGATCGTAATGCAAACGGTTTGGTTTATTTTGTTATAACTTCGGTTTCAATCTGAATTCATCAGAATTTCAATGATCTCGTAATGACCTTACATACCGTCTGCCGAAAAGACAAATATAAATTATGTGTTTATTGAAGTAGTTTGAACGTATTGGCAGATGATAATAAATAATACATTACAATTGTAGACAGACGATGTTACATAAAAATTACTTACAAAAATTAAGGGTAAAATGAATCATCATGAATTTGTATCGTCTGCCATTTTGTTTTTACGATTTTTGCATCGTGCTTAGATGTCATGGCAAAGGACAGACGGTTTTAGGTGTTAAAAATAATTTTTCAATAATGGAAAAATCGACGAAGTTCACACTCATATCTTAATTGACTTGCTAAAACCTAATACTAAAATGTTTATTAATTAGAATTTACCTATCTTTGTTTGTTTTATAGCGTATTGCAAAATTCTAAAAACAATTGTAAATTAATGATTAACCTCAAGTATCTACAATAATTTTAATCATATGTATGAAAAAATATCATTGTTTGTTCTTTTGGGCTTCATCATCATCCTAGGGTCGTCAGTCCTAAGACTGGTTGGACACGCACCTCCACTCTTTCCTATCCTGAGCTAAACTTCGCATTTCCCTAAAACTAGAACAACCCACATCCTTAACTATTTGCGAACAGTNGGCAATCAATAGCGTTTAATATTTTAATAAATATTAAATATTAATTTGAAATCAACTTAATTTCTTTCCACTACATATTATCTCAAGTACTCAAGTTAATAATAATGGTACGTAAAGATAGGGACTCGGGACAGCAACAAAAAATTTTTCCTCATTAACTTAAGGTAATTCGTAGTTAAGTGGATTTCATGTTTTTTGATAATTATTAAAAGACAATTACCGGACACTCACTTACATACTCTTCTTCGAATTCTGCCAAAATTATGAATCTGAAAAGTATTAATGGGTTACTTTTGACTTCTAGGTTACTCGGCAAGAAAGTACTTTCCTAAATTAAACCCTTTAAGGTGTGGAAATAAGGGCAGTTAGTTGTATAAAAATTTAGAAATAATTAGTCATGCATGAAAATTTGTATTTAGACTCTCGACAGATAGAAATAAAGAATAATCCGGAATTTCTAAGTAATAATACTCTACTGAATAAGGGTTTTTTGTGCGTTTATGTTGGAAATGCGAGCTGCGAGAAAAGAAGTGAGCAGAGCGAAACGGCGATAACCTGGCATTGATTTTAAATACAATTGTTTATGTAGGAGCAGCGATTATCACGAGCAGAATAAAAAAAGAAGTATGTTTGTGTTGGAAATGCGACCTGCGAATATTCAAAGATTTGCTTGAATATTTGGATATTCGAATATTTAATTTGTTGAATATTATTTTTTTCCAGGGTGGCAATCAATTAATTAAACAAATTGATTGTCAGGTAGATATTTCAATTATAATTCATATATACCGAATAAATATAAAAAAAAGTGTAGTTATTGCACTTATTGACAAAACAGTAAACCGATCAAATACAGCATACAGACCAGAAAACCTAAAAAAAGTACGAAACAATAGCTATCCAAAAAAATTCTATGAACCTATAATTAAAAAAATTCACTAAATTTACAATCCCTCAAGCACAAACCAAAATATAAAAATTAAAAACTATATNACTTTAAAAAAAACCATTTTGCACATCTCTATATTTTTGGTTTTGAACTGTTTTTCTAGTTGACATTGACAATCCCTCTTCTTGACTTCTTTACCTTTCTCATTTCGCTGTTTTAAACAGAGCAAGATGATAGGGCTAGCTCATATATATATATATATATATTAATGCAATATTTTGTATAATTTTGTTTGTATCATCGCTCTCTTCGAGCATCTGCTGAATCAGCATGCTAATAACCTTTTATGAAAGGTACTTATGCGACAAAATCGTTCAATCTCGTCAAAGTCCATTTCAGCTGGTAATTTATTGATTTTTTGGAGAAAAGATTGAATTGATCGGGCATGTGGAAAATGACTCGTTGAATGAAAATATGGAATCATCAATTCTATAGTTTAGCAGCAATAAAACCTTTTTTGTAATTTAAATTTCGCTTTAAAAGTTATAATCTTAATTATAAGTATGATAAGTCGTATGGATGTATATAAACACATATTTACATAAATAATCAATAATTTTATTTATCTAAAAATTTAAAATATTAAAAAGCGAAACAAAAAAACATAAACAGTTTAGTACGATTTGTCAGGTATACTTCTCTAGCGATGTGCCCCTTCCAATGTCTTGGATGCGCGTTGGCAAAATCGTAGGTAGGGAGAAAAAAGCTCATTATACTCTCGATTCTTGTTCATTAAACATACATTTTCATACAGTACCTGTCAAAGGTTTTGTTCAATCATGAATAGCAGTGCGAGTCGAGAACAAGCGTTGAAGCCTTTAATATGTCTACAAATATAAATAAACATCTCGTTAATATTTTCAGTAGTAAATGGTACCAATAACAGCACATTTGAGCAATACAATTGCAGTGGATAAAATGGTCAATTTTTCCGTGCAGTACTGTACGGATTATACGCTCATCACCGGTTAAGAATTTGGCCGAGAGTTGTCTCCTTCCTTTTCTGGCCTAGTGCTGTGCTTTTCTACTTTGCGCCGGTCAAACTGAAGATCACATCGCTATAGAAAGTAAACGAAGTATAGCGCAAAAGTTGCTTAGAAAACGCACTGGTTTCAGTGTTAATTAAATTCAAATGCAAATAGTAATAAATAAAGGAACAAAATAAGTGAGGAAACAGGAATGAACAATTATTGTGTACAAATTTATATCAAGAAATTGGTACAGGCATGTTGCGTGCCTCTATCTAAACTGGAATAACTGTGTGTGAACCACCGATTTCACACAAAGAGATTCTTTTTGATGTTTTGATATACCGAAAGCGCGTCTAAATAGACATGTTTTGCAACATTAATGAAAGTTTTATGCAGTTGGTATAGAAGGGGGTTAATGCGTTGCATAAAACAGTAAATTCTGCATACGCTTTTTGCAACCCCTCGCTCATTTTTTAAAACTTTCTAAATAAACATTTACAACCTATTTTAAACAGGGCTAGCATATGAAAACGTTGACGAACACTCATAAATAAATGATGATAGACAAGATAAATGATAGTGCAGCGGTAAGGACGGCATGCACGCTGCACCAAAGGTTTGTCGCAAAATTTTCCTCTGGGATTGTCCGTCACATTCTAACATTTACATTTTTATATTGTACATGTATGAGATATGTATGTATGATATGTAAATATTGTCTACACTCATGGGGCTATACGTATGATAGTAGACACACTAGAACTTCAGTTAATCTATTATACTTAATTGGCAAAGTAATCGATTATTACTATTAATCGCAATAATCAATTGTTTTCTGACAATCGGTAATTGTTAAATCTTATAATCGCCCAACAGTAGTATACGTCATGATATTGCCGATTATTTACTTTATACGATGAAAATATAATATAAGAATATAATGGTTTTGACATCGGTTTTTTTCTAGGCGTCTTCGAAATTATGAGAACGAGAAAAGCTGGAAGGGATCAAACGATTTGACTCGTTCTTTATCAATTTGTCAGTCAAGCATATAAGAATTTGCTTCGGTAAATTATGGCCCTTTATTACCGTTAATATTTAATTGTTGACCTCGACTCTACCAATAACTGCTAGGCATGCTTCAGTCCTTAAATATACAAAGACGGAAAAATATGATTTGATATGTCTATTACCTCGATTTTTCTTTTTGATTATATTATTAATCGACCGCAAAATCGATGCCACAATTACAAAAAGGCGGTGTGGGTTCAGAAGAGATTTAGGTAACGGAGCCGTGGTTTGTTCAAATGATTTGAGATAAACACGGTAACACCTGATAGCCTTAATGCATGATTTTTTTATTAAATTTCTTGCTTTTATTGGCCAATATATTTCTCTTAGACAAGCTAATAACTGATTCGTTTCGCAATGCAACAAACGCTTATGTTCGTTTTCAATTATTAATTCGGTTAATTTGTGATTATCTGGATGGATTTTATTGTATACAAATCCTGATTATTGTGTTCTACCACCAACACATAACATTTTCATTACACATAAAAATGGATTTAAGTTTAAATGAGCTTTTTAGAAGATTTTTTGTTAAGGTTTTACTATTAGATAATCTCAAATTAAAAGCAAAAATTGTTGGTACTCTCACCCTCTAGTCGAGAATCGAACCGGGGTCCCTGGTTTTACGCACCATTTCTCTCACTAAGCTACCTCTTTAATGTGAGGCTATTTGTTGTAAAAATTAATTAACTTTTTTGTTTCGTTACCCTTCCAACAGTATGAAGTAGTTTTGGCACTGCAGATTAAATAATTTGATGAGTTATATTTTTATTGTAGTTAATGAACCTGTTCTGTTATTATTTTAACGTTATAAACGTAAAATTTTTTGAAGACTTCGAAATTTTCACGTTATTTCTAGGCCCAGTTTTTTCAGACTTTTTAAAATCTTAAAACATGCCAAATTACTAATGATCAAAGTGAAATTGACGATACCGGTAATGAGGAAATTGAATAAAATAAATGGTACAAACGCAAAAACGGAAGGTTGTTCGTTCAACTAAACCAAAATAAATATGTAAAATCATTACCGAAATTTTACCGTACATTTCATTCAACTTTTGCCACCTCCGTTAACCTTAAAAACAGTTCAAAAACTTAAACTTTAAACATTCAAAGGAAAAGACATAAAGTTTCATGTTTCAAATAAAATAATTCGAAGTGGTCTGTATTCTGTCGACACTGCCAGACGCGGATCGCGTTTTCGATCTTTTTGGATCTCATCAGCGCGTCGCAAACAGCTCCGACAGAACACAGACCAACTTTTACTTGCCGTCTTAACAGCACGTTTTGGAAAATACCACAAATGGCGCGGTAAACGCCATTTGTAGTACAATGCTACATTTTAGGATTACGTATGCTCCAACAAATGTTGCTTACTCTAAATCAGATTTAAGATGACCATATCGATCTCAACTATTTGAAAAAAGAGAACCATACGTTTCTACAAACTAAACCATGTACCCTTCAACAATAAATAAAAGAATAATCAACTAGAGTCTCCATCAACGACCACTCCCAATGGTATTTCTTATTGCTAATAGCTTTATTTGGGACTGTAACAATTATTTGCCTAATTCGTTTTTACTATCCAATGTGTTTCAAATTCATATGGTCCAGAATTAACTGCCAATCGAGTAAAAATGAGAAACGAGTTCTACCTGCTTTTAAGAGAAAGGATGCTCCAAATTTGGAGACTATAACAACAACGAACGACAAAATGAGACCAAAACCATTACGAAAATTCGTATCACCCACCATTCCGAATAAAAAATAACAGAAAAATTTATCATCAAAAATACAACGTAACATAGCATAACATCTTTTGATGTCTTGGTATTTGCCATTCGTAGTCTATAAAAGCCTCTCTTAAACGTAGAATAGTTAATCTAGCTTTAGACCAGACTTAGTATCGTTGTGTACACTTTGTAACAATATTTTTTTTAAAGTCTTTATTCCAATTTTGGACTGTAAAAAATATAGGTTACTGCAGTATTTTTAATTTGGATTAAATTATAAGGGCAAGAATGGGCGTAGTGAAAAGAGTAGCAGATTAGGATAGTTAATAATTCCAATTAAAGGGCCATGAATAAAAACAATTAGAACAAAATGGTGAGCATTGGATGAATAGTCATGACAGACTGGGTGAACAGGAGTGCTGAATTCTATCAACAACAATAGTGTTAATAGACGTAAATGGGCGCCAAATAATAAACCCGTTAGTGGTGATTGAGAGAACAAGGGGTGAATAGAGAGATGTGGGAGAAAGGATATTTGTGAAATATGTAGCTAAACGAAAAATATATCCTAAATAAATGATGGGCATGAGCTAAGAAACAGACATGATTTGTAAGATCACGAAAGGTTTATTTACACTAGTGTTGCTATATCACTATTCACTGCGCTATTTATTTCACTGCTATCACTGTCAATTTATTTCTCGACTCACTTTTCAATTTATTTCTTCTTCTATCGGCGATCGTCTCTTCATTTAAATACTCTTTTGTTTACTTTCGGGAACCTTCTGGAAAACGTCCGGATAGATATTTTTTCTTAGAACTGTTTAACTGCTTTCCCAGAACGCAAGTACCACACACACATTTACAAATACGGCGCACATGTGTCCGATCGCACACAAACACACCCGTTTTTGCTACAGTACGTTCCCTAGTATTAGGAAAATAATCATTAATTCGTAGGGCAGTTCACTCCGTAAATCTCATTCTTAGAAGCTGTTGTGTTGAGTAGAGTGTATCAACTAATTAAGTTATCACACTATACGTGATTGTAGAACTGTAGGTATTTATAAAATAACATAGAACTTTAAAAATAATAAAGAAATAAAAACATGGACTGTATATACATAAAATCAAAATAGTTGTTAATAGGATAGTGTCAGTAAAATCAAAATCGTCCGTATAGTATTACGGCGAGAGTCCCCGAATCGCTTTAACACGCACAAACAGATAACTTCAAAAGTACAAGTAAAATTCACAACAGAAGCCGTTAATGATTTTTCCAACTAACGACCTGGGGTGCAGAAGATACCTTAACACAACTGGCAGCTTTTGCAAAGATTACAGAAAAGGATGCCTATGACAAGCTGAAGAATGACCGAATGTGGCTAAGACCTGAATAGTTGAGATAACACTATATGCAGTAGATAAAGCAGTAGACAGTTGATTAGTTGCAATACCAATAACTACAAGGTTGACTGCTCTACTCTCGATATCTCTAATTTCTGCAATTATACATTGCGGAATAAAATCAAAATTGGACAGCGAAGAGAAACTGTTAATACGTGAGCAGACATCTTCAATGTTGTTCTTATGTTGTTGTTTATGCAATATTTATAATTGGTAATTTTGGTACCTATCAAGTTTATCAATGAAAAAAAAAAAATTGATCAGTTTTAAAAAACAAAAAAAAATTAAAATGAAATGGTTTTAGATACCGTTACTCAGTAGTATAGTATTCGAGATCCTGCCAAAAGATGGTGGTTATCGCAAAATAGATTCCTACATTTCACACGCAATATGTAATCCACATTTTCACAAATCAATATCGGAATATCATTAGTTCAGTGTCCTATAAAAAAGAATATGTGTGTTTTGGAGATCCACAGCTGTTATGAAGAAATCGCCACTGGTAGTCTATTCCTTTTCAAAAAATTAAGCATGTTTTTTGAAGTGAAACTTCTATGTAGACGGATGTATTACGATTTTTTTGCCACGAAAAAGCATTACGGTCGCGTGGAAGGGGCAGACGGTATATCGCGTGACCTGTGGCGGCAGCGACGGGGGGAGAGAACGGCTGGCGGTAGCAACGGCTCTATTAGATGGATATAATGGGCGGAGAGCGTGTAGTCCGCTAGAGTCCCGACGGTATGCGCTGTACTCAGCTGTTTTCTACCTCTCTCTTTTACCGTGGCTAGTCATCATTGCCTCTATTTGCGGTTTGTCTAAAACCAAATCATAATTTGCAGTAAATCTGTGAAAACGAAATGTGTACTGGGACACATAGTAGAAGTGAAACTTCAACGGACAAGTGGAAAAACGAATCGCAATAAAATTTTTACTTTTTACGGGCAGATTGTTAATGTACTTGCCCAATTTGAAAGCCATCTTGTAAAACTAAAGTAAAATTTTTATTGCGATTCGTTTTTCCACTTGTCCGTTGAAGTTTCACTTCTATTATGTACGTAAATAAAACGCATAACGTGGAGGAGATACAGAATATAGTTATTTTTCAAAAATTAAACGAAATATTTCGGCGTTTTCTGTGACTTCGGCAAAGTCAGACGTCACGGCTATATTACATTATTAATAGCTGGTTAGAGGATAATAATTTATCTCATATGCATAGATTTTAATAATTGAAGAAACCAAAATTAAATATTTCAGATATGAGCTAAAAGTAAAAAGTAAATTGTGATGATGTTGTAATTAGATAATTATTATTTGATTAAAGCCCATAAAATACGTTTGTGTAGATTTTTAATTTGCGCCTTTACCCATAAAAGTAATCACTATGTCAATTCACGATCACATTTTAATATACTTTTGGAAAATGTTGGTGTCATCATTTGCATTTTAAACAATGATGAGATAATGTGTTACTTTATTTTTATTCATAGTTTAATATTCTAAAGATAAAAAAACTTACTTGAATCATCGTATTCTGTACGAACTTTGTATTGTCATTTTATTATTGTATTTTATTTAAATCAACTGACATTTGTCCTATACAGAAAGTTTAACAACAATTTTTAAAAGCTTAAAATTGTAAAACAAGTAATGTTTGTATGTAATAATCAATCCGTTGCATCTTCATATAGATGACATAACACTAAATAAATTTGAATGCATAGAACAAGGAACTCAAGAGCACTATAGCCTTCTACAGTTTTAGGTCTCATCAGCACGTCATATATATAATGTTTATATACAGCGAAATTAATTTATTACGACCTTGATTATAGCGATCATTTTGCTATAGCCACATTAAATCTTAGTCCCTTGAATTTAAGACATACTTTATTACAAAATTCATGTGACTATAGCGACTTTAATAAATCATTTGTAATAAATTCCATGCAGATATATCGACCGGAGTCGGCCACCAAAGACACAAAGAGCTTTCTTAAACTTTATTTATATCCATACGGATGGTCAGCAAGAGTGGTGACATTTACCGTTTGTTTATAGATATTAGCCAGGTAGTTAGGCAAGCGTGTACGTTAAAATTGTTCAGTTACAAAGGGATATCCTGAATACTAACTGGGTTTACTAAACTTTTGAAAAGTATAATATAACTCTTAGATGCACATTCATTGTTAAAAAAAAGGGGGAAGTCGATTTGAAATTGATAAATGGTAAAAACTATTCATAGGTGTCTGTATCTCTTTACCTTTGCCTATAACGATGTTCGGATTTAACGTAGAAATTACAGTGGTCACTTCGTCGTCGTTATATCCGAAATCCACTGTATTACTATATTAGTAGTTTAGGATTTCTGATGCCAATAGAAACATATCCTTGTACAAAATTCTTAACAAATTTTTTTGACTAAATATAAGACATGATAAAAAAAACAGAGATTTAACTAAGCATGAATTAACCAAATTGGCTATTAGTACAGAGTAATTAATAATCCTCATTGCAATGCTTTAGACTGCCTAACTTCATGGAAAGGTATAATTAGGTTAAAAATTCGAACAAATTGCTGTCGCATAGAACGCTAAAATCTTTAAAAAGATTCACTTAATCCAATGTAGGTAGTGTTTTCAATGAAATAGTGACAGTGTAATGGGTATTACACAATGCGACTTATTGTTTAAATAAAAAAGACAATATACGTGATATAAAATAATGAATATTATAAAAAACAAAAAACTCATACAGAACTGAATCCTACGCGGTTTTTAAAGGTAGTGTTGTAATCCAGGCGAATTAGCTGGAAAATCGCCATTTTTTGGAATAATTTGGATTAGCTCTGATTTTTGCATATAAATTAGTAAAAAATTAGGTATAGCATTAATAATCTTGTGCACACGTTCACAAGTGTGAGGAATTAGTTTTATAAACAAGTTAAGATCGTGTTTTCAATGTTTCTTTTTTTTAATTTATGTTCTATAACTACTTTTTCTGTTAATTTTAGCGAAAGAAGTTAAATAAGAAAGTAGTTCAGAATCACTTTTTCGATAAGAGAAAGGGGAGCCGATTTTTCAGTGATAAATTTTCTTCAATTTAATTAATTTAATTCAAGATTTATCGAGAAAAAGTCGTTTCTTTTGTGACCATTTTTAAGATAGAAACTCGACCACTACAGCATTGAAATCAGGAAAAGAAGCCTTTTTTATAGTTAAAATCCTGCTAAAATTTTGTTCCGATTGAATTAATAGGTGACCAACAATTTATTTACAATAAAAAAATTTTACGATCGAATTCACTCGAAACGTGTTACACAAGTAGG
The DNA here is from genome assembly GCF_000699045.2 of Agrilus planipennis. Classification (NCBI taxonomy): domain Eukaryota; kingdom Metazoa; phylum Arthropoda; class Insecta; order Coleoptera; family Buprestidae; genus Agrilus; species Agrilus planipennis. The sequence goes on from NW_020438896.1 coordinate 1,738,991, forward strand.
AAGCTTTGCCCATTTACTGATATTTTATGTTGTAATTGTTGATTGAAAAACAATGGATAGTTGAAATGAATTAAAATTCAATATAACTTTCATTTATTATTAAATTAAATGGAAAAACATTTTTTGTCGATATTCGTGCTTTTCCACTGC
>NW_020438896.1:1740690-1745785 GCF_000699045.2 Agrilus planipennis
GCAGCGCTGTCCAACTTATCATAGCCCGCGGGCCATATTTTCTTCACCAAACATTTCGGGGGCCAAGAAAATGTATAATTGTAGTCAGTTTATGTTAATTAAAAAAATATTTTATTTATACTAAAGATAAAACTCTAAAATAATATATTTATAGTGCACTTCAGTACTTCAGTAAATTAAAGATAAAATAATTTGAGAATGAAAACACATACCGGTTATGAAATGTTCAGTTATTTAATATTAAAATGGTTTCCCACTACCTTAACAAATTCAGTGTTTGGAAATTCGTGTGCGTCTAGCTTTTTGATGCAATCATTTGGAAAAAATTTATTAGTTTTAGTTTGTCTTGTTAACAATTTTTTAAAATTAGATGACACTAATCTAGTAAAACAAGGTCATCCGCCGTCGTTGGGAAGCAATTGATGTATAATTGGGAGGGAATTCGACATACCGAAAATTTTAACCCTAATTAAAAACAGGTATATGGAAGGGAACTAGGCATTATCCAAACCAAAACGTAACACAAAACAAACAATTTGTTTAATTAGTTGACCGCCACCTTGGAAAAAATAATAAAATTTAAAAATTACGGTCAGTAATCTAACCTAAATTGTTGAATATTTACAAATATTAAAATATCGGACAATTTGTATATTCTAATCAAATAATAAATAAATATTTGAATGCAATATACAAAAATCCGACCTCTATATGAAACTGTTATTTATGTGGTATCGTTATATCAGCACTGCACCCTTCTTCTCCATGGATAGGCACGAAATGTAGAAGTGTGGAACTCTGGCATCCTTGCAGTCTAGTAGGTACCTATTCCGCAAACACTAGCGGCGATTTGTAAATGCAGTTATAAACGTTTTTGTTCAATTTTCATTTGTGATGTTATCTGTCCAAATTACCGGGAAACTAGCTCTAAATCTATTTGTAATTGCTATATTGTCTTTTTGAATCTCATATTTGATTTACTTTTACTATAAGTATAATAAAGTTGTTATCGTTTTCCAATCTTGCCTTTCTTATCATTTTAATATCTTAGGCCCAGTCACGATAAAATAATCAAACTACATTATAATCAGGTAATTAAAATAAATAATTAACAAAAAACCTAAAGTAACAAAATACCACGTGACACCCGCAAACTTGACTGACTTTTAAAGAAAATAGTGTCGAAGAACTTGAAAATTTCTATATTTCAACCATGAGTTATGCAGACATAGGAACAAAGAACACTTACTTAAAAGAATATATTAAGTTGATTCAAATAGTTTAACTCATAAATTCACCGGATGTAATAATTTTTCATTTAGTCTTGCATACCTATTTGATCTTGTTTTTTTTGCCAATATTAATAATATTAGAAGAAAGAAGAAGTTAATTTTAATTGTGAACATTATTTATTAACACATGGTATTTTAATTATTTATATTATCTGTTCATTTATATAGACGAGAAGATAATCTGTGTAAATAGACCTCCTTGAACATATTGAATTCCACTAAATGTACAGATGGCGTTTAACGCGTCATTTGTAGGATTTCATAAAACACTATGTCAAGACAGCAGGTAGAGTTCATAGACATATATTAATGGACGTGCCTTAGCCGTATGTCGCATAGACATGTACTAATGGACGTGCCCTAGCCGTATGTCATTGTAATAATTTCTTGGCACGAAAAGTGAGGGAGATGGCTAGGGTTGCCACCTTTTCAGGCTTTACATAAAGTATTTCTCGACTAAAAGGTTAAAAAAAGTACTCGGCATAAAAATGTTTTTAAAAAAATATTTTTTGTTACACCTAGCAGCCAGTAACAAATTGCTGTCGCTTTTAAAGCATTAATAGCCTCTAAACGTCTAAACATGGCAAACGAAGATCTAAGTAAACTAAAAGTTCATTTTTTATTNGCCAAAAGATGGTGGTTATCGCAAAATAGATTCCTACATTTCACACGCAATATGTAATCCACATTTTCACAAATCAATATCGGAATATCATTAGTTCAGTGTCCTATAAAAAAGAATATGTGTGTTTTGGAGATCCACAGCTGTTATGAAGAAATCGCCACTGGTAGTCTATTCCTTTTCAAAAAATTAAGCATGTTTTTTGAAGTGAAACTTCTATGTAGACGGATGTATTACGATTTTTTTGCCACGAAAAAGCATTACGGTCGCGTGGAAGGGGCAGACGGTATATCGCGTGACCTGTGGCGGCAGCGACGGGGGGAGAGAACGGCTGGCGGTAGCAACGGCTCTATTAGATGGATATAATGGGCGGAGAGCGTGTAGTCCGCTAGAGTCCCGACGGTATGCGCTGTACTCAGCTGTTTTCTACCTCTCTCTTTTACCGTGGCTAGTCATCATTGCCTCTATTTGCGGTTTGTCTAAAACCAAATCATAATTTGCAGTAAATCTGTGAAAACGAAATGTGTACTGGGACACATAGTAGAAGTGAAACTTCAACGGACAAGTGGAAAAACGAATCGCAATAAAATTTTTACTTTTTACGGGCAGATTGTTAATGTACTTGCCCAATTTGAAAGCCATCTTGTAAAACTAAAGTAAAATTTTTATTGCGATTCGTTTTTCCACTTGTCCGTTGAAGTTTCACTTCTATTATGTACGTAAATAAAACGCATAACGTGGAGGAGATACAGAATATAGTTATTTTTCAAAAATTAAACGAAATATTTCGGCGTTTTCTGTGACTTCGGCAAAGTCAGACGTCACGGCTATATTACATTATTAATAGCTGGTTAGAGGATAATAATTTATCTCATATGCATAGATTTTAATAATTGAAGAAACCAAAATTAAATATTTCAGATATGAGCTAAAAGTAAAAAGTAAATTGTGATGATGTTGTAATTAGATAATTATTATTTGATTAAAGCCCATAAAATACGTTTGTGTAGATTTTTAATTTGCGCCTTTACCCATAAAAGTAATCACTATGTCAATTCACGATCACATTTTAATATACTTTTGGAAAATGTTGGTGTCATCATTTGCATTTTAAACAATGATGAGATAATGTGTTACTTTATTTTTATTCATAGTTTAATATTCTAAAGATAAAAAAACTTACTTGAATCATCGTATTCTGTACGAACTTTGTATTGTCATTTTATTATTGTATTTTATTTAAATCAACTGACATTTGTCCTATACAGAAAGTTTAACAACAATTTTTAAAAGCTTAAAATTGTAAAACAAGTAATGTTTGTATGTAATAATCAATCCGTTGCATCTTCATATAGATGACATAACACTAAATAAATTTGAATGCATAGAACAAGGAACTCAAGAGCACTATAGCCTTCTACAGTTTTAGGTCTCATCAGCACGTCATATATATAATGTTTATATACAGCGAAATTAATTTATTACGACCTTGATTATAGCGATCATTTTGCTATAGCCACATTAAATCTTAGTCCCTTGAATTTAAGACATACTTTATTACAAAATTCATGTGACTATAGCGACTTTAATAAATCATTTGTAATAAATTCCATGCAGATATATCGACCGGAGTCGGCCACCAAAGACACAAAGAGCTTTCTTAAACTTTATTTATATCCATACGGATGGTCAGCAAGAGTGGTGACATTTACCGTTTGTTTATAGATATTAGCCAGGTAGTTAGGCAAGCGTGTACGTTAAAATTGTTCAGTTACAAAGGGATATCCTGAATACTAACTGGGTTTACTAAACTTTTGAAAAGTATAATATAACTCTTAGATGCACATTCATTGTTAAAAAAAAGGGGGAAGTCGATTTGAAATTGATAAATGGTAAAAACTATTCATAGGTGTCTGTATCTCTTTACCTTTGCCTATAACGATGTTCGGATTTAACGTAGAAATTACAGTGGTCACTTCGTCGTCGTTATATCCGAAATCCACTGTATTACTATATTAGTAGTTTAGGATTTCTGATGCCAATAGAAACATATCCTTGTACAAAATTCTTAACAAATTTTTTTGACTAAATATAAGACATGATAAAAAAAACAGAGATTTAACTAAGCATGAATTAACCAAATTGGCTATTAGTACAGAGTAATTAATAATCCTCATTGCAATGCTTTAGACTGCCTAACTTCATGGAAAGGTATAATTAGGTTAAAAATTCGAACAAATTGCTGTCGCATAGAACGCTAAAATCTTTAAAAAGATTCACTTAATCCAATGTAGGTAGTGTTTTCAATGAAATAGTGACAGTGTAATGGGTATTACACAATGCGACTTATTGTTTAAATAAAAAAGACAATATACGTGATATAAAATAATGAATATTATAAAAAACAAAAAACTCATACAGAACTGAATCCTACGCGGTTTTTAAAGGTAGTGTTGTAATCCAGGCGAATTAGCTGGAAAATCGCCATTTTTTGGAATAATTTGGATTAGCTCTGATTTTTGCATATAAATTAGTAAAAAATTAGGTATAGCATTAATAATCTTGTGCACACGTTCACAAGTGTGAGGAATTAGTTTTATAAACAAGTTAAGATCGTGTTTTCAATGTTTCTTTTTTTTAATTTATGTTCTATAACTACTTTTTCTGTTAATTTTAGCGAAAGAAGTTAAATAAGAAAGTAGTTCAGAATCACTTTTTCGATAAGAGAAAGGGGAGCCGATTTTTCAGTGATAAATTTTCTTCAATTTAATTAATTTAATTCAAGATTTATCGAGAAAAAGTCGTTTCTTTTGTGACCATTTTTAAGATAGAAACTCGACCACTACAGCATTGAAATCAGGAAAAGAAGCCTTTTTTATAGTTAAAATCCTGCTAAAATTTTGTTCCGATTGAATTAATAGGTGACCAACAATTTATTTACAATAAAAAAATTTTACGATCGAATTCACTCGAAACGTGTTACACAAGTAGGAAGCTTTGCCCATTTACTGATATTTTATGTTGTAATTGTTGATTGAAAAACAATGGATAGTTGAAATGAATTAAAATTCAATATAACTTTCATTTATTATTAAATTAAATGGAAAAACATTTTTTGTCGATATTCGTGCTTTTCCACTGCATGGAGTTGTAATATTATTATTTTACAGAGAAAAAAACT
>NW_020438896.1:1749087-1776354 GCF_000699045.2 Agrilus planipennis
AAACAAAGATTTAAGTAAACTAAAAGTTCATTTTTAATTAGTTTTAATGAAGCTTTATTCCTGTCGTCCCGCCACTTTGCGTTCATAACAGAGAATACCCTTTCTGTAAATGCTGAAGTGGCCGGAACGGACAGCAAAAGTGAAACTACTTTGAATAGATTTGGGAAATCAGGTTGTTCCGTAAATATGACTTGCCATTTTTCTGAGCAATATAATTGATATAAAAGTACTCTGAATTTCGAATAATCGCTTACAAAATTACGATGTTTACTTAAGGCCTTAAATAAAGTATTTTTGCGTACTTTATGTGTCTTATAAAGTATAACGTACGCACGGTCGAAATAGAGTACAATACTTTATAATAAAGTACGGGTGGCAACCCTAGAGATGGCGTATAGTTTCGGACTAGTGCTATTTCTTTCATGACACGCTTACGCACTATTGTGAGAGAAATGGATATTGTCCGAAACGTTGTTCCATCTCTTTCTTTTGTTGTACCACAAATCTGACCGCTAAGGCATGTCCATTAGTAAACGTCGATGGTATGTCGTAAAAATTTCTTGTCTTGAAAAATGAGGGTGATGGCGTATGGTTTCGGACTAGCACGATCTCTTTCATGACACTCTTACGCACTCTAGTAAGTGAGATGGATATTGTCCGAAGCTTCGTTTCATCTCTTTCTTTTGTTGTACCACAATTCTGACCGCTAAGGCATTTCCATTAATAAACGTCGATAGTAGAGTTGGTCTAACTGTGACCCGCTGATGAAATCTGACAGAATCGATCCGCTTCTGACAGTTTCCATAGAATACTTACCGCAATGAGCTTCTTTTGCACGTGTTGGTTTTATTTATATAGACGAGAAAATATTCTGTGATAAGTATTTAAGGAACGCAGTTCCAATCTCCATCATGATGGGACTATGAAAAATTTTCCATGTCTGCCATGTTTCTTAGGCTCCTCCCATTTGACGTATCCCAATGTTTTAAATATTGATTTGTATTGTTAAAAATACTGTTTCTCTGTAATGGCTCTACATTTTTGCGCAGTTCGATTTAGAAAAAAAGGTAAACATTTATTATGAACAGTTAATTTAGAAATGACGAATATGACACCATTTCCAATTATCGCGCTCTATCTAATAGTAAAGTGTGGGTGTTAATATGTGCGAGTTGGTAGTTAAAGATGCAGATCAACTGTTGACATCATCAGTCGCAGTGATTTGTAATATAACTATGGCATTGTATTAAGTATTCAAATGGAAACTGAACTACAATTAACTTTACAATTTGAACCTGCTGTGAAAAGAGATAAGATTTGTATGTGGGTCGCCCGTTAATTTTCGTTGCAGTTACGTAATAATCTATAACGTGCTTGACAACATTGTGGGTACTAACTATTAAAACGAAAAGTTCGTATTATTAGGATTTACAACAGAATTGAGACACATGACATACATATATTGATTGGAAAATTACAATTTTATGGAAATTAATGGTAGCGTGATCAATATACCAAACGTTAATGAAATTTCCTTAAAATCATATTGTATATTAATTTTTGAGAAGCATGATAAAATAAAGTTAATAAATATTGTTTTTTGACATTTTATAATGCTTTACCTTATGAAAATACATTACTTGGACTAGATGAAGGCGTGCTGTTTAAGTAGATATCAGGTAGGTTATTTGTTTCCTCTGTAATGTGTAACAGCGGATCTTAAATTTTAAAAGCTACGAAAGCCTTAACAAACCCCTTTTGCATTGGGCAGTGGTAAATTCGGCCGGATATTAGTATAGGTAGAAAAGATCATTAGGTTAAAATGTAAATATGGCCTTTCCGTTAAAATTGAGAATAAATAGAAAATATTGGTCGTATATGTTGCAGATGTATATAATTAACAACCTATTATCTTCTATCTATTTATACCTACAACATTATTAAATAAAATAGCAGTTACTTATCACACGTATATATATATATATATTGTTTTTTTATGTTGTTTATTTAACAGTATCAAATGTACATAAATGTTCAATTTCATAACAACAAAAAGTATTTCTTTTAAGATAGTTTTGAGACGTGTTTGTTTCTCACAATGAACATCTCGAACGCCTTGACTCTATAGGATTTTAACGAACAATTCAGATTTTTGCCTCGTTTTTCGATGTCTGTACGCAGTGCTTTTTAACAACTTTTGCTTATAATTATTTTTAGAAAAATTTCAATAAAAAACTAAATAACATTTGCAATATAAGATTTTGATTTACAAACTAAGTGGGAGGTAGATACTTCTGGCTTTAGCTTTAGTTTTTGTACATTTGCCTTTTATCATAATTAAATATTGCTGTATTATAAACTTTATCTGGTATATCAAATATTCTACCCGTATGTGGTTCGTAATTAAAGTCTTTTTTAAAAGCGTGTCTTTTTCTGTGATATATTATCGGTTCATTAAAGTTATTTTGTATATACCCTCTTGCATCCAGCAATGGAAAGGCCTCTGGTGGCACGAAACCGCCCGTCAGGTGGCGCTCCGTCATTTCCATTGCTGGGTGATTATTTTCGACGTTTTCACATTGCAGGATATGATTTCTTGTCAATTTTATCATGAAATTATCGCATCTCGGTGTATTCGCTTCGTCATAAATAGTTTGATTTGAATAAAATCTAGTAAAATTTGATTCAGGAGTGTGGTATTTAACTAGGCATGCCCTTAGGCATGATATTCGAACATTCTCAAACTCTCCATTATGACCGGACTTATATTAAACCAAACCGGGCATGCATAAGTAAATACCGGTCTCACTAAAAGAAGATAGCATATCACTTTTACTTTTTGGTATAGATATTTTGACTGAAAAAAAAGACTGCCTTGAAATAAGCGGCTTTGGCTTTTGTTATTTGTTCTCTAGTATGACTAGTAAAATATAATTTTTAATCTAAAATTACACCTAGGTATTTAATACATTATATATGTATGCAGTATATTTATACGTATATATTAACATTCAGTATATAGTCATCTTTAACAAAGTACATTTCATATAAGTCTTACAGTAATAATGCGACGTTAATTTAAGATAATCTAAAATATTAATTTTTTCATTATCAAAAATTATTTATTCTACACAGGAGATAGTATCTTTGTTTCGATGTGTTTTTTTTTTAAATTTATTTGTACTCTGAATTCTCACATATATCCGGCTTGAAAATTGGCGAGAAAGTCTATAAATGTAAAAATTGATGGATGAAACAAATTGAATGTGGAAATGAAATGATTCGCAAGCATTAGTGGTGAGAGCTAGTGTGGCACTTTTAGGTGCCCGTAATTGCGGAGGAAATGATGCATCTTCTGATATGTAATTTTTTTTTCTAATTAGCTTAAGTTTCTCGTCTTAAAGCTTTGTTTCTGATTAATTGAAGGCAAAAGCTTCTCCAACTTTTTGTGGGTTCAGAAAAAGAAGTCCAAAACAATACCCTAGCCATTTTTCTACTTCATCTTTTTGTTTGTATTTCTGAGTTGGTCCAATGTTTTGAATTTTTCGCCACCACGCTTGCGATAAGTGAAATCTATAACCTATTAAATTTATTTGTGGCCAACAATATATAGAGGAATTTTGTCTGCACTTATTCATTATAATATCGAAGCACTTTTTATAAGATTCGGGCTGTTTTGTCCGGTAGTATACACTATACAGTATTTCAAGGAGAAAGAATATTTAAATTTAAAATCTGTTTACAAGGAGTAATACTTTAAAAAGGTATGTTCTCTGACTATCAATTATATTTTACTAACAAATGTATAGCAGTTCATCATCATTAGGTCGTCAGTCCTAAGACTGGTTGACCACGTACCTCCACTCATCATTCGCCTGTAACACTATATTTCGAACGCTTCTAACCTTTTCTTTTCCGCCGCGCCCATTGTCCATGTTTCGCACCCGTATAGCGTCGCACTCCAAGCAAACCTTTAACAATTTCTTTCAAATTTCTAAATTAACCGTTCGTGAGCATAGAAGTGACTTCTTTTTACTGAAGGCGACTCGACCCTGCGCTATTCTCTGCTTTATATCCCTACTACTCCTTCCGTACTGACTTATCTGATTTCCTAGATACCTAGAATCAGCCACTTCTTCTAATTTTTCGTCTCCTATCTTTATATTCGTTCTTTTCCTACTTTTTGTTCCCTTGAATACCAAATACCAGTATTTTTGTTTTACATGTTACTTACAACACTGCAATTTTCCATTTTACTGTATAATAAGCATGGTACACACTTGTCAATATGGTCAAAATGTAACTAAGTAGGTAAATTCATAACACTTCATATACAAATAACGTGTTTAGATAGTTTAGCATCATCAACAAATTAACCAATCAGGGGACCACATACCGTCTAGCCCTACCGTAAGGGGTAAAGTGTATTATCTTGACTTTTGATTTGCACATTGCATTTGATACATACATAACATGTTATTTTTATAATCTGCGCCTATCTAAGTACAAACTGGCCGAATTAACAATTATTTTGGAGTCTAACAGAATCGTACTGGTCGAATTTACCGGTGTAATTAACAAAAACTCATTAAATCGGACAAATTCACAATTGCTGTTTGTATTATTATAAACCGTTAAATTGTTTCAAATTAGTTTTATGATCGACAGTTGTATTCGCATACTTGGGGCAGCATTCAATCTTGACCTAAACGTGTATCTACCTGTAAGTGGAAAGCTGAAAAACCTGCTTCACAACGACAGGTTATAATACAAAAGGAAGCAAACTTAAGATATTGTAGCGAGCACGAGCGTGTTTGTGTGCGATCGGGCACACGTGTGCGTGAACGGCTTGTCGATTCGCCGACTAGCCGCGGGCGCCTTTCTTTGTGTGCGCCGTATTTGTAAATGTGTGCGTCGTACCTACGTTCTGGGAAAGCAGTTAAACAGTTCAAAGAAAAAAATAAACTATCCGGATGTTTCTAAAAGGTTCCAGAAAGTAAACAAAAAAGTATTTAAAGGAAGAGACGATCGCCGAGAGGAGAAGAAATAAATTGACCGTTGCAGAAGTTAATCCACAAATAAATTGACAGTGACAGAAGAGAAATAAATAGCGCACTGAATAGTGATATATCAACAATAGTGTAAATAAATAGAATAATTCATAACCTAAGTTTAGTAATAATTTATTAGTGTTTTTAAGTTCTTTAATAATTAGTGTAAATAAATAGTTTTTGTCGTTATCAGTCTTAGAAGTTAATCTTCTTAAACCCACGAACATTACAATATCTTTTTTGATTAGTCCAGGGTAGCGCTGTCCAACTTATCATAGCCCGCGGGCCATATTTTCTTCACCAAACATTTCGGGGGCCAAGAAAATGTATAATTGTATTCAGTTTATGTTAATTAAAAAAATATTTTATTTATACTAAAGATAAAACTCTAAAATATTCGTAATTTTTTAATGATGACATTGTGGCCGTAATTGTTTAGCAACAATATCAATAATATTAGTTTAGTAATAAAAATTTATTCATAGTAAAATGTACTCGCGGGCCGTAAAAATAATTTAGCGGGCCGTATACGACCCGCGGGCCGCTAGTTGGATGGCCCTGGTCTAGGGTATTCACTCCCAATACCAATTCAAAAATGTATGGTATCTGTACAATACTTATTATGACGACTGGCGAAGCGCAAATAAGACATTAAAAATTACCTTAAAACTATAATTGGTTTTTAATAATTATGTATATTCTAAATAATAACTCCTCCCCTTAGCTTATGTAAAAACTGATATATGTTCTTTAAAATCTGTTGAGGTTTCTTTACTGCTATTCGTGAGCCTAAAAATAAGGAACTTATAGACTTTAAAAGCATTTAATGCCTATTTAATATTTATTGAAGCAAATTATTAATGTCATATTTGATATTATATTTTTAACTTGTTAAATAAACGATATAATTTTTTTAATTTTTCTCTTTAAAAATTTGATAAATTAATCGTCCTCAGTCTATCATGGAAATTCAAAAATCAGAAAATGTAAGTAAATATTGGTGACGTAATCAGCATCCATACTCGCCGTCCTCGATGCTTATATATATAATATTTGGACGCCCCTTATGAATGATACATACTTTTCTAAAGGAAGGCGCTCAATATGACCTTTTTGGCATTCTGACAATTTTCCCCTAAGAAGTTTTTCATCACAGATAGAAATAAAAATTTCAGAAGGTAGATTGCGCTGGAGGAATTAATATATGTAATACGTGAATTATGTGATAACAGATGAATTAGATGCAAGTTAAGATCACCGTTACAACCATCAAATAATGATAACAATATTAAGTTTATGCTTCTTAATTTTTGCAAGCCACAACAAAATTTGAAAATATGGTTCCTATAAAAATACAAAAGTTACCAGAAAATTTGGTAGTTTTAACCTGGGCCAATATTAATAATAATTTTATTCTTATTTAAAGATACTCGAAAACGTATCGTATGTGTTAGATTGGAAGTTTTCTCGATTTTTTTTAAACACAATGCCTACATAGTTTTTATTGTCATTTTTGTAATGTGGAAGAACTTTTCTAAGATACAAATCTAAAACCCATATTCTCTTCTGTCTTTTATTATAATGAAAAATACCAACTACGTGAACATCAAATATATAAAAAACTAACTTTATTACTTGAACATGACATAACGTGGACTATAATCATAAATAAGAACTTTAGCTTACACCACAAAACAGACTCGACTCTCCTTATTCGTAACAACAAAACTGCTGGTATTGCCCTGCTATTGATCTTTATTTTTCAACAGTTCTGAAGGCCATACTTGGATAAGATGGACACACACTGTATTATCCGGATACAGTATTCGGATACCTTTGTATTGGTGTATCCAATACCTTTATCCGAATCCTTTAGAATAATGTATCCGTTATCTGTATCCGTCAGGTAATTTATAAAGTATCCGTATCCTGATACTTTTCATATTTTTACTGATAACAATTTATTAGGTAAAGGTCTAGATGATGGCCCCCACCCCCGAAGGAGGTGGGAGCAGGTGAGATCAAAAGAGGAGGTCTCCCCCACCAGTGTACCATAAAAAGTTCGTGACGGTCTCACCCCCATAAAAAGTTATGGAGGTTGAAAGTTGATTATTTTGACAATTTTCACACACTATAATTCAAATAAAATTCAATAAAAAAAATTTTTTTTTGCGGGTGGAGGTGGGGGATCGAAAGAGGGTGGTCACTTGAACAAAACATGATAACCTAACTTAATCTAACCTAACCTACCCTATTGATAAAGATATTTAAATAATGTTTTATATAACTTTCTCAATATTTTTATGTATTGTTCATTAGTTTTACCTTTGAATATTGTTTAAGAATGACTATATAAATATTTACATGCCTAGAAATGTATAAAAATTGGCATGTTTATTAACCCCATAACTTTTTATGAGGGTGAGATCGCCACTAAATTTTTATGGTACAGTGGTCGGGGGGCCCTCCTCTTTTGATCCCCCCACCCCCCACCCCATCGGATCTAGACCTTTACCATTTATATCCCAGCACTAAATCTAACTATATTCCTTGTAACAATAATATCGACGCCAGAGGGCATCTATAAACAAAAGTTAATAACCATACATAGTTTATTACTACCTAAAATAACTTATGACCAACTGGAAATAGAAACTAGGGAACGGATTAATTTACAATTTAAAATTTAAACTGTTTCTAAAACGACGACTCTAATGCAAAATTCATTAGTATATCATCTATTTTTATTTAAATTAATGTGTGATAATTATATTAATATTTGTGGAAAGGTTCTGGATAGCTATTGAATATAAGTTATTAATTTTATTTCGGCTGTATTTCTGGCCGTTAAAATTCAATGTATTTGTTTTTTCCAAAGTGGTGGTCAAAAACGATGTAAGTAATAGTTTTTGTGCAACGTTTCGGTTTATTTAACCATTATCAGACCTAATGTAACATTGTACAACAGATGGCGTTTACCGCGTTGTTTGTAGGATTTCATCATCAATTCTCTCGAAGCTTTATCTGTTCATGTCAATTCACTCATTATTAAGTATCTGTCGATGGACAAATTTATCCTGCATGTATTGCTTATTTCTTTTTTTGCTTCAATTGTAATCAATATCACATAATTTCCACAAATTTTAGATCTTAAAATTAAAGTTTGAAAGTAACTTTTATACCGGTTATAATTAGTATTAGGATTATTTTCAGGTGTTAAGAGCTAGTCAGAGACATATTAGAAGCAGAGACGTGAGTTAAGGAGGTAGACCTAGGTTAGATTACTGTTCGTAAATAGTTAAGGATGTGAGATGTTGTATTTTTGGGGAAATGCGAAGATTAACTCAGGATAGGAAATAGTGGAGGTGCGTGTCCAACCAGTCTTAGGACTGACGACCTTATGATGATGATGATAATTAGTATTAAAAGGTATTTGCGAGAAAATGGGAATTCTACAATAGGTAATTTTGTTAGAATTCCTTATCTTGTGATAATTCAACTTAACACCGTTATAGTTTCGACAAATTGTAAGCTCATTATTATGCGGATTCATTCTCTTTGTGTTGTTCCCTATTGATATTTTCATATACGTAAGTAAATACATATAACATTGCATGTTTCTAAGGATTGCGTAACTCTTTGATGGTATTAAATAAGTTGAGTACTTATTGAAAAGTCATATGTTCCTGTCGTCAGACTCATATTCACTTTTTTCGCCTTCTAACATTATCTAAACTAACCTAAACATTCGAATTGAACCAACCATTCAAAAAGTAAAACTTATTTTCCAAAATTTTGTTTCTTTTTCTACTCTTAAGCGTTTATTAGTTAGGGTTAAAATTTGTGGAAATTAGAAATAGGTAATGATTAAAGCTGGACCAAAAGAAACGAGCGCGTTTCATACTCCTGGGGCAAATTTGCCCATTTTATACAACTCATATGACTGTGGCTTTTGTATACAACTGATCCAAATTAAATTGTAAAAGATGAAATAGTTAATGTAACGAGGGAATAAAAAGCGAAAAGTTACAAGTATCAAATCAACACTGAAATACTTACATACATATGTATATCTGTAGATTTGTTAGCATGCGCATGTGTTTTCCTTTAACTATGTTAATTTTTCTTTATTTTATTTATTTCAAAAACATATATAATGGCATCATCTGAAAATTGTTTAGTTGTCATGTATTTCAAGAAATCTTTATGATTATTATTTCTAAATCGTACTTTTTTTATGTCTTATTGTTTAAGTCGACATAAATTAACTTTTATATCGTCTGAATTTAAAAATAATTTAAATTTTTAATGTTTACTACTGTTGCGGCTTCAATTAATAATTGTATATATGCATAATCAATTTTGTTAGGGTTGTAATTTTTGTAAATATTTATTTTTGTTCGTATTTTTAGATAGTCAACACTTTGTATTTTATTCTAGTTGTAGTCAATTTTAATGTATTTATTTCTGTAGGTATAGATAAATATTAGTTTCTTAGAATAGGTAATGCAGCAATTTTAACGAAGAGATCGGACCAGGTAGGTCTCACAAAACCATTCATTAATGGAAAACCCAAGTCCGTCGCTACGTCATCACTTCGGAATGTACAGATAATACCTTAGGGGTACGTAGCGACGGCGAAGGGGTAATGTGCACGATAGGCGTTGCCTATTTTGTGCCAACGTTATTTAAACAACGCGAAATCAAATTTTTAGTATTCGAAAACCAACATTCAAGCTTTAACATCAAATCAATTCACATTCAACAACAATTCAATTATCAACCAATATTCAATATACAATAAAATAGTAAGTGTACATAGTGTATCATATTGTACAAAATAAACCAAACCAACCAAAAAAGTGATTTATTCATCAACAAAATCCGAAAGAATATATGGGGCAGTGAGCGAATACTGCAACCACCGAACAACTACTAATGGTTCAATTTCACCTTCTGTGGGTGTCAGGGACATTTAAGAAAATTAATTTCGGTTTTGACCTGAAATTAACAGTTCGGTATGTTATTGTCAATGATTTAAATTTGTTTAATGATTTTTTATTAGATATATTTTCGTTCTTTAGTATTTGGTCCCTTCCACCTATAGAAACTTGTCCTTTCTTCTTCTCTCTCGCACACCTTTTCTGTCTCTCGTCACTTTAACATTTGCTTATTACTGCAAACAACAACTTCAGAACTTAAACACTTCACCGTGTTAGTTGCTGTCAGTTCTGCTATTCAAATAAATATTATTAACAAAATAGTGTGGATTAGTGAAGTTTTTGTCGGATATGCCTTATTCTGGTGAGTTTCGGATTAAATCATTTTAAAATGTGTTTTAGATAAGTTAATCCTTCGGATTACTATGAACGTTTGCAATTGTTAACTAGAAATTTTTGTTTGTTTGGAATAATAGTAAAAGTATATACTTTTTTTATTGAAATTAATGTACAATGAGGGACCTATGGTACATTGGTAGATAATATTAAGTAATTTTTGATTTTTGTAATGGTTTTTTAAAACAGTTTATTGGGGGGGCCTTGACGATCAAAAACAATTTTAATTTGTTGAAAGATTTATTTACTGTTTTAACCTTGTCTCATTCTATTTCGCGTCTTTTTCCTATGATGATTCTGCCAAAAAAAATAAGTGTATAAAAAAAGATATAAAGTTGACTTATCAAATATTAAAGTAGACAACAGAATACTAATTACACCTTCTTTGAAATACGATGAAAAATTATAACACCAAACTTAGTAAATATTAATAAATATTGTAATAAACACTGAAAAAATTAATTAGTAAATACCGTATGTACATGTTGGCTTGTCCTTCAAGAATGTTTCTATTAAAGTACATAATAACCTTGAAACAGCGATAAAGAATAATATCAATTAAAAGTGTAACTGCTATTCAAAGGATCGCCTGCGTGGTTGCTAAAAGCATTTTTCATTGAATAAAAATGCTTTCCTGATTTACCATTCGAGAATGTATACCAAACACAGCCGCAGGAAAACTACTAATGCAACTCGTGATTACAGTGCAGTTCGTGATGTACACAATAGCATGTTTTTAATCAATAATGTAGGTTTGCCTTTATTAAATGTTCTTCGGAATAATTTATGAACATTTTATATTTTACAAAATGATATAGTAAACTCATCCAACTAATTTAACTACATAATTGAACTTTCTCTTAATTGTTGTAAAAATTAATAATAGGTGTGTGTCTGTACAACTATTGAAAATTAAAAAGACTGATGCATTTATTGAACGATTTTGGCACCTAATATTTTAGAAAAAATTAGGATTATTAGCTAGTATAATTTAAAAAAAGGATAGTTGGCCGTACCCCTTGACTGAAAAACATTGAAATATGCGCATGTAGAACACCGATAGTTAATAGAAACTGAATAACGATTTTAAAGACGCCAGAAACTAGTACGATCTGAATGTACTATTTTTATATTATTACTTTTTTCAACAAAATTAAAAGGTTTTTAGGGGTTGCAATTCATCATATATAAATATTTAGTTCAGCAAGGAACATAGTGCATAGATTGCGATTGTAGGTATTCATTATACTAGATTATAGGTAGTATATCGCCCTCTAGTGAGATTTGCTGTTAACTTTGGTATATCATAATGTTATTTTAATTAAAAAACGCCTTTACGGTTTCAATGTTTCTAAGAGTATGCGATTATGGTAATGAGTAGTACTGAATAATTTTATGCTAAATTCCATTTGTTTGAAGTAGTGAACATTCAAATTGTTAAATACACACAGTTCTATGCAAATTATATAATGAAAATATTCTGCATTACAAACGGAAAACGCCAATTAAAAAATATCATTAGGTATTTAGTACCATTCTGAATTATGGCTGGATATAAATATAAATGAACCGATTGACAAATTTACTGTGATTTTCCTCTTTTTATTGTAAGAGAATTGTACACACCAATTCGGCTGTTTTGTGTTGAAATAATCTATTTTGAAAGTAATAATGGTTAATATTGGTATTTTTAAATGAAGTTAAAACAATAAAAATATTACGATCGTCAGATTACATTTAAAATGGTTTAATTTTTCTAAATAGTTTTCATTTCAAAGGAATTACTATTGTTGTCAACTGCACCTACAACAAATATTTATGAATGAAGTATGCAAGTAAGAAAGAAGTTTAAAAATCTGTTTTTTGTTTTGTGACTCATTGTTAAACATATAAACAATTTAAATACTATTTTCAGCGGTGATGAAGTATTTTTGTATATTAGATTGAAGGAGGAGGAGAAGGATGTGGATTCGTTTCCAACTTTTAGTTTAATTGTTTTTCGTTGTTACGCCACGTTCGTCGTTCGTATGTGTACATGTGTGTAACGTTGTTTCCAAAAGTTTTCATTCTCATTTGCTTTATTTCACGGTCATGGCTTTTCACGTACACACGCATACATACATGTAACGCTCGTAAAATGGCTTCGAAATGCCCCCACACTTTGTTTGTCTACGTGTAATATTCAATTGTGCGCAGTTTTTTCACTTTAATTTTTCTCTAAAAGGTCGATAAGATTTATTATTATGCACCCACTATATCGATAAATGTTACTTTTAAATACTTTTTCTTTTTAATCTGAATCCAATCTAAATCTAAATATATATATATCAACTTTCCGTTGGGGTGGTAAATACCCCTTGGTCTCCTGCTGAATGTAAGGGAGCTTGGTCGTGGTAGGTGGAAGTGGGTGGTTGTGGGTGGCGAAATTGTGAAAAAATATATATCTGTCCTTTTCTAACTTATGAGACCTTTTGGAAAGTTCTAAAAATTTCTGAAATGATCCAGAAAACTTCAGAATGTGTGCACAACTGTTACAATCGATCTAGAATCTTCTAAAAATTTCTGGAATGATCTACAAAGTTCCAAATTGTATGCAACTGTTAAAATCGATATGGAATGTTCCAGAAAGTTCTAGATATATCTTGAATGATCTGGAAACTTTCAATCAGGAAACCGGGGCCAAGTCTCTCAATATCTAAGATAGAAATCTATATTATCACTGTTAAAAAGTGGATTCTGCAACGCCGGGTTTCGCTGCTAGTAATAAATAACATCTTCAAGCGGAAATGTAGTTCAGTTTATAAAATTTGAATCAGCAAGTCTTTGCTCTTTTCTTTTTAATTTTAATTATATTGTATGATATACATAATGACATTAGTCATTAATACTTATACCCTTAAAAATACTTATAGGAAAATTTTAATTCAATTGTATTTGAATAGGTCGACTTGGTTACGCAACAAGTAAATAAATTGCGAATGTTTGAGAAGGCAAAGTCCGCAATGAACTACTGGACAAAAAGAAAGCTATCTTACCTTCTTATTTCACACGTCATATATTTTTATATGCTTAAAGCATTTAAAGTACAAGTTTATTCATATGCAAGGTATTTACCTTGACGCTTTTTTTATTGAAGATAAGTTGAATGTGGACAAAACTTTTGTTACATCAACTTTTTTATTTATTGTGGACTTCGATTTATCAAATTAATCTGACGATAATTTGTATGTGTATTGTAATTTAACGTACTTATATTATTGTAAGATAAAAAAAAATTTGAGATGTTTTGAAGTATTTCTGGTCTGTAGTGACGTTCCATATTTAAGTTTATAGCCTTATAATGATCGAAACGTGTGGTGAACTGGTTGGATTTATGTGGTAATGTTTTTTAGTACGTGTATAATGTTGTATGTATTTACAACGAGTAAATCGCCTATAGCGTTCTGTTACGTTCGGCGTCAAACCGAATATAATATTACTGGGGTTGAACAAATCACCCGATTAATCGATTATTTTCAATTGTTAAAAATAATTGACTATCGGTTATTTCGATAAATCAAAATAATATCATATTGTGGTGAACAATTATGTTTTGTATCTTATTGTGATGTGAGTATTGGTTATTTATGTTTTCTAGAAATTTAATTGCTTAAATTATTCGGTGTTCATATAAGTTATAAAATTAATTATATAATAATGCGTTTGTTAAATACTGTTTGTTTCTGCGCACGTACGTAATAATAACTAAAGGTAACTAAATAAAGATGATGGCTGGTATTTCTTTGTCAACCCACGCTAAAAATTTGCATGAAGCTTTGAATATAGGTTGTCGGATATAACTGCGTACATACACTTGCAGACCCACACACTCTAAATCCGTAGAGCTGTGCCCAACTTGATAAATATTGACTTAAAAAGTAAATCTCTATTGTTATAGTTAACATTTTTACGATCCAAATGTAGATCAATGTTCTCTTGAGGAATTCGGTAAACGAGGAAATTGGCTAGATAAATTCGTTTCATTGTTATGACAAAAAATACAATAATAGCTCCTTTTCTACATAAAAAATGCTTACAAATACTAGATATGTTTTGCTTGAACGCAGAAATATCGGGTTGTTCGGAAAGTTATTTCGTTTTTTCCCGACAGAGGATTTAATTGTTTAATTAAAAAACGCCTTTACGGTTTCAATGTTTCTAAGAGTATGCGATTATGGTAATGAGTAGTACTGAATAATTTTATGCTAAATTCCATTTGTTTGAAGTAGTGAACATTCAAATTGTTAAATACACACAGTTCTATGCAAATTATATAATGAAAATATTCTGCATTACAAACGGAAAACGCCAATTAAAAAATATCATTAGGTATTTAGTACCATTCTGAATTATGGCTGGATATAAATATAAATGAACCGATTGACAAATTTACTGTGATTTTCCTCTTTTTATTGTAAGAGAATTGTACACACCAATTCGGCTGTTTTGTGTTGAAATAATCTATTTTGAAAGTAATAATGGTTAATATTGGTATTTTTAAATGAAGTTAAAACAATAAAAATATTACGATCGTCAGATTACATTTAAAATGGTTTAATTTTTCTAAATAGTTTTCATTTCAAAGGAATTACTATTGTTGTCAACTGCACCTACAACAAATATTTATGAATGAAGTATGCAAGTAAGAAAGAAGTTTAAAAATCTGTTTTTTGTTTTGTGACTCATTGTTAAACATATAAACAATTTAAATACTATTTTCAGCGGTGATGAAGTATTTTTGTATATTAGATTGAAGGAGGAGGAGAAGGATGTGGATTCGTTTCCAACTTTTAGTTTAATTGTTTTTCGTTGTTACGCCACGTTCGTCGTTCGTATGTGTACATGTGTGTAACGTTGTTTCCAAAAGTTTTCATTCTCATTTGCTTTATTTCACGGTCATGGCTTTTCACGTACACACGCATACATACATGTAACGCTCGTAAAATGGCTTCGAAATGCCCCCACACTTTGTTTGTCTACGTGTAATATTCAATTGTGCGCAGTTTTTTCACTTTAATTTTTCTCTAAAAGGTCGATAAGATTTATTATTATGCACCCACTATATCGATAAATGTTACTTTTAAATACTTTTTCTTTNAAAACCTCCTCGATCAGTTTTTTGCCAGCAAAGACCAAAAATTTTATGAGCGTGGAATTATGCTACTACCAGAAAGATGGCAAAAGGTGTTGGACCAGAACGGTCAATGTATAATTTAATAAAGTATTTGTTTATTATACGAAAACTGTCTTTCATTTCCACAAAAAAAAACCAAATGACTTTCCGAACAACCCTATAGCAGAGGAATAATAATATACATAAGTACACGGTTTTCGAAAATGTCGAAAACATTATTCATTCTAGTTTTCCAGTCATTAATTATTGCCATTGCAAATTTTAAAATAGATTAAACAAAGTATTTTCATTTGGGCTAAGTAAAACAAGACGAAATAAAATTCCATTTTCGGCAAAGAAGTGGGGCTTTAATAAGGTTTTGTGATCTTTAATTACTCAGCAATTAGGCATTGGGTGGAAAACCTAGCATGAAAGATATCTTTGGATATCATAAACACCTGAATGTTCTATTAATCCCAAACCATTTCGAAACATTTGACTCTAGATATATTTTTTGTATAGAATGGCAAATAGCAAACAATGAGGTTCAATTATTATTTTTTTATAAATACCGCAATTTTACGTCAATGATGATTCTAATTCTTGCAAAACTAACGTTTTTATCACATATAACCTATATCAAAATGGTTAAAAAATGTAATGTTCTTTTCTAAAGAGGCATTCACGGAAAATAAGTAAATTATTGTACAAAACTAAGCCACGAATACACCAAAGCTATGACAACTAGAATCAACAGTACCTATCAATATCGTTGCGAATAGTTTACGCGGTTCCTCCTTTATTTCCATTTAGTTACCAGATAATGTTGAAATCAGAACCAAACTTATTTAATCAAAAGCCATATGCAACATTTCGCCTTATTGTTAGACCTGGTTGTCGATTAAATAAGATATTTAATTGATGGTTTAGGTTTTAGCGGTTTGGGTGACGACAAAACAATTGTTGAATGCGGTTGCAAAAAATAGCAGACAAATCTTTAACTCCTAGACTTTTTTTCCTACGAAACAATTACTAATGATAAGAAGTTTCTTCCATCAAATAGCATTTAATTTGAAAACATATTTCATGCTTAAATCAACTAAATTCATAAAATATCGTGTGAAGGAGCTCATGAACTGATGCTTGTTCGCGTGATAGTCGTATGCCTCCTCTTCACGTTGGGTCAACACGTTCAATCGCAGGCCAACGCCAACGTGTAGGGTAATTGGTCAGCATTGGCTTTTATATGTTTATGACAACGTTGTAGGTCGTTCAGTTCGCTGTCAGTTTTTGTGACGTGTTATAAAGGAGTTGGAACAACGTGACTGCATATTTGATACATGTTCAAGGTGATGTAAATTACAAGAAATTAACTTCGGAAAAATTACTTGAACGGGGAAAGATTACAGCTTTCATCACTACATAATAATACCATACGATACTATGCCATTTAGAGTAACCATTACCACCATAATCCAACATAACCTAGACCCTTAGTGTGTGGCACAGAGCCCTTGGCGTTTATCAACATCACACATGCCAATCAGGGAAAACTTTTCCACCAAAACATAATCTAAAACCCATATTACGTAGCACTTCACACAAGCTAATCTGGGAATCTTCTCCCATCATAGCCTAGACCCCAGACTAAGCCCATGATGCATGAAAGCCAAACGGAGAAACACCATAGCCAAATTTAAAATCACACCTATATTTGTTCAAAATTGCACAACGCTCACATCGTTCTTGCAGTTTTCCTGTCTTAATCCTAGGAACCTTATGATCCTAAGAAATTGAATAAAAACATTATTTGGTTAATGCATTTATTATCATCATTTTTCTCTTGAACTGGTTTAAAAAAATATATTTTTTACTACCTTCGTTTTTAATTAAATAAAGTGCTTTAGTATTTGATTTTAAATATACAGTATTTTAATTTTGTGGAACATTCAACGGCATTTCTACAAACACATTTCAAAACATCTCTTTGCTTACGTATACATATATAACTTTTGGTTAATCGATATAAATAAAAATGAATCGTTAAATGTGTTGCTAAGCGCATAACTCGAAAACGACTGGACCAATTTCCATATTTTTTTTTTAATGTTCCCTGAAACCCGAGAAAGATTTTTATGAAGAGAAAAATTGAAAAAATTGCCCAGAAAAACGTAAAAACCTCATTTCTCTTTTTCCATAAAAACTGTAAATTACAACATCGGTCCCCATTTGTCAATCATTTGACAATCAAAACAAAACAAATGCGCGTTAGGATTATCTTTGGTATGTCTTCAAGTTAATTAGGCTGCATGGATATTAATTTATGCCTCCCCAAAATAAAGTTCGAACAAAAATTATTATTATTATTAATTTTCGCTACAATTGTTTACATTAGGTATATGGCGGTAAACATTTTTGTATTACATTTTTTAAGAGGATGGATAAATTTACTAAGCGTATATTAGATACTTCTAATTGGTCATTTTATTTATTATATTTATTAATATCCAATTTTTCAAATAAGTTTAAGTAGTTTGTGATATTTTAAAATTGTTCTCTTTTGTAAGGTGCTTTGCGTAGGTATATTGAGTTTAAATTGTTCAGTTACAATTAGATTTACGATATTTTATTCCTTCTTCTAATGACCTTCCTTTTTGACTGATATACATAGGTACATAGGTACTGTTGCAATTTCCACAATTACGTTTATATACGCAAGATTTTTATTTTTTATGGGTTATGTTTTTAATTTTATTGCCTATTGTNCGTGATAAACATTTTGTGCAAATTTTAAAGCAAATAGATCAGTTAGAAGTCACGAAAGTCAACCGTTTTAGCCGTTTAAACAGATGAAACATTGCAGTATGATTATATTTTCTTTAAAACAAAATTTTTGGCTCAATTTTCATTCTTAAGATGACCTTCCTTTTTGACTGATATACATAGGTACATAGGTACTGTTGCAATTTCCACAATTACGTTTATATACGCAAGATTTTTATTTTTTATGGGTTATGTTTTTAATTTTATTGCCTATTGTTGCATTTTTTTTTAAAGAAACCAAACTTTACATATTTCAAAAATTTTACCTATTTTACCTATATTTCTTAATCTATATTTTTTAATCGTGTGTTGTAAATTTGTAGATTTTTTATTCAGTTCTTTTTTTTTTCAGTTCGATTTTTAGATTATTCGTTGTTGATATTATTAAAAAAGAAATGATGGATTACCTATTTATGCTACTGAATCAACCAAAAATGTCGTTTCCATATTGTTAATTGAATTGTGCTTCGATATTTTATTTTTTTAATGAGTCAAAATGATGTGAAACAATAAATAATGGACATTAAGCAAATTCTTCTAATTTTTCGTAATATTTACTGTCGAACTTTTTCATTCTCCTCCAACTGGAAATTTTTTTAACTAAACAAGATTATATATGTATGTTACCTACACGTAGAGGGAACTGACTGCACGAATATATTTTCTAGCTAGAAATTTTAGTTGATCGTACCTATTGCCTTTGTTTCTTATTATTTTTATTTTTAATGTACGTGTCTAGCATTTGTATATATGCATCTACGGAAGAACTATTAGGGAAAGGTCAATTTCGGAAATAGAGGAACGCGGGAGGTCATTCTAGCTTTACGGGTAACAGTACAGAAAACGATAGAAAAGTAACACTTAGTTTGTATAAAGATTAACAGGCAGTTATAGAGCTGGGGCTGCAACGTGGAGAAGTAAATATTAGAAAGGGAGTCAGACAGGGATGCACACTGCCACCGCTACTTTTTAATCTATACATCGAAGACGCGATCAACATAATTAGATTAGATTAGGGTCGAGTCGCCTTCAATAAAAAGAAGTCACTCCTAGAAATTCGAAAAAGACAGTGGGCGCGGCGGAAAAGAAAAGATTAGAAGCGTTCGAAATGTGGTGTAACAGGCGTATGATGAAGACACCCTGGATGGAGAAGGTTAAAAATGAAGAAGTATTAGAAAGAACAGGAGAACAGAGGACTCTATGGAGGTCGTTAAGAAATTGGCGAGATAGGTTAGTAGGACACCTTTACAGGCATGGAGGTCTAGTTAGAGACATAGAAGTTAGGAGAGGTAGAAGTAGACCTAGGTTAGATTACTGTTCGCAAGTAGTTGAGGATATGGGTTGTTCTACTTTTAGGAAAATGCGAAGATTAGCTCAGGATATGAAAGAGTGGAGGCGCGTGTCCAACCAGCCCTAGGACTGACGAACTTATGATGATGATCTACTAATGTGTATGGTAAACCATACCATATATGCATACTTATAAATCCATTGCAACAGCTAAACTACAGTTTTTTATATCATGATGCAACAATGAGCTATAAAGTAACGTTATATCCCTACAGAATTATTAATTAACAATAGTTCATTGACAGTAGAAAATTGTGTATCGAACTTTTTATTCTTATCCATTAAAAAAAAAGGTATTTAGGTACATTAACGAGCATAATAATGTTGCGGGTAAGCGGGTAAGCTATTATTTTTAATGTACAGAGAGAATACGTACTTAACAATGGAATGTATTTCAAAATGATTAGGTACATGCTTTTTCGTGGAAACCACGTGCATTGTTTGTAGTCTTTGAAGCATGAGATTAGGTAATGGAACTATATACCTAACTAAGAAAATTCTAGAAATACGAGAAAATTATTTGTTGATTTAAGAACAGACTGTCATTATACAATACATACTTTGAAGTTTGTTTTTACGTAACCATTTCAAAAAAAAAGTCCTTGAAAAAAGCGTATTAGTCAACATGAAAATGAAAATGTAATATTCATAACTTAAATAAAGTAATATTAATAAATTTTATCATCATGGACCTTTTTTATAATACTAGCTTAATAACGAAGCCAATTTTTAATGTTTCTCATCATACGTTTTTCATTATTTCATTTTTAAATTGTGCTATAAACTAAAGAAGTGAAAGAGTGTTGCAATATAAAATTCTAGTAAAAGGAAAATTAATTTTTTTGATGTAGGTAGGAAGTTGTTTTTCGGACATTTCCTATTAAAAAGGAATCTAATAAACAGATGAATTTAAATTAAAATATAATAACAATACAATATAATACATGTATACTTATATTGTTCATTGTTTTTCTTTTGTTCAAAGACAAAAGTTATTCGAAAATAACTATAGTCAGTATTCAGAAAATTGGGTGGCAGCTAATCGTTTTGGAAAATACCGTGCCATTGAAAGTCCTTTTTGACCTTTTTTCGTGAATTTATTTTTTACCTTGACCATCACTTTGAACTTGATTTATTTTGTAAATAATGTTTGCTAATTAAGTTCACATTGTCGAATAAACCTTGCATTCGTGCCAATAGAGAAATCTGACTCAATGTCACTTTACATAATTTTTTTCAGGGTTACGGCTTATGTCGAAAAAATCTGTTCTTATTAAAGTTACATAAAGAAATAAAAGACCTAAAAAGAATATGTTGGTAAAACGTTTTGATAAATGACAATTACTTTTTTTATTAGTTATAAACTTTTTAATTGATTCTCCTACACGTGATAAACATTTTGTGCAAATTTTAAAGCAAATAGATCAGTTAGAAGTCACGAAAGTCAACCGTTTTAGCCGTTTAAACAGATGAAACATTGCAGTATGATTATATTTTCTTTAAAACAAAATTTTTGGCTCAATTTTCATTCTTAAGCTATGAGGCCATCTGCTAGTAGCGTACACTGCTAGGTCTTTTACCACTAGTAAATTTAATTACAATCTTTTGCCTGTTCATTCTTCAATATTGTGTAAATATTCGTTATATAGTTTTCAACGTTTTAGGTTAAAGATTTTTGAAAGAGGTATTAAAATGGGTTAAAAATACATGTTAAAATATTCCTTTGCCTTCGGTTTTATTGTCATTCATTGTTCCACAATGCTCACTGAAACGTAAGTTAACCAGAAAATTTGGGAGCCTCTCTGCAAGAGCACTGAGGGACCATTTACTTAAGGATGAACGGCTAGGTTTCGGAGATCCAATCGTACGACCATAGTCTTATGAGTGGATCTGGAAAACCGAAAACGTTCAGCGTTCTTTTGAGGACTGTACAGCTTCTAATCAATAACCAGACGGTAAGCGTATCAAGTTTCTGTCCGGTTCGAACAAATTTCTTTATGTGACAAAACATCAGTTATAAACGTATCTCGTTAACCCTAAAACTTCGTCAAAAGAAATCTGTCGCTTATCCAAAAGTGATGGTTGCGCTGTATTTATCGATGATTTCATATGGTTATATGATTTCTGAAATCAATAAAAAATAAAATGAAACACGAATTTCGGCTGCTTCACTAAATTTAATATGTGAATTTTTGTGTTTCATTTAATTTTTTATTGATTTCAAAAATCATGTTTCATAAGAAATACACCCAAGCATTGGCGGATTTGCCATAAGGCCCAGTAGGCTCGGGTCTAGGGCAGCAAATCGTGCCAAAAAAAAATCACTGATGATAACAAGATTAACAAGAAATAACTCAAATGCAAAGTATCTTAATATTTTAAAAGCTCTCGTACCGTATGATTATAATCTTCCTAAATCATTATTTTTGCGTATCAAAGTATAAATAATTTCGTACATCGTACATATAAAATAGTTATTATAATATTATAAACTAGTATTATAAGCTAGCTTTTAGTTAAACAATTTTCTGAATCAATTAAAAGTGGGAATAAAGTAAATTCATGAATTATGTATCTAGTCTATAATGATGGGTACTGAGAAAAAGGGAGCACATGGCTTGGTGCCTAGAGCGGCTAGGACTACAAATCCGCCACTGCACCCAAGACACTTTAAAAGTTACATAGTATATCATTTCTGTAGATCGCATGTTTGACAACAATAAAACGGTTTTAAATAGGATCTTACTGCATGTATTACTCGCATCCATAACGGTAAACGTTCATATTTGATGAATGATGAGGATACCGTGGATAGAAAAGGTTAGAAATGATGAGGTATTAGACAGATTAGGACAACAGAGAGCTCGCTATGGAAGCTAATTAGGAATAGTCGAGATAGGTTTGCTAGGACACCTCAGGCTATTTAGAAACATACTAGAAGGTTTGTGGGAGTTCCAATTTTAGGGAAATACGAAGATTAGCTCATGATAGGAAAGAGCAGAGGTGCGTGTCCAACCAGTCTTAGGACTAACGATTCTATGATGATGGCATAATAATAATTCACCTTTAAGATGTATGTAGACATATAAGAAATGTGTCATGTAAAATTTTACCGAATAATAAACATAAATTATTTTTTATTTATACATAATATAAATTCATGAATTATTCATTATCATCATAAGTGGTGATATTTTGATAATTAAAACTAATGTTTCTTGTTATTCTTTTTGGATTGATTTCAAATGTGCTACTAGAATTTTCAAAAATCNATAAGACATTAAAAATTACCTTAAAACTATAATTGGTTTTTAATAATTATGTATATTCTAAATAATAACTCCTCCCCTTAGCTTATGTAAAAACTGATATATGTTCTTTAAAATCTGTTGAGGTTTCTTTACTGCTATTCGTGAGCCTAAAAATAAGGAACTTATAGACTTTAAAAGCATTTAATGCCTATTTAATATTTATTGAAGCAAATTATTAATGTCATATTTGATATTATATTTTTAACTTGTTAAATAAACGATATAATTTTTTTAATTTTTCTCTTTAAAAATTTGATAAATTAATCGTCCTCAGTCTATCATGGAAATTCAAAAATCAGAAAATGTAAGTAAATATTGGTGACGTAATCAGCATCCATACTCGCCGTCCTCGATGCTTATATATATAATATTTGGACGCCCCTTATGAATGATACATACTTTTCTAAAGGAAGGCGCTCAATATGACCTTTTTGGCATTCTGACAATTTTCCCCTAAGAAGTTTTTCATCACAGATAGAAATAAAAATTTCAGAAGGTAGATTGCGCTGGAGGAATTAATATATGTAATACGTGAATTATGTGATAACAGATGAATTAGATGCAAGTTAAGATCACCGTTACAACCATCAAATAATGATAACAATATTAACAAGAAATAACTCAATTGCAAAGTATCTTAATATTTGAAAGGTTCGCGTACCGTATGATTATAATCTTCCTAAATCACTATTTTTGCGTATCAAAATATAAATAAGTCAATCCATCCCTGAAACCTCGGAAAATATTATAAACTAGCTTTATAAGCTAGCTTTTAGTTAAACAATTTTCTGAATCAATTAAAAGTGGGAATAAAGTAAATTCATGAATTATGTATCTAGTCTATAATGATGGGTACTGAGAAAAAGGGAGCACATGGCTTGGTGCCTAGAGCGGCTAGGACTACAAATCCGCCACTGCACCCAAGACACTTTAAAAGTTACATAGTATATCATTTCTGTAGATCGCATGTTTGACAACAATAAAACGGTTTTAAATAGGATCTTACTGCATGTATTACTCGCATCCATAACGGTAAACGTTCATATTTGATGAATGATGAGGATACCGTGGATAGAAAAGGTTAGAAATGATGAGGTATTAGACAGATTAGGACAACAGAGAGCTCGCTATGGAAGCTAATTAGGAATAGTCGAGATAGGTTTGCTAGGACACCTCAGGCTATTTAGAAACATACTAGAAGGTTTGTGGGAGTTCCAATTTTAGGGAAATACGAAGATTAGCTCATGATAGGAAAGAGCAGAGGTGCGTGTCCAACCAGTCTTAGGACTAACGATTCTATGATGATGGCATAATAATAATTCACCTTTAAGATGTATGTAGACATATAAGAAATGTGTCATGTAAAATTTTACCGAATAATAAACATAAATTATTTTTTATTTATACATAATATAAATTCATGAATTATTCATTATCATCATAAGTGGTGATATTTTGATAATTAAAACTAATGTTTCTTGTTATTCTTTTTGGATTGATTTCAAATGTGCTACTAGAATTTTCAAAAATCTAATAGTATAGGTACAGAGGATTCTGGAAATATATATTTTTCCAAATTAAATACCCTATAAATTTTTGGATATTTGAAATTCCCTCTTTCTTCTGATTTCAAAAATGTATAATTAAATAGTAATTCTAAATTATGTCATGACATTCTTATGTGGGTATAGTAGGCTTTGTAATTGGAAAGACATTTGAACGAAATTGTTTGACATCTGAAATAATTCATGTAAACAATTGGTTATGTGTTTTACGATTTTGCACATTTGGAAAACAATAAAAATGCTCCGACGGATTAGGCTAAATAATAGTGCGTAAATAATCAGTTTTAATAAAAAGTAGATACTTAATGCAGTGAGACATTAATAATTATCAGTATTAATAATTGCTTTGATTAACGGTTAGGTTTTTTATATACTTTTAAAGGCGTACTGTTCACACATGAGCCTTTATACATATGTATAATGTAACATGAATTTTTTTTTTTAATTTTCTCCATTTTAAATATCTGAAAATATATAGGGTATTCCATTTAAAAAATATATTTCGAGCATCCCCTGTACACTAACGTTATACTATATCATTACTTATGAAAATAAAGGAGGTATCAAATTAGAAAATTCATCCTGTACATTATTTTAATTCTGAATTCCTATTATGTACTTAATTTTAATTCATAAATTTTTGAATTCTAGAATTAAAATTGTGTTCATAATTGAAGAGACCCTCAATCAGTGTTTGAAACGTTGGGATTTATTTATTTTATGTAATATTGTCCTGATCTAATTTAGAGTAGTTGTTATATTTATTACTAGCGACCCGCTCCAACTTCGCACGAGTGCAATGCTGATACTAAATATACTACAGAATGTCTTTATATACAACATTCACATTTTTTTGTCATTAGTACAAATCGCCCCCCCCCCCCCGGCCGATACCGCCTCATTTGCTATGTCCCTGCATTTTAAATCTGTAATACCTTCGAAAATATTCATTTAAATTGCATGCTGTAAAGGGCCATATTGATCTATATTAAATGCACAATGTATTTAAAAGTACTTAATTGGATAAGGATTAATGCTGTATTACTTAAAATCGCTTCGTAAATAAACCATTACTTCTCGTAAAAAGTAAAGGATAAAAAATAGTTATTGCGGGTTATCCCTAAGAAATAGACATATATCATCGCGAACTATTTTGTAGACCTTTTTTAAGGTATACGTACAATACTGTGTAGTACATTATTTTGATCTATCTCGTAAGGTTCAGCCAGCGTTTGCAAATGTAAGCGCAAAATAATGTGTTTATTTACATCACATTAAAAACCTCTAAAATTATCAGTGTTTCTCTACTATAATATGCATGTATTATACATATAAACCTTCCTCTTGAAATACTGTATCTATTAAAAAAAAAAACCGCATCAAAATCCGTAGTTTTAAAGATCTAGGTATTCATAGGGACAGACAGCGGGATGTACCTATGTAGTGATACTTTTAAATAAATCCATTTTCACTTCAATATTTTCTTTGTTGCCTCAATGACCGTTGCAACATTTCGTAGAAATTTTCACATGTACCTGGAAACCAATTTATTTGTTTGAATTATTTTTATATCACCATATTGTGATATATATATATATATAGTTACACGTATATAGAGCTGAAAAACTGGAATGCTCCTTTTTCAATCATATTGACGAGTGTTTAATCTAAAATTGGTTTTACTGTTTAATGCTGGATTAATATTGCTGTAGGTTGTAGGTATGTGGGTTGATTAGTATGCTATAGGTAGGTGCTAATCAGCTATGTTGTGAAATGTTACATTTTTATGTTCTAAAATAAAGATTCCGTACGTCAATATTATCTTGACCCTTTCTTTAATTAACGTTACGATAAACAATGTATTTTGGCGTCACAAAAGTGAACAACGATTTTCACAGTACCTTATCTCTATTTTGAAATCGCTCAAGAAGGCATACATTGAATAAAATAATTCGAAGTGGTCTGTATTCTGTCGAAACTGCCAGATATGGATCGCAATTTCGATCTTGTTGGATCTCATCAGTGCGTCGCAGACAGTTTCGACGGAACACATACCAATTTTACCTGCTGTCTTAACAGCAGGTTTTATAAAATACCACAAATGGCGCGGTAAACGCCATCTGTAGTACAATGCTACATTTTAGGATTACGTATTCTCAACAAGGTTCAAATGTTCGTGTTGATATTGTGAGAGTAACTGTTCTTCAATGTTTCCAGACAACTTTACTGCAATGTCAACCAAATTATTGGTTTTAAAAAGTAGATATTGCTAATTATTCATGAGCTTTTTAGTGATGAACAAAATTGGTCTTGCAGACTTGGTGTTAGTCTTGCGAAAATGCAAGTCCAAGTCCAAGACCATATGCAAGACTAAATGAAATATTATATCTGGATAATAATTGAACAATATAATAATGCTGTTATCCAATTCCAATAAGGTTGCAAAGTTATTATATGATTATTTAAAATCAAAAATGAAGCTGACGTTTTATCACAGAAGTCACCTATAACCAAGGCCATGAATATGGGTAATAATTTGTTTGATGTTGTTGTCACCTCTCGTAGTTTAGTGGTCAGAACGTTGGTGCGTAAATCCAAAGAGCCCGGGTTCGATTCCCGGCGGGGGTGTGACAACAGCAACAATTTTTCCCTCAATAATTTCAGGTAGTTTGTAGTGGG
>NW_020438896.1:1776528-1779828 GCF_000699045.2 Agrilus planipennis
ATAACTTATTCCATAACTATACTCATGTTTTACTATTAAAACATATGTATAGTAGTAAAAAAAATATTCTTAAACTCTTTGCTAAATTAAAATTCATAAAGGAGTTGTTGAGAAAACTGCAAGAAAAACCATAGAAGAATTATTACTTACCTATTTAATATAGGGGATGCTAATGATATGCTGTTGTATTAGCGTTAAAAATATAATGAGTAACTACAATTGTTAATGAAGTTTCTTTTGGGATGTTATAAAATAATATATTACTGAAACACTTGAACTTAGTGTAGTTTGCCATTGAACTTTGTACTAGGTAGGAAGTAAAGGAAATTTACAATGAATGCAACAATAATTGAAGATAATTTACTGAACAACTGTTAAAACGGCAAATTATTAAGTAAGTAAGTGTAAATATTAGTGAATAAAACAGAAGGAATAATTTAACTGAGCGATACACGTATCATCCTATCTTTTTCATTTCTTTCATAGGTTGTGGGGAAAATATTTTCTTTTAGTCCTTAGAATCTTTTAGAGCCTATAAAATTAAAATATATATGTGGTGTTTTGATATATTATTTTTAATCAAAATAAATAAGGTGCATTCTTTGCACTTACGCAGATACGATTGTTATAGATACCTACAGATCAAAATCAGGGAGGTGAAGAGTTAGCTTCATTAATACAGTTTAATTTGATTCTAACAGTTTAAATTTTTAAGAATTTTCAGTAGCTAAGTAAAACCTTTTAATAATGTACTTTTAACATTGTCAGCACAATTTTGATTGAGTATTACCAAGATAATAAATAATGAAAGCAATAATTAATTAATTATTATAGTAACTTACGTTTTTAGATATGCAGAATATTGAAGAAAACAAATTACTTAATATTAGCTAGTGGATAGTACACGTAATTATTGTGTTCAGAGAACACCACCAATAAAAGTCAATTCATTTGTACGATGGCATGCTGACGTAATTAGTTGAAAAATTCTTCAGTAATAATCAGTTACGGAAACAATCGATAAGTTCTGTAACAGAACAGTTTTCGAAAATTGGCGCATGATGTGTGATACGTATCTATACTCCTATATTAAAACAATTTTGTGAAAAATATTTCAAATATTGTAATGTCATAATAATGAAGTTACAAAGAATATTTATTGTACCACAGTGTGCATTTTGCTACTTACTTAGACAACATAAAGACAAAATAACTATAATACTAAAATCCCAATACAAGGGAGCAGCTAAACAATAATAATGCATATATTTAACACGTTGAATAATTTGTGTCTACTTGATCATTAACAATTACACCTAATCTATTAATTTTTAAGATTTTCCAATAGATTTTATTTTAACCCTTTTCAATACCTATGTATAAGATTTTGTAATTTTAACTAAAAGTGTACATATTTCTACTAAAAATGATTTACGAAAATCAGTCAAATTACAGTTTTTATCTTCAACGTTTTTTTCGTGTTCTCTAAAACATCTGTCAGTTTGACATATATAAGCTTTATCGTATCTGCGTGGCGAGTTTTCTTCATTAATTTTATGGAATTCACACCAATTCAAAAACAGTATTATATGCAAGTCGAAATGTAAACTATCACTTCATTATCAAGTATAAAAAAGTAAATTTTTATGAATAGAGAACCGTAAACAAGTTTCAGGGAAT
The DNA here is from genome assembly GCF_000699045.2 of Agrilus planipennis. NCBI lineage: Eukaryota > Metazoa > Arthropoda > Insecta > Coleoptera > Buprestidae > Agrilus > Agrilus planipennis. The sequence goes on from NW_020438896.1 coordinate 1,778,209, forward strand.
AACTACTAGGCATCCTATAAATTAAAAAAACCGTACAAACCGTTAACTTATTTTATTCGTGTGACATCGCCTATTTGCATATTTATTTTATTGAGGCATACATTTAGATTAGAGGCATATGGGGCCATGATTCTTGATCATTTTTGGGAGTTCTTTCTTTAATTTTCAGTTGATTGGGGAATGATTGGATGAACGTAAACCGAAAAGGACTTTCTAAGTTCACAGTTCATAAAACCTAATTATTTTTAGTTCAACTAATGTGACTCATTTCCTTTAGTTAATTTTTTTTCACAAACAAGCCGAGAGCTTAAATCGGTTGACGCATTCACCAATTAGGATGCAACTCGTGGAAGAAAGTTGAGGCTAGGGTGTAAAGGATAGTTCACGCTACATCATTTCAGATCCTGGCCGGGAAGTAGTATAAGCCTTTTTTATGAAATAATTCACGCTTCGCTATGATGTGTCATTTCTGTGCCTTCGACCCGAAATGTGGACATGCATTTTTTCTTTAAAATTTCTCTTAAGAAAAGGTTCCAAGTGTACAAACCCAATATGAAAACGTATTGTTTAGATATTCTAAAGTACCCACCGTAAGTGCTTAGTTTGCAGTTCTATTAGTTCTTTATATACTTCAACTAAGGAATTTCAAAAAACCAATTATACGATCTAAAAGATCATAAAAGGTTAATTGATACCATTAATTTGTCAGTGATAAATTTTTTATTAATTTCTTTATGTTTTTCGGGTTGAGTAGCTGTATTTTATTCGAATAGTTTTTGAAATAGGAATTGCAAAAGAGAACTGCTCTCGCTCCGTGCGACTGATAGTAGGATTACGTCATTCGTAATTCTTGCGCTTCGTACCCTGATCACCTGATACTATGTCCCTAGCAGACCCGACTTATACGTGTCACTGTTGATGCCACTTAATTATTGTTTTTTTCGAAAAACTTTATCTGATCAGCAGATAATTGTCCATCGATTATACCTTTTATTATTTTTAATCACAAGAATTGAGGTGCTAACATTTTCCAATGACTTCGAAAATGGAATTAATTGACAAAATTGACAAAACTTTCGCTTTAATTCCATGTGGGAAAGTACGATTGGGCTAGGTGTGGGCCAAAGTTGGCTTGTCAGTCATGATCTCTGGGACAAAATCGAATTACATCTTTGGGTCAGGTATGGTTGAAATACCGAATGATAACATCGGAGCTGGCTTGACATATAACCTTGGACCATCTATGAATTCCAAAAGTGTGCCAGAGTTGGTCTAGTGACAACCAACCTTCTGCCAAAGTTAAAATGAATGGTGGCCCAGGGAATAAAATTTGGAGATAAACTATATATAAACAATAACCAAGACTTATTTAATATTGGAATTAAGGGAGTAATTATTTATTATGAATTATAAAAAGACGCATATAACTTATTCCATAAATATTTATAATTCATTTTTATTTCTTTGCTGACCGCTTAGATCGTCCGCCATCATTATCTGGAGCTCCAGCGAGATTAACAGATAGATTATTATTAATCATTATCAGTGATAATATTTAATAATCATTTTTCAATCCAGTTTCAGTAATATATATTAAAAAAAAATTGTATAATTCAGATT
>NW_020438896.1:1780018-1792302 GCF_000699045.2 Agrilus planipennis
CTCGCCTCGCTAGGTGCAATTGAAAGGTTCAATTATTAATTTTACTGTAATTAATAAACTTACCGTACTTAACAAGAACGAACAGATCAGTAGAAGCCACTTAACTAACACTAACGCGTAGTAACACCATACAAGCGAAGAAACTTATTGCACAATATTAGTAAATATTACATACGAGATCACACCCTACTACGGTTCCAGATATGTTTGCACTGAGTCAGAACAAAAAACTGAAACGCAATAAATATTTAATAAAAATTGCTACTTTTTTTCCTTATATTTTCTACAAAATTTGTTTAACCTTTCTACAATTTATAATGAAATTCACAAAGTTGTTGTCGTAAATATTTCATTCAAATTGTAAGAAATTTGTCTGAGCCTCTGTCGATATTTCTCCTACAATTTACCATTACAATTTTATAGTCAAATTTAAGTTTACCGTTAGTTAACCTTATTACAATTTTGAGTTTCATTTTCTAAAAAACGACCTCTACAACGTTATAGTAATTTTTCTTACAACATTTTTCTGAGTGCAATATAGCCAACTTTGGTCCAGATCTGGGACTGAGAAAACTACCCATTCTTGGTAGATCAATTGCATGCCTAATTTGGTTCAACCTTGGATAACTTCAGCTAAAGTTAAGGAACCCAATGTTTTGTCAAAGTTTACCTCCTCTGACAGTTCTTGCATGGTATTACGACACCATTACCCTAGGAAACCACAGCATGACAATGAGTTCTAACTGGTTGTCTTTTCTCATGAATTTATGATTATTTTATTTAGCTGAGGCCACAAATAACTTAAAATAGCAAATGTATCATTTACTCAATTACAAAAATTGTATGTAGGTATTTAAATGCTATTACAAATACTTTTAACTACAACGTTGGGTACTTTAAAACAAAATACAAAAATTAGTTACAAATGCAAATATGTAATTGTTGCCGTTAATGTTTATATTAAAACGATAGGCGGCAAATGATGTGCATAATCATCTTACCTAAGGACTAAGTATACCATATCATTAGAACATTATCTTCTTTAATGATAAAATTCTTTACGTTAAAATTATTAAACGTTATTATTCTGTCGAACAAAACAAGCAAAATGAAAAAGAAATTTCATTATTGTGTTTTTGGGAATAGTATTTCAAATTCTGATTAATATATTACTAAAAAGTATGAAATTAAATACAATTATCTGCTTTAGTTAGTTTGCAAAAAATAGGAGGTGTATAAATATGTAGGTACACTTTACAATATAGATACGAGTTATGATCCAAAAGTTCGCGGACTGATGCCATAACACCAAAACACCGAAGCCGTCGATGGGTGGGGTTAGGCAGATGCATTATGACTTATGAGTGTACGAAGCAAGATTGAACTTGCTCAGCTCAATAGCGGCCACCCCTCGCGTGTTTTTGTAACGTGTTACATGTACACTTCTACAATTTTTAAGATGAACGAAAAATTAGAGAAACATGCTTGCGTTAAATTTTGTTTTAATCTCGGAAAAAAAGCTACTGAAACGTATGAAATGAGTCGGCAAATATTTAATGGAATACAATGAGTCGAACACAGGTATTTGAATATGTCCGATTTAAAGCAGAAACGAACTTTCCACATCCACTAAGTCAGAAAACATCGAGTAAATCCAAAAATAAATCCGTGAAGATCGACGGCAGACAATTGAACATGTTGCCAATAAATTTGGAATCGGTTATGGAACTTGTCGGCGATTTTTGACTAAAGAATTGGGCATGCATATCATAGTGGAAAAGCTTGTTCTGAGACTGCTGACTGTTGATCAGGAGCATCAAAGGATTGACGTCTGCTCAGAATTTAAGGAACTCGATTCAACGACGAAAACCTTTCTGGAGTGATTACCGGCTACAAAACGTGGATTTAAGGATATGCTCTAGAAACAAACCAGCAATCAAGTCAGTGTTGATTAGCTGAAACCGAAATAATGCAGGCAGGTGAGGAACAACGTGAAGAGCATGCTTATCATTTTATTCGATGTTAGGGGAATTGTACACAGGGTAAGATAGTGAATTCAAGTTTTTACTGCGATATTTTGAAGCGGTTACGCGAGTGCATTAGGCTCAAAAGACCCGAACTTTATCGTGAAAAGAGTTGGATGCTACACCACGACAATGCCCCATGTCACACGTCATTTGCGATGCGAGAGTTTTGGCGAAAAATTCAATGGTGCTCGCCCCCCTCCCCTTCTCATCCGATTTAGCTCCTTGTGAGATGGGGTTCTTCCCGATACCTTAGAAGAAGAAATTTAAAGACTCGAAGGCGGTACTCGACGCGTTCTCAAAAAAGGACTTCCATAAAATCTTCCAAAGCGTTGGGACCGGTGTATAATATGCACAGGGGGACTACTTTGAAGGAGACAGCGTGGCGAAGCTCAAGAATAATTTTCGAAAGATTTATGGCGTCAGTCCTAGAACTTTCGGATCGCACCTCGAACATACATCGTTTATACTTTATATTATATAATAGCATACAGGTATGTATGTTTAAGTAAAAAGTTACACCAATTTGCTATTTATTATTGAGTGCGTTGACGGCTTTTTATGTGATATATGTTACCATATTTACACATCATTTATTTAGCAATAGAAAAATACTTATATACGTTAAATATGAAGGTAAAAGTGCCACTACACGATTCACGAATTTACAGTTTATATTCATTAAATACACACGTACGCATTCGAGAGTCGACAGATGTTACTGCCACGCATTTGCCAGAAAAGCAAGCTCAATGATTGATGCTCGCAGCTGGCAAAAAATTATTTTAATGTCTAAAGTTGTAAAGCAATCCGTTGGCCTTTTTGCATGTCTTTCCCAATTGATTTCTGTATAGTGTACAGCAAAAGTAACCTTACAGACACCTGTTGAGTCTGTTCGCTCGTTTTTCCGTTATAATAATAGTTTATTGCCAGTTGTATTTTATTAATATGCATATAATAGAAAATAAAGAGAATGCAATCTTTTAAAGTATACCTACATATTTTCAATGAAATAACAATTATAATAATAATATCATAGTAGCAATAGCCTTCTGAAAAACAGATAAGAAAACATAGCTATTGTTTAAACATTTTACATGGATTGTGTATGATAAGGTTATAACTTCAAACGGAAAGAGTAAAGGTGTTCGAATAGTGTGAATAAATATTAATCGTAGAAAATATTCATACACAATCCAACCAATATGGTTGCGACAAAGTTAAAACGATATTTTTTTCATACTATAGCCAAACATCAGTTATCCTAACGTCAAGAAATGTACTATTTTGCAATTTGGTTGAACGTAAATTAAATGGTTTTCAAAAACTCCTATTATTTTAAATTTGTTATACATCGTTATTTAAATGCAACAAACGGATTTTAAAGTGAAACCGTTTTTGTAAAACGTTTTTAGCTGTATTCGATCCTTTAATGTAAATCGAATATTTGATCTGATTGTGAATGACTCATTTATTATATGCCAAAAATGGCCTAAAGACCTTGTTTCCAGTCTTAAGAAATTGAAATGTCATGCTCCTAAAAAGTATTCAGTGGTTTTATAAATTAACTACAGGTTCGATGTTTTATTAATTTCTGTATGATTACATAGGTTTGCGATAAAAAAGTTTTTTGTATAAATTTATCTTAAGCATCTAAATGTTGGTGTATATTTTGCAAATATAAACTTTGTTTTAACGTATCACGTCACATTTTTTTTTGTATGTAGACTTTTTAAAAATGCTTACTGCAGAATGAAGTTGTCACCAAGATAAACACTGGGTTACGATAAAATATGCCGGTTATGTGTTGAAGTGTTAAGACAGTGGACTTATGGTAAATCAAAATAATTGTTATTCGGTATTTCTATCGGAGTGAAAAATGTCAATTAATACGCGTTTGAATGATCCCGAAAAAGTATTGCTTCCACCACTTTACTTTAAACTTGGTTTGATCAAACAGTTTATAAAGGCATTTCGACTTAACCAACGGTGATTATTTCATGTTTAGATATCGAGGTCATGATCTACATAGGTTTTAAGCATATAAAAAAATCATAAGGACACAAAAAAATACTTTTTAAGAAAAAAGTCAATTCAAAAATCACGTTCTTTTTGTTTATTTTCGATTTTACCATGCTTTAATATTGTCGGAGATAACTTTAACTAACACCATCGAAAAGAGCAACGTTAAAAACATAGAAACATTGGTTATCGAATATTTTTTCGTCGTACTCATTACGTAGGAAGGGTTCAAATGGAAATGTGTTCCCTCAGCATTTATGGGTTAACGTGACGTGGTATACACCATATGAATATCGGTTTCTATTACTGTTAAGACAATTACGACAAACATTAACAATTTAAGAAAAAAACTTTTCAAAAAAAAAATTTCGCAGACCTGTGTTATTTACTGTTTAAAGTACGTGTATTTTTGTATAACAGTAAACACAATTATTTACCGTTTTATTTCGGTGTACAGAGGTCCTTCATTGAAACATTACTTAATTAAAAATTTTATTTGAAGGTAAACGGTGCAAGCTTAGTTGATAATTTCCATTTTTTCTTTTTCCATTAAACTATTAGATGATAGTGATGATCATGTACAATCATTGATAGATAGATACGGACGGCATAAACTTTCAGGTACGTACCTACTTTAAGCTTTTCTAACATTTATTCAAATTCTGATGAAAAACCATTCTATTAATTCATTATCACTATTATTTATTTTAAACTGTAATTACGGTGGATCAAGCAATTTACTTCAAATTTTCTTTTCCGCAATAGGGAACGATTAAGTTGCGAGGTGTTTAGGGCTTAATATATTAATTTGACACCTAAAAATGATACAGTCACAAAATTCTACTAAATACAGGAGTACGCTTTTGAAAATCGACCACAATTATCTCCTATTAATATTTTTAAAATAAACCGAAAACATTAAAATTCCATATTTTTATTTATTTTTCTAAAAACTTAAATTTTCCATCGATAGGCCCCTAGTGAAATATTCTGTTTTTTTTTTGGGGAGAGTGGGGGCAACCGAATAACCAACTGCTGTACTTTATTTTTCCAACTAATGTTTTACACACATACGTCAAAAAATATGCATTTGTAAATAAAAATACAACTTAGGCATGTGATCACCAGAATCAATTCTTCCGTATTTTCACTTGCAATATTCTTTTTGAAAATTGACTTTTTTGCCACTTTTTACCGCATTGCTCTCATATATTTTTCAAGAAAGATATGTATTTTTAAGGAGTAACACAATAACAATAAGATATATAATTAAATAAACAATGTATACAAGAAAGGGCTACATATCCTAGAGCCCATAATAAAAAAAAAGATAAAGCCTACAACTCGTTACTCTAGGATCTGGGATGTTACTTGTCGTTTAAAGGTTTAAAAACTCCTGTCCCAAGGCCCAGTATCGTATCGTTCGCTAGAAAGTTTCCCACCTTGTTGATAAAGGCATTTTAAAATTCCCGATTAAATTTAACATATGATTTATGACAGAGCGCGTCTATTAAAATCATCATCATCATAAAGTCATCCGTCCTAAGACTGGTTGGACACGTACCTCCACTCTTTCCTATCCTGAGCTAATCTTCGCATTTCCTTAAAGCTAGAACAACCCACATCCTTAACTATTTGCGAACAGTAATCTAACCTAGGTCTACCTCTACCCCTCCTAACTCCTGTTTCTGCCTCTAATATGTCTCTGACTAGACCTTCATGCCTGAGAAGGTGTCCTACCAACCTATCTCGCCTATTTCTTATTGACTGTCCTCTGTTCTCCTATTCTTTCTAACACTTCTTCATTTCTATCCTTTTCTACCCACGTTACCCTCATCATCCGCCTATAACACCACATTTCGAAAGCTTCTAATCTTTTCTTTTCCGCCGCGCCTACTGTTCATGTTTCGCACCCGTATAGCGCCGTGCTCCATTCATACACCTTTAATAACCATTTTCGAATTTCTAAATTAACCGTATAATTTTCTACAAAAGGTATTGTTGTAAAAAATCGGTAATTTGTTTTCGATTTATTAAAAAAAAAAACTAAAGAACGGACATTTTCGGTCGTTGCTTTTTAAAAGTGCCCCCCCCCCCTTGAATATAGTATCACATTGTGATTTTATAGTTTTGAGGTGTCAAGCTCGCATTTTAAACCTAAACAACCTCCAACGTAATTGCTACTTACCCAAAAAAAATCAATAACATATTTTCTGTATTCACAAAAATTAATTTGGGGATTTCTGTTTTTATAACTTTCAACTTTAGCTGTAAAAAACATTTTTCATTTTTACCTACGTTTTCTCAATTGTACTGCAAGTTTTGGTTGTTTTGTATTTCGAGTTCTTGTCATTTATAAAAACTCTTTTCTTTGTATAGAAATTGTTAGGTTTTGCTTAAAATCGTTGATTTTTGCTATATTATTTAAAATTTATTCGATGATATATTAACACAACTTTGTTTTAACGTATCACGTCACATTTTTTTTGTATGTATATGTNATGAATATAAATTTGACCTAAAATTATAGTATCCATTTATCAATGATATGATTCAATGGATTGTTCTGTCTATAGTCAAGTAGTATAAACGCCATGAGCAACATACTTATAGCTTTTAAACTCGCTCCCACATAAATGGAAATTTTAAATTGTTTTAAGATATTTTAATTCGCTTATATGATAAGGCATTTGTAAAATTTACATAATAGCGCATGTGTGCTGTATAAAAACGACACTTTGTGCTATGCTAGATGAATTCTTGAAATGCAATATATGTACATATATGTAATACACACATACAGACTTTCTCAATTAAATTGACTGGTTTCTTAGTTTAATTAATTTTATTGCGTTGTTTTGCTCATAAAGAGGTTAAAGAAGAAGTCGAAGACATAGGCGGCGCTGTAGGTTTTTCACCCACCCGACGCCGTAAGTACAAGTTGCTTTTGTTTATTAATTTAGTTTCGTCATTATATGTATGTGCGTGCAGATTTTTCCAGTACACAGTTTCGCAGCAACACCCATACTCTATCCAACCGTTGCTTCACAAGGTGAAGGCTTTCTTAATAATAAACACTTGGGTTCATGTAGTTTGTCCTTTTTTGTAGTTTGACACGTAAACAACTTCTGATTTTTGACTGTAGCACCTGTGTTTTCTTACAATTAATTCATTTTTAATGAGTCTCTTTCGCAATTTATATGAAATTTTCATATTTTATAAGCAGGCAAATTGTAGCAAATTTAAAAAATTAAATTATTTAGTTTATAGGCTGCAAGTTCGTCAGATATATGTAATTTTGTGAAAATATTAAATGTAATAATACTCGAATACAAAGTTGAAACAGTAAATCATGAATGAAAGCATAAAAGAGCATGAAATAGCAAATTGGTAAAAAAAAATCATTCATCTACTTTATTTTACTTATTTATAATTCAATTATTCTCGAAAGCAAACAGGTGCTTGGTAATTTTAATAGAGTGTATTGTTCTTTTCTAATCTAAAATTAATATGTTTGGCCAAGTATGATATTGTTGATAGTTTGAATTATGTTAAAGAATTTATTATTATACAGTATCACTATCTATACTATAGCTTCTTCTTCACGTGAGGAAATACAAGTGTTATTTCTAAAATCTCCATGAATCAGCTTCAACAACTAAGAACTTCCATAATGCGTGGGTTTTATTTAATGGTCTTTATAAATACACCATATAAAAAATTTTGTATAACTTCTGTGAGAGAAAATGTTTCAGACTCTTGCTTTAATAAACTAGTAAATCGTTGTGTGCGCTCAGTACCTTATAATTCTGTTATTCTTTTTAAAGTGTCTTAAATTAAACAAATTTGATTTCTTAAAGATAAACGAAAAATTAGATGTATTAGCTTACTTATTATCCCTCTACATGTTCAAAAACTATTTGGGTGATTCCATGAAAATAGGGCAACTTTATGATGTAATTAGTCTTTACAATTTTTTACATATTGTGCAATTTTAAATTAGTGTGTTTTGTGACTGATCGATAGAATAATTAATGTTCAAAAGGGACAGTCACTTTGTTTAGTATTTTAAGAGAAATTCAGGTTTTTGTAAATTTAGACGTCGAGGGACTGACACATATAGCTACGGATTGATGAAAATTATGCTGATATAAGTAATATAAGATTTTTTAAGGCAATTAGTGTAATAAAATAAGACTCCTACACAGGCATAGCTTCACTTTTAATAAGAACGTATTTTAGACAGTATCATTATTAATTAACTTAAAAAATGTTAATCAAGTGTAGCTTTAGCTAAAATTCGTTAAGATAAGGTAAAAAATAAAACAAACGAGGCCCTTTGCTCTATGAAGTAATAATTAACAAAAGAGGNCTTAAAAAATGTTAATCAAGTGTAGCTTTAGCTAAAATTCGTTAAGATAAGGTAAAAAATAAAACAAACGAGGCCCTTAGCTCTATGAAGTAATAATTAAAAAAAGGCTCCTTGATTATAAAATAATCAATCTCAATCTATCAATCAAGCGAGGGACTGACAGGTTAGGGACTTACGATTCAGAAGAAAACCTACGAATATTCTGTTCGGTTATATATACCACAATACCTAACGTCATTTAATGAACTGGGCTTACAAAACAATACTAAATCATTGACAATTTAATATAAAAATTGCTTGCCGAGGGACTGACAAAGTCACTGAAACAAGGCGTGTTAGCCATCTTACGCCGCGGTTGCACTGAATTCCAAAATGGCCAACACAAGGCGAGCGGCATTTGCAGATAACTTCATGTCTATACTTTAAAATGAACTGATTCTCATTCCCTCATTCACGATAAGAACCGCATAATTTCAAAATTCCTATGCGGCTAGGGCCTGACGGTTAAAGTCGCGGACACAAATTTAACTTACATAAATGTAATGTTTTTTCGAAATATTGTTATTTTATTGATGTTATTAGGTAAATAGTCATATTTTTAAATGTCTTGAATAAAATAAAAGTGTATAAAAGGAATGCTTTTTCAGATATTGGTGGCCAAATACAAAATTTTGGTAGGCGGGCGCGGCTAGGGCCTGATATTTGTGGTACTTAAAAAAGTTTTCCTAAGTATAATTCTAAATTATTTCAAACATTTTGAGGGCAATAAATAAAATACATTTTAAGTTGTTACCTATTAACTAAAAAGTAAAATTTATTTCATCTAATGCAGTGAAAAATGGCTGTGGACATAGAGTTGCCCTATTTTTATGGAAGCACCCATTTGCTTAAAATGATCCGAAGAACGATATATTCCAAAGTTATGGTAAAAACATACATTTACAAAAAAGTTTGTACCTAGTTAGAATTATGTGAATTATGTGTGCAAGCAACGGCGTATTTCAAAATTTAGTTCAGACAAAAATTTATTAATTTTATTAATTTGTTTATTTTTATGGTGCGTGCTGCTTATGTTGCTCTCCATAAATTGCTTTCGACTGTTGCAATGCGCCCAACAACCCAACATAGTAAATTCATCCCGTAATATACTGTAAATAACCTTTAACGAAACGATCTGCCGACTTCCTCCTTTTACTGATACTAAAAGAATAATCAAAATTCGCAACAACGTGAGTCCGAACCCTCCGTTTTGTTAAGTGGGAAGTTACAACTATATTATCGGAACATAATTGCCACATCTCATACATCATTTCTCAATAATTATAAGTATTCCACATTCTTATGATTTATTGTTACACGGCCTTTATATCATGTGTTTTTGGTTTATATCGTGCAAGTTTTCTTTATTATAGCTTTCCCTGTAATTGTAACTCATCTAGTTCCATTTTTTTTATTGTAGTCCATTCCTGTTTTTAAAACACCACTCTTGATTTCGAGTGTTCAGATTAATAAAAAAAAAAGACAGACAGACATAGGAGTAATTCTATAAGGGTTCCGTTTTTCATTTGGACGTACGGAACCCTAACCCGAGGACCAACTTAACTTTGTAGTTGAATGAAAAAGCAAATTCTCCCATACATTCAAAATACAAATGTAAATTTGTACTCACAATATTGTTTTGTTGAATCCATAGAGTTCTTATTAAGTTTCCTGTAATCTATAAGTATAGAACTACTTTCTATGTTTGTTTACAAAATTTTAGGTTCAGTAGTTTTGGAGTTGGGGGGGACAGTCAATTTTCATCTATTTTCTTAAATAACCATTAAACTATTTTAAAATTTACAAAAATATATTTGAGACCCTTACAACATCCATACATTCAAAAGATTGAAAGATTTACCACGTTATGTTTAGACCATAGAGTTCTTATTAAGTTTCCTGTAATGTATAAGTATAGAACTACTTTCTATGTTTGTTTACAAAATTTTAGGTTTAGTAGTTTTGGAGAAAAAACGAAGAAGTGGCTGATTTAGATATCTGGGAAGTCAGATAAATCACGACGAAAGGAGTAGTAGGGATATAAAAACTATTTTCTGTATTTTTTTTCAAAATTTTAGGTTTAGTAGTTTTGGAAAAAAAACGAAGAAGTGGCTGATTTAGATATCTGGGAAGTCAGATAAATCACGACGAAAGGAGTAGTAGGGATATAAANTAAGTATAGAACTACTTTCTATGTTTGTTTACAAAATTTTAGGTTCAGTAGTTTTGGAGTTGGGGGGGAGGGTCAATTTTCACCTATTTTCTTAAATAACCATTAAACTATTTTAAAATTTACCCTTACAAGAAGCCCTTTCATTTGATATCACACGATACAGATAGCCCCCATGTTTAAAATGAATTTATTTACATTATGCGTCCGTGTTTGTGCCACAGAAATTCATATGTGTGCTAAATTTCAATTGGTACAGTATGTACTATAGAAAAATAGAAAGAAATAGAATAGATAAAGAAATCTCTAAACTCAAACGATTGTTTAGTATTGGCAATGTGAATTAACGGACTAAAAAGTGTAAATAGTGAAGTATGTCGTATGTCGTCATTCAATTAATTAATTCTTTAGTTTATCTATACGCAAATTGTGTTACTTTCAGAATAATTTTAAACTAGGTTACAACCGTATTTATTTAAACAAATTATGCTCATTAAAATCAGCCTTGTTTATTAATTCACGTTTATACACATTTCAGTTATTTCATAACACATTAATAGGTCTTTGTTCGTGACAATTTTTAATTTCAAATTCAAGTACCTATACATATACTAATTCCATTAAAATAATTACATCTACTATACTAACAATTGTTAAATAACTTTAGCGTTTATTTGAAAGTTAAAAAGGCTACAAATGTAAAAACGTAGCCTTCTTTTTGGCACGTTTTGAAAACCGTAAACATCAGCTCACTAGAAAAAAAAATCGTATAAGATATTTAAAACAAAACATATGTAAATTAACTAAAGGATCATGACAGTCTGTAGGGCACTATTAATTGAGATGGTACACATTGAAGACAAAATTCTAAAAATCACAAAAAAAAAACAAAATTCATTTTTCGAAGCTTGTTTTGTACGAAAGTTTGACGAGTAGGGTCTCGTAGTCGATACTTGTCAGAGTTCCAAATAAAATTTAATAAAAGTGCTCATGCAGTTTTTAATTTATGATTGTTAAATATTTCTGCATTTAATTTATTATGTCGTTGGTTTTATTTTGAATTTCTGATTACGTTCGAAGCAATCGCTTACTACGTTTTTAATGGACACAAATATGTATGCTTTTTATGGCATCAATTTCTTCAAATTAATTGCCAGTTAATTGTTGGGTTATTAAAAATTATAAAGGTGATTATCTATGAACATTTTATACACTATTGTGAGCAAGTGATAATTATACTATTATAAATGCTTGTAATCACTATAATCACTCATGCGGTTACTTTATTATGTTTTAGGATTTGATTGTTGTTGTTGATAGTAATAATTCTTTATAGATCTTACACATTAGCATTTTATTTCAATAATGTTTTTATTTTCGTCAACCCAGATTAAAAATACAGAAATAGAATACATACAAGTCTTTGCTCTGTTAAAAATGTATCAAGCAAGTTATACTTAGATTAATCAGCTGCAAAATAAGATTAGTACAAATTTTTTGTATGACTTACCATTAAGGAGATATTAAAAAAAATACAATGTGTAATTTTACAATTTAATTATACAACACGCTACTGAAGTGAAACTTCTTCAAACACACAAACATACCGGGATAGGGGTTAAGGAATTGGTTTAATGGTATTATTTGTACACTATGC
>NW_020438896.1:1795487-1816741 GCF_000699045.2 Agrilus planipennis
AAAAACAGTTGAAAATGTCATAAATCACCTTTTTATTTATTCTCAGACCTTAAAATTAGATTTAGTCATTTTTATCATCATTTTAAATGTACCTAACAAAACAGAATCTTATTACAGTTTGTTACAAATTGTTTTAATAATCAGTTAGATTTTTTTTTGTTCTTAAAATAAAACACAAATTATTAATATACTTTGTTATGAAAACAAAACCTTATAAAAATATGAAACCTAAAAAAATAAATTAAATTTTTAAACGAAAATCTTAAAAGTACTGAGACCATTCCAGTATTCAGTCTTACAATTTTTGAGGTAACTCTTTTAACTGAATAATAATTAGTTTCTTTAAATTTTTATTAGCAGCCACAAATTATTAATATACTTTGTTATGAAAACAACAAAACATAAAAATATGAAACCTAAAAAAAAGAATTAAATTTTTAAACGAAAATCTTAAAAGTACTGAGACCGTTCTAGTATTCAGTCTTACAATTTTTAAGGTAACTCTTTTAACTCAATAATAATTATGGCAACCCTAATCACAGTTGACTATGCTTTAGTTAAAAATGTATATTTTTCCTCTTTTCATATATACGGTGACGGCATCAATGTACTACTTTCGGTTATACCGAATGTTGACATCAACTTCGTTTGTTTAAATGGAACACCCTGTATAGTATGATGGTTTTGAATGCTACTTATGATTTTAAGTAGACTTTGATAAGGCTTTTCTGTCTCTAAAATTTACGTTTTTTATTACCATAACTGATAATAATTCATTACCTACTTGTGAAAAATCTAGAAACAGTTGTTTACATAGGTACCTGCGACAATTTTTAGAAATTATTTATAGATAGCTGTAACCTCAAACATTCCGTCCATACTTTAAAAATTGATTAAATACATACACAGTGTGAGATATTTAAGTGAAACAATCGTGTCCATTTTTTCAAATGGAACACCCTGTATGTATTTTCATAGCCTTATGCAGAATTATTTCTTTCAAATGGTACCTACTATGGTTCCCTAAACCCAACTTCTCTAGTTTTCAAATAACTTACTGTTCTTCGTGAATGCAACTAAAATCGTTTAATTATTTTTGAAGATGGCTGTGAAATTCTTAGCAGAACTTCAAAACAAATAGTACAAGTTAATTTTTGTCACTCAAACACCAGCTCTGTTATCTAGAATTCATCTACTCTTTTCTGCTTTGAGNAGGAAATGCATGGTTTGTTTGTAGCGTACAGTGTCACCATTTGTGCTCGTTCTTACGCTGCACTTAAAGCAGTACACATCTGATTTGCCGTGTATTTACATTTTGTAATTTGTATTTAACAACTGAAAGCACCAAAAGTGACGCGCGGTTATCGTTGATATTTTCGTAAAAAATATAAAAAAATGCCGTTGTTTATAGTAAATTATGTTTTACAGAAAAGTGTGTTGGCGCAAACTGTAAGTAAATTAAGTGATTTGTGGTTTTATCTTGTGTTTTTTAATGTTGCATTTAGCACTTGCGTTATGGATTTTTTACACTAATCGTAAGTTTGACCATTTGTAAATAGATAAATTTTACACTTAAATTAGTGAAACAAAAAACTAAAAGAGGTTCAATTAACTATTTTTATTTTCCGCGGCTATTGTTTCGGTCATGCGAGGGCTCATCAGGTGGAAGAAGTAATATTAATAAAAGCAGTTTTTAGAAATTTTATTCGTTTTATCATGTAGTTTCAACAACTTTGTATTTCTTACGATCATCATTTTGGGAACAAAATTTGTATATTTGATGGTGTCCTATTTTTGTGAAACGAAACAAACTGTTTGTGTTTATTTAACAAACTTGCTAATTTCTATTAACTTTTTATTTTACAATTTACTATTTGTGAAAGTCTATTTACAGATAAGGTAAAAGCCCCTATTATTGACACTATAAGAGTAACGGTGAATTTTTTAATTGTATTCAAATTAATCTACCTAAGTTTTTTTTTGTATTGAACACTTTAATTGGTTCATTAACTAATGTGTTTTAATTATCGTACTTTAATAATAGTTAATTAAATGACAAATATATTTATTTAAAATCAGCAACTCAAGTGTAGGTATTATTGACAGGGTGAAATGAGATCAGCGTCAACTATTGACATACCATAGACCCCTTTATTGACATGTCTATCGCGCATGCGCATAAGTTTAGTGATAAAGGGATTGAAATTAAACAAATTAATAAATACGGATTGTTGATAAATATTATTATGAAAAAAAGCAAATTATATAATCAAATATAATAATTAAATTAATATCAATTAAAAAATTCAGTCTAGGCGCATTTTCTTTTTCTTCTTTTTGTTTTCTGCTTCTTTCTAAGTTTTCTTTTACTAATAAACAACAATATTTTGCTCAGGCAATTTTTTGTTTATTATAAAATTANCACGGGTGCAATGCTGATAGTAAATATACTATAGAATGTCTTTATATACAACAATCACAGCTTTTTTGTCATTAGACAATACAAACCGGCCGGTACCGCCGCGCCGCAACCGCTATGTCCCTGCATTTTAAGTCTGTAATATCTTCGAAAATATTCATTTGAATTACATGCTGTAAAGGGCCATATTGATCTATATTAAATGCACAATGTATGTAAAAGTACTTAATTGGATAAGGATTAATACTGTATTGCTTAAAATCGCTTCGTAAATAAGTCATTATTTCTCGTAAGCAGTAAAGGATAAAAAAGTGGTTATTGTGGAGAGATAGATATATATCATCCGGACTTTTTTGTAGACTTTTTTATGATGTACAATACTGTAGTATATTATTTTGATCTATATCGTAAGGTTCAGCCAGCGTTTGCAATGTAAGCGCAAAAAATGTGTTTATTTACGACATCACATTACAAACCTCTAAAATTATCAGTGTTTCTCTACTATATTATGCATGTATTATACATATCAACCTTCCTCTTGAATTACTCTATCTATTAAAAAAAAAAACGCATTAAAATCCGTTGCGTAGTTTTAAAGATATAAGCATACATAGGGACAGACAGCGGGGGAAATGCGTTGCATGATTTCGTTGCATGGTAACTCTCATGAAAAGAACTTACCCTACCGTGCGTAAAGAAGTTTCACTTCAAAAAAAAAAAAATGAATTACACTCTTTATCTACGACAGCGATTATCATGGGGGGCAGGGGGGTTATTATTTCAAAAATCTAGTTCCCTACACATTAAAAAAGTTGCGGCTACCCAAAATGTTAACCTCTGTACCAACTGAACTGTTTTTGTTTCCTTTTTTTTTACACTTGCTAGTGCTTCTTGCACATTGTGAAATAACGAAAATGTTGAGCTTTTGTGTTTTTTTTTTTTGGCTTTTGGTAGTTGGCAGTATGGACGCACTCTGGGAAACACATAGCCATCGTGGTCTAAGCGAAGCCGGCTTAAGCCGACACGCAGGTATTTTTTTTCAAAAAGAAAAATCATTTCTTCACCAAATCATGCTTTGCTTTCCGTCTCTATTCTTACTGCACACTGGGTTTACTTAACATATTACTTTCAGTAGTGTTTAAGACATATTTAGACACAACCATGAAGGAAAGAAGGCTCTTCTTCGTCTCTTTATTGGTTTGGATTATGGGCTAATAATATAGGAATTTATGAATTGATCAACTAACGTCCTGAAAACTAGCCAATCCATTGTTGGTTTATTACGTTCTATTGTAACTGACATACAGAAATTTATGGTAAAGGTCTAAATGATGGCCACCACTCGCAAAGGGGGTGGGGTGGGGGGATCGAAAGAGGAGGTCTCCCCCACCACTGCACCATAAGAAGTTCGTGGTGGTCTCAGCCCTATAAAAAGTTATGGGGGTTCAAAGTTAATAAATATGCCAATTTTTATACATTTCTAGGCATGTAAATATTTATATAGTCATTCTTAAACAATATTCAAAGGTAAAACTAATGAAAAATACATAAAAATATTGNTTCTGCTTCTTTCTGAGCTTTCTATTACTAATAAACAACAATATTTTGCTGAGACAATTTTTTGTTTATTATAAAAGACATACACGAGACAATATGTAAACAAATCCGTTGTGCATGTTAAGGATGTTAAGGTACTTAAAATTGTAGGGTGTCCTAGCGACACATGTTCATTTTCATGTACCTACTATTGACACCCGCTATTTGTAAATTATAATTAAAATTTATTAGTTAAAAATAATGGCCCTGAGATTATTAGTACGCTCTCTCTTAGTAAAATCGTTAAGAAATATTAAATAAACTAGCTATAGTGGTCTGCTCAAAGAAAAAAAAATTCATAGTTTATAATTCATTATTTTCTTCCTATTCAAAAATGCCTAAAAATTGATAAAAATAATATAGTGTTTTAATTATAAAGTTAATGAAATAATCAAAAAAATATGTCAATAATAGGGGCTTTTACCTTATTGTGATGGTTATTGCGTATACATATTACTAAAAACGTTGACCTTCTAATAGATACTATAACAATAATAGAGCATAAATCATTCATCATCATTCATATGATGTGAAATAATTTATTTGAATATCATATATCATATACAATGCCATTAATGGTTCATTTCCATTTCACACATTTGATAACGTTGCCAGACTATTTTAACTGCAGTGTGGGATTCATTAACTAATTAAAATGTTTATTGTTCTATTTTGTAGTCCTTTTATTTTTTAAATTAAAACGTCATGTACATATATTATTGTACTTTTCCCAAATTTACCGAATTTTATAAAGTAGCTGACTTCATTGGTCTTTTAATGTAACGCGTCAAGTCAGTTCTTTTTGTTATTGCTGAATTAATACGTGACTATTATAATACAGTAAAAGCTCTTTACTCTCGGGGTATACGTTCCATAAAAATGCCAAGAATACAGAAGCCGTGGATACGAAATGGTAATTAGTATGGAATCATAGGGGATGCGTTCTAAGGTTTCAAAATAAAACCAATATGTATCAAAATAAAATCCATGTATTGATAAATTCGCAATTAAAATTAGTTGTTGTAATCAGCTTTAGGCAAGAGTTTAAAAAATTTAGTGATTTTTTCTTGTTTTGAATTTTGAAATTAGTCCACTCGGTTACATCTTTTATAAAAGTCGCCTCGGCACGAGCCAATAGTACTCAAAAGATGCTGATACGTTGAAAAATAANAAACCATTTCACCACTGACAAGCTTTAAACTAAACTTACTAAAATTCTGCATTTATGTGGTTTGCTTTTAATCAACAGCCAATCGAAAGTGACCAAATCGGCTGCCTACTTATCTGCTTTTAATTCTTGTAACGAAGTAGGTGTTTTTGTCTAATTATCTTTATTTTATAGTACGCTTTTCTACAATTAAATTAGATAACCCTGCTTTCAACTATTTTGTTTATTTAGAGGCAAACAAACACCTATAGATAAATCTTATTGCAATTCGAGAAAATCTATTTGCATGACATTATGTTATTTGGGTTATTATTTATCTAAAAAATGTCGTTTATGTACCAGTGTCCCAGTGTCACTTTTGTCCCGATACCGTGGGTTGACATATTGGCAATTCCGCCTTACTATTGAACAGGATTATTGAAGTTGTTGGTGTTCTACATCATGTATAGGATGGGCAATTTCGACGTTTGTTTAGGACAACCGTAACAATAAGAGATACAAAACGGTTAATAGCGGCTTCTCAATCTCTTTTTTTTTTAGACAAATTTATTGGTGTTTTTAAAAACTTGATATCGACTTTGTTTTCGAGTTATAATAAATAAAAGTTGAAAATTTCGAGTTTTGGCTAGATGTCCATATATTGGTTGTTTGCAGCATTAAAAAAAAACAACTTTTACTTCTACAGGCACTTTTTTTACATAAAATACGGTGGTGCCGAAATAAATTAAAATGATCCTCTTTCGAGGTATCTCATAAACTTATATTTTGTTAAATAGGAATCATAGTTGACTGTGCTTTAGTTAACATGAAAATATCTACTCTTTTTAAACATATATATGTATAATATGTGGAGTCGCTTCCGATGGGTAAGCATTTCTTTAGAAAAATAATATTTTCGTAGTTTAACCCTTTAATGTTTATTATTAATTTTTAACAATATTCTATGAAACATTATGTNATATGCCAATTTTTATACATTTCTAGGCATGTAAATATTTATATAGTCATTCTTAAACAATATTCAAAGGTAAAACTAATGAAAAATACATAAAAATATTGAGAAAGTTATATAAAACATTATTTAAATATCTTTATTAATAGTGTAGGTTAGGTTAGGTTAGGTTAAGTTATCGAGTTTTGTTCAAGTGACCACCCTCTTCCACTCGCTTGAAAATAACTATTTTATTCGAATTATAGTGTATAAAAAATAATCAACTTTCAACCCCCATAACTTTTTATGGGGGTGAGACCGCGGCAAACTTATTATGGGGTTTTACTCAGGTGACCACCCTCTTTCGATCCCCCCTACATCATTTAACTCCCATAACCTTTTATGGGGATGAGACTGCCACGAACTTTTTATGGTACAGTGGTGGGGGAGACCTCCCCTCTCAATACCACCCACCCTACCCCCGAAGAGGGCCATCATCCAGACCTTAACCCATTTATTAAAGTGTTTGTGCAAGTAATAAAATGTTGAATTAAAAGTTTCTTCAAAAGTACTCGAATCTTTTCTTTTTTATAGAAGTAGTTTGTTATAGTAAACTTATGATTTATTTTTTAATAATTGTTCTATTTCAATTGAAGAAAATTAATCTTGCTGAAGCACGTTCGCATATTAGAATAAGATATAGATAAGTGAGTATTGTTCTTTAGCAATATTTCAAAAATCAAAAAGTGCATGACTACTGTCAAGTAATTGTTTGGTAAAAATTCTAATCAATATGCCTGATTGAATAAGGATTTGGCAGTTGTCTACATGAAACAGTATTGAGCTCATTTTCAAGAACGTTTGTATTTCCTAAATACTAATTCTAGTTAAAATATTATAAATGATGAATTGTACGTTATTCTGTTATACCCCAACGAGAATAAAATTGAAGTTGTTACTACCATCTATTACCTACTTAATGCATTGTAATATTATCGTACTCTACTATATTTACACAATTAACGAAATTAATTTAATTAAAAAACTTTGTAAAACAACTAATAACAGCTTTTAACCCACTGCTTTTAATTGCATACACAAAGAATTAACAAACGTCAATTTTAATCAGCAGTTAGGCTAATAAACAACTAAAACCATTTTGAAAACAAATACGTCTAATTCTTCCATTAGATCACACCGTTTTGACTGAAGATACGGACAGTTTTATTATTGGTCAAAAAGTATGGGTTGGTGGCACGAAACCTGGTAAAATAGCTTACATTGGCGAAACTCAGTTTGCACCAGGAGAATGGGCTGGAATTGTTCTTGATCAATCTATCGGTAAGCTTCAAACACGGAACACCAACAAAGTTTTAAATGTGTTTCTATTGTTTGTTAAAATAGAATAATAAATTTTAGGCAAGAACGATGGATCAGTTGCAGGAGTCAGGTATTTTCAGTGCGAGCCAAAACACGGTGTGTTTTCTAGGCTTACCAGGCTTACCAGCGTCCCATTACCTGGTGCTGATTTAGGAGATACATCGTATACATTTACACCACCCAGTCCTACCAATAATAATACTAGACGCAGCCCAATGTCTCCTACGGGGAGTACAAAGGGCCTTTATAAGTCCCAGCCGTTCAGTAAGATATTGTCTTATTTGTTGGGTATTTCTGTATCTAAAATTGCTTATGAAATTTTATTAGATGTTTCTTCTGCAAGTTTATCGTCTCCTTCTCACGTCGATTTTAAAATTGGTGACAGAGTCATAATTAAATCCAGTCAAGGTTCTAAAGTAGGTGTAGTTAGGTATATGGGTACAACAGAGTTTGCTCCCGGAGAATGGTGCGGCGTCGAACTTGACGAACCAAGAGGAAAAAATGACGGATCGGTGGAGGGCAAAAGATATTTTACTTGCCGCCCCTTGTATGGCTTATTTGCCCCGTTGTCCAAGGTCAGCAAATCACCTCTCAAATATAAACCTGGAAACTGTGTAATTCATTCATCTACCGGTTTGAAAAAGGCTGGCTCAAGGGAGTCTATGACCTCAATGAATTCTTCAATGGTTAGTGAGTTTAGTGGAGTATCTAACATACGAAGGGTAAGACTGGGTGTTAACTCTCTCAACTCACAATCACGGCAGGTAGGTTGAGTGTTGTGAAATACAAGGAAACAACATTTACTTAAGGACAACTGTTAAAATAATACATTGGATCTATTTAACTATTTATTATTAACAGAAATAACATAATGTAGAAGCAGCATGTTTTGTTAATATTCTAGCAGTTGGTCCTTACGTAAATAACTTATGTAAAATTGAAAATCTAAAACTGAAACGACCATCTATCATTAATAAATACAAAATAAAACGTTTCGCAACACCAACCAACCGTTTTATATAGTTACAATGAATATATAAAAGCTAGAAAAGAAAGTAGCCAGAGTAAAACCCCTCATTTCGGTCACCACTTTAAAACAACTGCCTTTCAATGTGTTCTCAACATTCCAATTTTCAACTATTTGAAATGTATATATGTTTCCGATGCCGTTATAAGCAAAGGGTCGTTCCGATTACCCGATATTCAAAATAATAAGTCAAACATATTTGTCTATCAACGAAACAAATCATCGCCGATATTAATAGGCTAAACGGCCACATTTTGAGAGGTTTTACTATTCGTAAGTGTTTTGAAAGTATTGCTGTAGTTTGACTTTTTGTATAATATTGCTTATTATCTTATTTTATTTCCCAATTTTTATTTTCTATTTCGATCTTTATTAGTCGTGTTGTAGTAGAAGAAGAATTAGCAGTTAGAATCGGAGCAATAAATGTTGCTTTTTTTAATGATCTTAAAAAAATAAACTAAAAACTGATTTTCATATTTGTAATTTAAAAAAATATTAATTAATCGGTCGAACTGATTTAAAAAAGGAGCAGTCGTAATCTACATTTATTCTCAGTTATTTTATAATCTGTTAAACATCACAAAAATGAGTAATTAGTCGTAGTGGCAGATTGAAAAGGCACAGAAAAAAAATCTTGAAAAAAGGCCTGTAGTGAAGTAAAGTACGTTCTGCCGTAATTTAAGGAGCGTTAAAGTAGGTATTACGTAAGTAGAATTTTTCTGAATTTAGATCCCCACTCCTCTCCTTTCATTAAAAAACTTGTGGACTTCTCTGAACGATAAAAGAAGAAATTTTATGATTTCTATATTAAAACACAACGATTAAATTATTTTTACAATAAAAAAAAATCTCTTCTATTAAACGTAATAACTATGCGGTCATAAGTCATATAAAGGGCAAATCGATCACGACAAAAGAACTTGCGGGAAGTTTCCGGAAATAATCAGCAATACTCTACAGTCATATAAGGCAGTGATTAACACCCATGGGGGTATAGTTAATGCGCGAACAAGTAGACTGAACAATGAGGTAAATGGTTTCAAATTATGAAGTATGTTATAGTTCTAATTCTATGCAAAATGTATGGTCTCCTCATCGCTCCACCTGTAATATTTCAAAGCTCTGTTATCTAGAATTCATCTACTCTTTTCTGCTTTGAGCGAAGAGTAAATCTTATTATTTTTATTTTCTAATCATTTTATATTTACCCTTCAACTGAAAATAAAATAAATAAATTTACAATGTTGAATC
This sequence comes from Agrilus planipennis, assembly GCF_000699045.2. Taxonomy (NCBI): domain Eukaryota; kingdom Metazoa; phylum Arthropoda; class Insecta; order Coleoptera; family Buprestidae; genus Agrilus; species Agrilus planipennis. The sequence continues at coordinate 1,805,260 of NW_020438896.1, forward strand.
GAAGCATAAAAGCTGGCTTGTGAAATTTTTGGAAAAATAAACGTGAATTAATGAAATTTCAATTAGTATATGATATTTTGTCATGTTTTATTATTTTTTATTATTATCCGGATAATTCTTCGTTATACTACTCCGTGTTGTGCATGAATGCCTTGCATTGTTTTTGATTGGTTTGTGTTGCTTATAATCAGTTGATTCGTTCTTAATCCAATGTGTTTTTAATTAGTGTTGTTTTGAAAAAAATAATCAGTTTGGAAATGGTTTTTATAATCAATTTAACGCTTCAGTTTTATCTTTTCATAGATTAGTTTTTGCAATTTATGAGTATTTATAAACCTTCATGTCGTAACTGACTTGTTTTGATTTTTCTGTTTTACACGATATTAATTTTTTAATTAGCCTATTTCGCATTTAATTAAAACTGCTCTTTTTCTATTCTATACCTTTTTTATACAGAATACACCATCTTCAGCTTCCATGTCAACTAGGACAGCTCTACAGGTATCGTAAACATATAAACTGAGTTTTTATTATTATTTCTTTGCTTACATGTTTGAAATAATAAAGAACGAACACCCTTGGCTTTTGGTTATTTATTATTATGTAACATTTATTTATTAACTGTTGTTATTTATACTTATACAAATAATAATAATAATTAGTGCGTTTTGTTCAATTCACAAATTGTACGTAAAATTTTGGAATTGTTATACGTTATACTGTAAACTATACCTATTCTTGTTTCAATTTAAAAATTTGTATTGTATCTAATGTGTTACCGCAATTCTTTTTGTTTTTATTTATTGTACTGATACATATATAAGGTTGCTAAAAGTAGTTGTAACTCTGACTAATTTTAGATGTTAGTTATGGAAACTATTGAAGTAATAAATTTTTACCCTTCTTATTGAAGAAATAATAAAAACAATTAAATGAAATTTTCCTTTCCGTTTCCTATTTTCGATCTGGCTGAAGCTACGGAGATATTTAGATTTAAAGTAAAATTCATACTTATAAAGTCAAATCGAATATTAATTAAAGGCACCACGCATGTTACCGATTATTTTTGCGTTATATTTGGTCTGTAGTTTTTAAATTTCATTCGACTGTTAAGATGAAAAGATTTATTATATCGAACTGCATACAGATCGAGATTATATGTATTATATACTGTTTTTTAATGCTGCTAAATAGGCGTTTAATATTACCGATACTAAAAGGTGCTGCCTTCGTATAGGTAATATTAGTTAAGTTGTCATTTGGAGAACGTTTTGTACTTCATTAACGCTTGAACAATTATTTGATATACCTTTTTTATTACCATCACTGGCGATAATTCATTACCCACTTGTAAAAAATCTAGAAAAGGTTGTTTACGTAGCTGCGACACTTTTTGGAAATTATATTTATATATTATTTGGAAACCAGAAAAACACGCGTGAGACCCCCGGATTTTAGAATCCAGAACCCAGATATGTCATCAGGTTTTTTTAAACATAGTCAGTGTAATAAAAAACAGTTGAAAATGTCATAAATAACCTTTTTATTTATTTTCATACCTTAAAATTAAATTTAGTAATTTTTTATCATCATTTTAAATGTACCTAATCAAACAGAATCTTATTAAAGTTTGTTACAAATTGTTTTAATAATCAGNAAAAAATAAATTAAACTTTTAAACGAAAATCTTAAAAGTACTGAGACCGTTCTAGTATTCAGTCTTACAATTTTTAAGGTAACTCTTTTAACTCAATAATAATTATGGCAACCCTAATCACAGTTGACTATGCTTTAGTTAAAAATGTATATTTTTCCTCTTTTCATATATACGGTGACGGCATCAATGTACTACTTTCGGTTATACCGAATGTTGACATCAACTTCGTTTGTTTAAATGGAACACCCTGTATAGTATGATGGTTTTGAATGCTACTTATGATTTTAAGTAGACTTTGATAAGGCTTTTCTGTCTCTAAAATTTACGTTTTTTATTACCATAACTGATAATAATTCATTACCTACTTGTGAAAAATCTAGAAACAGTTGTTTACATAGGTACCTGCGACAATTTTTAGAAATTATTTATAGATAGCTGTAACCTCAAACATTCCGTCCATACTTTAAAAATTGATTAAATACATACACAGTGTGAGATATTTAAGTGAAACAATCGTGTCCATTTTTTCAAATGGAACACCCTGTATGTATTTTCATAGCCTTATGCAGAATTATTTCTTTCAAATGGTACCTACTATGGTTCCCTAAACCCAACTTCTCTAGTTTTCAAATAACTTACTGTTCTTCGTGAATGCAACTAAAATCGTTTAATTATTTTTGAAGATGGCTGTGAAATTCTTAGCAGAACTTCAAAACAAATAGTACAAGTTAATTTTTGTCACTCAAACACCTATGTCTATTTAGTAATTAAATATTTTGATTCTCAGTGTCAATTATTGACTATTATTTTTATTAAGTATGGAAAATGAAAATGCGGATTAAAGTTGAGAAGAATTTTTATAAATCGATGCAATACCGTAGATTACAGATAACAATAGTAAAACAAAAAATAAACAATAAATAAAATAAATAAATAACGACATCAGCTGATAATAATTAAATGTGTTAATTTAATGGTTCGATCTGTTAAACATGAATTTACCGGAAGGGTAAACAATTGCTCAAAGCTTAATGGGGGTATAAAATCATAAGTAGAATTCAAAACCGTCATAAAATACAAGGTGTTTCATTTAAAACAACGAAGTTAAATCTACTTCCGATATAACCGAAGGTATATAGATGCTGTTATTTTAATAGAGGTGAGCATACCCAATAACCCTGTTGTACAAATTTTCAAAATTTAAAAGGAAGTAGTTTCCGAAATATTCTAGTTGAATTCGATGTCTTTGTCTTTTTAACCGACTTCAAAAAATAGGAAGTTCTCAATTCGACTGTATGTTTGGCTCGTAATAATGCACATTTTATATTGGTTTCCAGTCGACGCCTCCCAAATCTTAATTAACCTCGTTTCATCCTAAACCTATAGAAAATGTCTTACGAAACATGTTAGACTGCATTATTCAACGTAAGTAATAGGTAATAATTGTAACATTTCAATAGTTATCCAAAAACAAAACACTAAATAAAAGAAAACCTCATCACTTATTGTGGGAGTTTTAATTCAAGTAAGGTTAATATTCAAACTGATGATCGATCTCTTCCAGTGGCGTAACAAGGTCTTAACAGGCCTGACCGTTTAGTTTAAGTAGGACTCTCCTACCTCACAATTCTCCCACCAAACAAAAAATGCACAACGATATTTATGGGAAAGAAAAAAGCACGTACAAAGAAAAGAAATATTGTATTCTTATGACGTGTAGTGAAAAAAAAAACAGGTCAAATGTGAGTCGGACCCAGAATTGCGTACACGTGTACATAGGTATGTAAATAGTTCGTCCGTAACGGGAATCGTTTTTTCCACTTCCTCTCTGTACATTTTAAGTTGCCCCGCCCCCGAAAATTAATCCCAAAAACGAATAATTTCAATTAAAAAAATTATTTGTTTTTGTGATTAACTACAGATTTATGGTTTTCGCCTTTTTCTCTTTACTTGTACACTATAACACATTGATTCTCGTCAAATTTATGATTCTAAGTTAAAGGGCAGGACTTTATAGGACTTGATTTATTTGCAAGTGTCAAAATATACGGCATAATCGACCGCATCTTTTAAGTGCGTTGACTTAGTTGATTGAAGTTTGATTTTTTCTAAACTCCAAGGGATTGTGTTCCTGAAAAAGAGGGTTTTGACCGACAAACAAACTGACCGACGGAAGTGTCCTTTAAGGGTTCCTTTTTTTCTTTTGAGGTGCGAAACTCTAAAAGCAAATCGTCAGATTATAGTTATAATTAATAGAAGACTATCACACTAAAACTGACTAAAATAATGTATTTAACAATATAATATATTGAGGACTCATATAAAAAATATAATAAAATTTTATCATTCACAAACGTTTACTAGAAACGAATATAAAAAGATAAACTACGAAAAAAATTTTTTTACTACTAAATGGTTACACATCACATACGACCTCGGATGTTATATATACCTATATTTAAAAAAGAGCAAAAAAATATTTTTAAATAAAGCAAAGCAAACTATGATTACTATATAAAAAACTACAACTTTACGTTAAAACTGAAATAAATGATGACGCTACTGAATTCTACGCAAATAAGTGCCTAAAGAACATAAAAGCTGCTTTTTTCTAATTTTACAGACGATATGGGAATATAACCAAAACTCGAAATTTTCAACTAATTCGCAAACAAAACACGACCGCCAATTTTTGAATACACAAAATTGTTTCAAATAAAAAGTTGTCCTATACCTGCAAGCATCGAAATTTGCTCTCCCTATACATACATATACAAGATCTGTTCAAAAAGTATCGCGAATTTTGTGTTTTTCAAAAATTGTTTATTTATTCAAAGTAATCCCCACCAGATATTATACGTTTGTGACAACTTCTTTTTTCAATCCTTGAAGTACATCAAACAATTATTTTTTATGATCTTGTCTAGCTCTTCCTTCGATGCTGTCTTTATCTCATTAATCGTAACGTAGCGTCGTCCTTTCGTGGGCCTCTTCAGTTTCGGGAACAAGAAAAAGTCACAGGGGGCTAGATCTGGCGAATATGATGGCTGCGGAATTATTAGTCTGATGTTTTTGGCCAAAAATTCGCGCAGAAGTAACGATGTGTGAGCGTTATCATGGTGCAAAAGCCAATTTTTATTCTTCCACAAATCCGGGCGTTTCTGGCGGATTGCCATGTAATATTCCTTATTGACCTTTTTACCCTGTGGCAAGAACTCATGATGCTCCACGCTCCTGCAATTGAAGAAAACTGTAAGCAAAACTTTCACATTCGACCACGCTTTTTTCGATGTTGATTCGTGCAGCAGCTTCCATTGGGATGATTGAGTTTTGATTTCCACATCATAACCATAAACCCAATGATTCATCACCATTTATGGCCCTCTGGAGCAAATTTGGTTGAGATTGAGCAATTTTAGTACGAATTTCGCGGCACCTTATGCCCAAATCATAATGGCAGAAGCCAGTCGATATATTTAGGCCTCAGCAACTTCTCTGACGGTGATTTGACGATTGGACAATACTATTTTCTTTACTTCATCAATGTTTTCGTCTGTTGTTGACGTGCTCGGATGTCCGGCACGCTCTTCGTCGTTCACATCTTCTCGACCCTCTGAGAACATTTTGTACCGCCGATAAGCGTTGCTTCAGTCTAAAGTAGCTTCACCATATGCCATAGTCAACATTTGGAATGTGTCCGCGCACTTAATTTTGTTTCTCACACAAAATTTGGTATAGATTCTTTGATTCGTTTTTTGAAATAAGCAAAAATCGAAGATAAGCCAAAACACGTGCAAGCGAAGCAGCTGTTAAACATTAACTGAACATTCAACATGGCCGAACTTGTCAGTATAATTGAGAAACATGAGTACCAACATAACGCCACAAAAAAAATCGAAAATCGAATATACGTAACCCTCGAAAATTCAAAATTCGCGATACTTTTTGAACAGAGCTCGTACAAGCAAAAACGTTAATGTTATATATATATCTAGTTAAGGTATACGCTGATGAGAACTGATAAGTTCAAAATCGTGATTCACATCTGGTAGTGTGGTGGTTGCATTAAATTGATAACCAAGAGCTTAAACTTTTTCTGTCTAAAAAAATTAATGGCTCATCTGAAACCATCGAAGTAATGACTAATAAGTTTCATGGTAAGTAATATTTTTTCCAGCTTGTTTTGCCGTAGTTAATGCAATTTTTTTGTTCCAAACCTTTCGGGGTATTTCGCTGGCGGTTCCCTTAGTGATTACATGGTTAAGTCAGGACTAATGACTCGCTTATGTATAGATTTTATAATAAAAACAAATCATCTTATAATGTATGTAATTTCTTAAAAAGATGACATATAAAGGAGGTGTGTGTGTGTTACATTTAAGGGGGTCGGTCACTAACAGCACTAGGTAGTAAACAATAAATATCTTAGGTTCCATTCTCTGCCGATCGTAAAACATATAGATTATTATTTACCAATAAATGTAGTCTATGCATTATATGGAATTATATATATTTCTAGAATTGATCTTCGTCTGGTTGAGAAATAAATAACAATGTATCGAAAAAAGAAGAGAAATATTTATTTAACTTTGTTCAATATATGATACCCGTGCATTAATCCATTGGTTTTTCTACTATTCGAAACATTTTTGAATTCTTTCACTTGTGTTAGGAGCGTCTAGCGATATTTTTAAGCTCTTCCAACAACCTGAAAACACTTTCAGTTCTTCGGGTTCTTCTTCATTTTTTGTCCTGAGAAACAAATTCAATAATATCGAGATTTATCCCATGTGACGTCTTTTACATGAAAATTTTGCTCATCTCTTTTAATTACATGTCATCGGAATGCAGATGATGAACAAACAAACTGTGCTACGATCCGACCCATGTTGAAATCTCTGTTTAGAATTTATTGGCATAAACTCCGGTACTCCCTTTAATTATAACTACTTGTTTGTTCGTTAAATAGATTTTATGCAAGCTCTGAATCTTCCAAATAGTAAGTCTATGAAGATTTTGTTGATTCTGTGTTCTGAAAATGTGTAATATAGAATTAAAAAAATAGAATTGAGTGCAACATTTTGGGAGGGAAACGTACATAATGTAACGAATTTTCAAGTACATATTACTTCCATTTATTTAAAGGGATATTTATATACAGTTACTTATTTACACAGTAAACACTCAAACTACTTCTTATTTATATCACACGGTATTTATAATGCTTATTTAATTATCACTGTATTTATATCTGTATTTGCTAATGTGAACTGTTTATTTATATTACTGACCGACCGGTATGGACTGGAGGTTTAAACCATTGCCTAGTATTCGGGAGGATGCCGGTTCGATTCCGGGTTCGTCTGCCTTGCTCCAAGTTTCTCTGTGGTTTTCTTGGATCACTTAGGCAAATGCTAGGGCAGTAATATTCCACAGATAATCTTTCATCAGCATTAGTGGCTGGTGGGAATGAAACACCTAAAAGTTTTTTTTTATATTACTCATCAGCAACTCCGGTTGTCATCATCATTGAATTCTCCAAACAGTCTTCATTCTTCTCGAGAATTCCGGAACTCTTATCGTTAAGCAGGCAAATATGCGTCACTCAGAGTATGATTTATTATCCTTTTGTGTCCTCAGTAAAAAAGTTACCGACTATTAGCCGGTCCTTGTCTGCGGGCTTACTCAAGAGTCGTCGGGGATCAATGTGTTTCAATTTTCCACAAATAATGGGCTTTAAAAAAGTGCGAATAATTAAGCTTTCGTTAATACAATCGTTTTATGAAATAAAGACAATAATAAATAATAAGGCAGAAAACTTTTTGCTTTTTGTATTAACTTAATTTAAGAATGCTAGTTGTTTTCCCTTGCCGATAGAAGGGTTACTAAAGAACATCTCCACTGGAATTAGTTGGCGGTAAAAGGTGAAATTTCACCTCACCGTAAGGGTGAAAGTTGGGGATGTTAATTAAGTATATGAGTTGACTGTCGGTCGGAAGATGGTAGATGTGGTCGAGGTGGTATAACATTACATTATATAACACCAAAAATTTTCATACACAGCGGTCGAAGTTAAAAATAGAAATTAACACAACCTAACTAAGGCTATCCATAATGAATCGTTGCGCAGCCATTGATCAGCAAAATATTCATTGAATTTTTCCACTTGTGGATTATTTAGTATAGTTTTTACTATGTTCAGACAGACATCATATTCCTTCTAGAAAATAAGCGAGGGTTGCAAATGTGATTTCTAACATCTCGATTTTCTCGTCAAAGTTTCTGTTTCAATTCAATTTAAATGTCGCTGTGTTATAAAGCCATCTAGTTATCGCGCTTGCGCTTATACTCACAGTCACATTTTACCCCTACAATTGGTCTAACTGCTTACAAAAAAATAATTGAAGTAGTTCTAAAAGTATCACATTTAAAAATGAAGATTTAGGCTATAAGTAAAATTACGATTTCTTTTTGCGAACTTTGAAGTGTTGTAGTGAAGAAATTGCCGCCTGTTGGAAGTGTCTGGCAGTGTTTATTATTAATTTTTAACAATATTCTATGAAACATTATGTAAAAATTAGCACTCAGACTTTAAGAAAAGCGTACGTACCTCTAGCACCTTACATCTGCAAATTGGCTATCGGTACAAATTAGTAGCTACGCACAGCCCCGGATCTAGGGGTGGCAAACCGGGGTATCCGCCCCGGCGAACGTTTTAAGAGGCGTCAAAATCATAATATAATAAGAATGAAAATAAAAAACTTGCTCAGTTGGTTTTTGAATATATCCTAAGGGTTCATTTAAGAAATTATTTGAAAAAAGTTTTTGGAAAAGGAATTTTTTTCAAATAGTTTTCTTGAAGCGAAGCTTCAGCAAACTGAAAATAATTAAAACTAATCTGCGTTCAGCAATGAGTCAGGAACGATTATGTGACCTCGCGATTCTAGCCATTAAAAATAAAATTGCCTTTGATACGGAAATTTGGTGAGCTAATAGAAAGAAAGCACGCTGTGTAAAGCTATAGCAAGTTTAGACAGAAAAACGTGCTGAGACCTAAAGACTATAAATGTCTTGAGTGTCTGTCGCCTTTCCTGTTTTTAATGAAAAAGTTATTAGGTAGTAATTTTTTAAAGGGTTCTTATTGTCCCATTCATGAAGAATGCCAACAACGCAGATCCGAGACTGGGTACGTATACGTTCAAAATACATACTAACACTACTTTATCCCACTCATTATGTTACTCAGAAAATAAGTAATGTCTGGCGGCTCCGGGATCATGCTCTATAAAGCACAATATAAGAGATTACATGGATTTGTAACGCACTATGTGTCTTCCATTGCAAGTTTATGTAAATTTGCGATTTGAACCTCTGTAATTAGTGAACATACAGCAAAAAAGTTCTGATGGAATAGCTTCAATTTCATTACGAATAGCTTGCAAGAATGTCGTGGTAGGCCTTTGATGTAAGGTAACACGATAAGAATAAATCAGTAGGGGTTAAATTAGGGCTTCTGTAAGGATAATTAACGTTGCTATTTTTTGATATGATCTTTCTGGAAAAATCATTTGAACGACCTTTATGAACAGACATGAAGTGAGAGCAGTTGCCTCATTATGCTGAAACCAAGTGTTTCAATTGAATTCATCAAACATCCCTAATTCTGGTTCAAAAATATGAGCCAACATTGCTGTACAATGCTCACCAGTCACAGTGAGTGTGCGGTGATTTCCATCTTCAAAAAAAGAATAAGGGACCGATGATAGCGTATGTGGACATTGTCGTCCACACTGTAACCTTGAAAATGTGTAAAGGTTTTTGATTTTTCTTGCGTGGGCTAGAATCCGGGATATAAGCGACACTTCCAAAAGCGACACTGCTCGAAAAATGGAACACCTTTAATTGCAGGTTTCTCAGAATATAATGACGGTGGGCCATAAGTGACACTCTTATGTAATTAAAAGTTACTCGTTATGTAATATGTATATAAAATTAGTAAGATATGAAATCAGTTTCCCTTCACACTTTGTACAGACTTAGGACTGTCAGCTTTATCATTCTCCTCTCAAGCTCTTTTTTGGCCGATTGAATAACACGTTTGACTTCTCTTTGAATCAGGTCTGTTTTGCAAACGTGGTCAGCGTTTTTAATAACAACATTTTCCTGTGCTGTAATGCTTTCCGTGCACTTTAGGGATCGTTATTTACTACACAGCCAACGTACATTTTCGTTTTTTAAAATTCGCTGTTGTCGGTAGGAATAACCACTGTAAAACACTAATGGTTTCCCTTTATTTGTCCCACCAAAAGCAATTATGTTTTGTATTATGTGCAAATAAACTTTTCAAACCATTTCACCACTGACAAGCTTTAAACTAAACTTACTAAAATTCTGCATTTATGTGGTTTGCTTTTAATCAACAGCCAATCGAAAGTGACCAAATCGGCTGCCTACTTATCTGCTTTTAATTCTTGTAACGAAGTAGGTGTTTTTGTCTAATTATCTTTATTTTATAGTACGCTTTTCTACAATTAAATTAGATAACCCTGCTTTCAACTATTTTGTTTATTTAGAGGCAAACAAACACCTATAGATAAATCTTATTGCAATTCGAGAAAATCTATTTGCATGACATTATGTTATTTGGGTTATTATTTATCTAAAAAATGTCGTTTATGTACCAGTGTCCCAGTGTCACTTTTGTCCCGATACCGTGGGTTGACATATTGGCAATTCCGCCTTACTATTGAACAGGATTATTGAAGTTGTTGGTGTTCTACATCATGTATAGGATGGGCAATTTCGACGTTTGTTTAGGACAACCGTAACAATAAGAGATACAAAACGGTTAATAGCGGCTTCTCAATCTCTTTTTTTTTTAGACAAATTTATTGGTGTTTTTAAAAACTTGATATCGACTTTGTTTTCGAGTTATAATAAATAAAAGTTGAAAATTTCGAGTTTTGGCTAGATGTCCATATATTGGTTGTTTGCAGCATTAAAAAAAAACAACTTTTACTTCTACAGGCACTTTTTTTACATAAAATACGGTGGTGCCGAAATAAATTAAAATGATCCTCTTTCGAGGTATCTCATAAACTTATATTTTGTTAAATAGGAATCATAGTTGACTGTGCTTTAGTTAACATGAAAATATCTACTCTTTTTAAACATATATATGTATAATATGTGGAGTCGCTTCCGATGGGTAAGCATTTCTTTAGAAAAATAATATTTTCGTAGTTTAACCCTTTAATTTCTTGCATTACACGTTAGTCATCTATATAATAGAGATCACTTGTTGATTACTTTAATGTTCCATTCTTCCCTAGTAATATAACTTGGACATATGAAGCCTTTCTTAGCAGTGCCGGAATTTTCTGGCAACAACGAGCACTACTGGTGCGATAGCAACCCTTATCGTACCGGTGATTTTAAATCTCAAAGAAGGTTTCGTTTCAGTGCTTAAAGCGTTTTTGAATAATTAAGGAAAAACAATTTTTAATTAATTAATGTTAGAAGGCTTTACGTGTTGAAACTCTATAATTAATTAAAGGAAACAAAAATAAAGTTTCAAATTATATATATTTCACAATAATTTTTTCAACAAAAGATTGTCTTCTTCAGGTGAAGATAGAATATCTAATATTAATATATGTTTTTTTTTAACTTTACTTTCTTTTCCTTTAAATTTTGTTTTATTATCTTTATTGCCCTCTCATGGGCAAACAAATGAATTTATGTTCGGTTCAATCAACTTATTTTGATCCCAACAACCTGTGACTGCTCTATATCCACGGAGGTATATGAGACATCCACCTACAT
>NW_020438896.1:1821218-1830579 GCF_000699045.2 Agrilus planipennis
GATACATTAAAGGGATTCAATAGTACACGCGCCGTAGAGTAAAAACATGCTTATCGGTTCTAGATATCATGAGTTTAATATTTAAAACAGAGGTTTGAAATTTTGTAGTAAGATAGATACAGCTTTGTTCTAAAGCTTGTCGAAGGGCATTTCTTAATTTTTCAATTTCTATTGAATATACGTGTCCTGCAAGTAGCATCAATTTTAAGCACTTGTAAAAGCTTAATGGTCATATTATTGAAAACTAAAAACGTGCCGAGTTAGTGTGAACCTCTGTCTGTTACCATACAAAAAATTAGATATTTATCTCGCAGCGTTAAATTACAATGTTTAGAATAGAAACCCATGTTTTCAGAAAAATTCACACTAGGCACGAGCGGTCTATTGCGGTCAATCCCCTTAATAAATGACACTGAATCCTTTTCTGTTTTCCGATTGCAACCGCGAATAATGAAATTTTTAACCGCGAATACAGGAACTGGGTTGCAATTTTTTCGCCCGCGAATAATGAAAACGCGAATAAGGAAACCGTGAATAAGGAACTTTTACTGTACACAAACTGAAACATACGAAGCCGATCTGGTAGGCAACCTACATTACTAAAGATCTTAGTTTTCTATCTAAAAAGCATTAAGCGACTAAGTAATTATGCAATTACAAGTAGCAATGACCTTTGATCATAACAAATGCATATTTTACTGAAATATTTACAATAATTTGCTTAACTACAATATCTTATTTCAATTCAATTCAAATTCAGTACGTGATCCAGGTATCCACTAATTAAAATTAATGAAGTTTTCTAAAATCAAATGCGTATACAAAATTATATTTTACTGACAATAGGCGATAGGAGTAGGAAATGCATGGTTTGTTTGTAGCGTACAGTGTCACCATTTGTGCTCGTTCTTACGCTGCACTTAAAGCAGTACACATCTGATTTGCCGTGTATTTACATTTTGTAATTTGTATTTAACAACTGAAAGCACCAAAAGTGACGCGCGGTTATTCATCGCGCAGCGTACGAACGCGCTTTCTATCCTTCATTGTTGATGATGCTTTTTAGCCTCGGTTGGCGTCAAGGGAGTTCTCTCCGTATGTCGAACGTCTCAGTTAAACAGATAAACATAAACAATTTCATACTACCTATACATAATTTTGAAACTAAATAAATTAAAGAAATACAGGCAGCACTATGCAAATTTAAGTATACAAAAAAAAGAAAAAATGTAAGAGACATAAACATCAATCGGTAAATGAGCATCAAGGTAAATTTCTACATTATTGAGGTATTGCCAAGGTACGTTACCTTTTTGCGGGTTATAGTAAGTAAACTTTTCAAAAAAGTCAAAAAGTCTACAAAAATTTCACACCTCACATTTACCGAAAACAGTTTTTAAAATCACGGAAGATGTACGAATTTGCGTCGCACCATAAGTGATTATTATAATTCAAAATATTCTGTCCCACATAAAGCAAAGCCGTTAAACAACACCCTACCGAAAAAAATTAGGCAATGGAGCACTTTCTTTCTAAACCACCAACACAAATCCACTCGCGGCTGAAAAACAGTTTCAAGCAAGGCTTGCACTCGCTACAAATATTAAGGATGCAGCAACTGTTCCTTTAAAAATTGTCCCATAGAAAGGGGTCAACGTTCTCTGCTACTTCGCGTGTACTATTTTGGGGGATTGTCTTATTTGAAATCGAGGATTTCGTCCCTACCCGTAAATACGTATCATGTCACATTATTGTAACAACAACTGTTCTACAGTGACTGACAATTGATGTTGTATTGAAGAATTAATTTATTGAACTGCACAAGGTTTAAACTTTAAAGGTACGGTCACGGTTAAGCCACAGTCACGTAATTACTTAATAATTTTGACTACCTTCACCAACGTCCCAAACCAATCATTATAATCTTTTTCAAAATATGTTTTATGCTATCCACCAATGTAAATGTAATTTTTTGTTAACGGATTTTCTGCGAGATAGTTGCAACCGTTATAATGTTTTTGCGAACGTAGTAAGGAAAATTTTCGTAGGTATTTTTTAAGTTGCGAGAGTGGCTTCGCTCGTCTACGGGATGAAGGGGCTTGATATGGGAGTGGAAGGGAGAAGAAAAAGACAAAACAAATTATTCATTACTGCTTACTGTCTCGTACTCATTGAAGGGTATGGAGTGACTCAAACTAACCTCATGTAGCGGCTCCTGCGAAGTTAAAGTTTGCCCGGCTCTGACTTAAACCCCCGAATCACACTTAATCTGATCTAAAAAATAAACAATTACATGAGCAAAAAATACAAAGCAAACACTACACTGATGCTGGTAATTACCCGCCGATTGAGTGCAGCGTTGCGGGCCGTATTTATTAACCAGGACCGGAATTGAATTTACCGGCACTTTCAACTTCGTTTTTCTCGAAAACAGTGAACATTCGGACATAGAAACTTTTACTCAATTTTCATGTTTTGCAGCGCTCCATCACCTCTTGCAAACTCGACACTTATTTCTCTTACATCCTATCGAACGTTGCGAAGTTTACTATTTAGCGCACGGACTCTTGCTCGGCATAAGAAATCTGACAATTTCAGTTATTATTCATAATGAAATAGGTACCTTTCACATAATTTGAATTTATGCATTTATTCATCATTATTTTAAATTCTACTGAAATCCGTTTGGTCAATTAAATGGCAGGTAGCAGTGGGCTTATTCCGAAATATAAATAAAATACGATTTTGTGTAGTACTCAATATTTTCATTATATCCTTAAAATTTGATATTATTAGCTATTTTAGTTTTTGAGATATAAAATATTGAAAATTGTATTAATCGCAAACACAGTGCGGCGGCTAAAGACGTCACTATACGCAACTCGGAGATATACCGTGACCGCTACCAGCCGTTCAGATAAAGCGTGGTAATCTGAGAAAAAGTCTTTAATTAACAAGAAAGTTGGTTTTAATGAAGTTGCCTCTATTAACATATCACAAGTTGATACATTTAATACTATGGACTATTTTAATACTAATAAAGAGTACCCACATCAGTACAGGAATGAAATGAATAAAGCTGCAATGGTATACCTACGTTATTAGTTTAATAACTAATTATTAATACTGGTAATGCATATTNAACTTAGAATTCTAGCAGCTGTCCGGTATTTTAACACTCACATGTTATATGTAGGTAATAATGATTTTCAATTGTTTCTGCATACTTTTAGTAATAAAATTTGGCATTTAAGCGATATAAGAAGTAAAAAATACATACTTAATTTTATCTAGTTGATATTTGTAACTACGATTACTTTTTTGTTTCCTTAGATACAATATGCTTTATGAAATGAATTAAAATTGGCTCACAAAAATCATAATGTCACGGTGAAATTGCAATTTAGTTAAATTAAAACAAAATTGGTAAGCAAAAGTTTAATAACAACAATGCGTTTGGTTATTATAGCGAATGCTGTGTGTTAATGAGTAAGTATTGTTTAATTCGGTTTATTACTTTTTCGCCCACATTTAAGCAAAAATTTTCAGAATATCTCCGTTTAGCTTCAGTTGTGATCTGCTCTTTACCAAAAGCAGGTCTAATAAAACCCGAAACTTGCACATATCTAACCTTCTTCTAGTGTCTTCGATTTTTTTTGCAACGTAGCAATTTACGCGAATCGGTATAGTTTGCGGTACATTCTTTGGAAGTAATTGCATTTTTGTGTTGCGGTATTTTTATTATTTCTTTTTAATAATTTGTAACGATACCGATGTAACCCAAAGCCAGTGGTGTGTTTCCTTTGTGAAATATGAGGACTTCAGGTGAATTAGTTTTAAGAGTTTGTATGTTATTATTGGGGCAGGATGTTCTAAGAGAAAAGCAACAGCATATCGAGCAGCTTCTGAAAGAAAGGGATTTGGAGAGAGCAGAAGTCAACCGAGCTGCCAGCCAAGCTGATGAAGTTGAACAAAAATTGGCCACGTTGCAGTCTGAATACGAAAAGGTAAACTGCTCTGTAAAAAGCTTTTGTTCAGAACAATGCAATTGACGATAAAGCTTGAAATTGAAGAATAATATTGAATTAATAATTGCGAATTCTTTCAACGTATTCACTACCTACTTGGTTATCTTCTTTTTTTAATGCCACTTCAATAAAAATTTCTGTACATAAAACAGAAGACAGAAAAAAAGAACATCTTTAATGTGGTTATCATTCCTACTTAAAAGAAACTATCATCTCTAACGATTATTGTGATGCATATGTGTCCTAAACTGCAC
The DNA here is from genome assembly GCF_000699045.2 of Agrilus planipennis. Taxonomy (NCBI): domain Eukaryota; kingdom Metazoa; phylum Arthropoda; class Insecta; order Coleoptera; family Buprestidae; genus Agrilus; species Agrilus planipennis. The sequence goes on from NW_020438896.1 coordinate 1,825,501, forward strand.
AATTTATAAATAGGTACAGGGTAAATGAAATACATACATGCATTCATATATATAAAATGATATTAACCGAAAACAGTTCAGCCTAATTTTATATTATTGTTTGTACTTAGTACTGAAAACAAATCGTCAAAACGTGAAAATGCTTCTTTTCTCATAAATTAAATTAAAAATGAAAATACATGCTCTGATAATTTACACTCTTGTATTTGTGTTTCGAAAAGTTACAAGAAAAAACCAGCTTGTAAATTGCACGAACCATGCAAAAGAACAAAATTCTTTTATACCAGTCTGTTAGTAAGAAATTTTGGAAATTAAAGTAAAAGAATATAAGATAAAATTAATTACTCCTTTTAATGCTAAGCATCAGCAAGAAAATACTGAAATTATAATGGTAGGATATTTAACAATTATATTTATACTATACCTTATATTAGTAAAATATCAGTATTTTTTAAATTAGTAATTTTCTCATCACAAAATTTTATACTTGCAAACCAGAAAAAAGGAATACCCTTTCGTTTCTCCTTGTACTACCAAGTGATATTTGTATAATATTTTGGAAGAAAAAGATGAGAATGAAGAATTTGTAGAAAACTAAAATAAATTTAGTTTTACAGAGACGTTACTCACTGAAGTGAATTTTAGGTTGGTATCTAATTAGTTGAATCTACATTTTCTGTGTAATTTTACGTAATTGAATTAAACCAAAAAGAGAATAACCATTTTTAGTAACAGTTATACGAAAGTAAATTGTTTAATAACGATCTTTTTCGGTATACAATAATTCTGCGACAAAACTATATATTTCATTTGTAAATAATAAATGTCATGCTCTTGTTGAATCGTCAAAACTTGAACTTATAAATTTGAAGTATAATTGATTGTTCTGCGCTAAATTGAGCTTTGTAATGTCTCATTCAATCGGTAGCAAAGACAAGGAAAATTTAAAAAACTGGGTAACTTCCGACTTTCTGAATAATACTAAAAAATAATAAGTAGTAAATAATAATAACATAAAACGATTCGAAATCGAATTATTTCAAGGCTGTTGGTAGAGAGCCGTTAACGACTCTTAATAGAGGCGGAAAAACGTTCGTGAGGCCCTACAATAACGTTTTCCAACTCAGCATAGTTGCATCATTGCAGAAAGATATCTATTGCCCCTATTGATTAAATTTTAAGTATATAATTAGACAATATCAGGGCAACCTAAATCTTATAGCCGTAAGCTTAACTACCAAAGAAAATGTAACTAATAAATATACAAATTAAGAAAAATACGTCATCTACGATAGAACCCAGGCCACCAATGAGCCAGAGCAGTTTCTTGCGTACAACAGGGTCTTGTATGTTACATAAGTACAAATTACAATCATATGGTCTCACGGACGTTTTCCCGGCTCTTTCATCAAGAGTCGTTAAGGGTTCTCTAGCCATTGCATTACTGTGTTCGCAGAACTATTGTAGTTACCGAACTGTATGCAAATATTATTTTTTTTAAATAGAAGATGCCCATAAAAAGTAGTTGTTGAAAATAGTCGTTTAGAATCATACGCACTTTTGTTCAATTTAGTACCCATTTGAATAAAAATCATTTTTCAATTTAAATTGCAGTATCGCTCGGAATGTGAATTAAAATGGAAGGAATTCTCGGGTTTAATATCTACTCTTAACGTGGACAAAAATGATCTGCAATCGCAACTTGAAGAAGAGAAACGGAAGAATGAAGACATTCTGTTTCGTTTCGAAGAGACAGCTATAACAAAAGGAGATATTGAGGTATGGATTTTGCAACATTTTGTTGGACTTTAATACATATACGTTACAGACAATGTGATCAAATAGCGATTATACATAATGGCTAGACATTATCTACACTAACTAAATTCTGTAGTTATATATAATATGATAATTGAACTACTTTTTCCAGACATTATTCGTAATAGCTAATTGGGATTGATTAAAGTATTAAACATAGACATAAAGAGTATAATCGAACGTCAAATGAAAAGTTAAAGAAAGACACTGCTGCAAAAACAGCAGAAATTAAAGAAAACTTACTTAATCTGTCATACAATTCCTAAGCTTTTTTTATTTCCTCTGGGTTTGCTAGACAGTGTTCTTTTTTTAACTTCGAGTACATTCGTGACTACACTCCTTAATTTTATTACTACCATTGTAATATAAAATAAATTAAAACTTATTATCCGTTATTCTATCCAAATCTTACTAGATATTTTGCAAACTACGTAGATTACTTGATTAATTCTACTCTAATAATCATGTTGTCTAAATAAGGTAGACATTACCTGCACATAATCGCTAAATGTTATAAATAATACCCATTTATTATTAATTATTTTGGCTGTAACGTATTTGCATATCCTAGCAGAGTAAGGACCGTCGGATATAATAACGTAAATTTACGTTTTCAAACAGAGTGTTCATTAAACATACAGAAAAACTTAAAGGGGTTATTATCTGGGTTATTCTAAGAATATTTCGTCGTTTTATAATTTTTGGAAAACAACTTTACTTCGAAAATACAAGGCTACTAATGTAGCTGAAAATAAAGTATAGCGTATGGACTGGTGTTATCTAATGCTAAAAATGTTCAAAATGCACTTTTATCTTTTACTACTAATTTTGATTACTATCTGAAGTCATTAGTTTGCACTATTCGTGTTGAAAATTTGAGAAATTGGATAATTTTAGGATGTAATTAAACATGAAGCGACCCTGCTATTTTTGAAAAGTTCAGTGGTCAATGGAGAAAGGATTGGATCTAGGCATTCTAGCTGGTGATAATTATTTTCAACAGTTATTGTTGATTTAAGAAGCTTTAATATATGTAATATTAAGGTAGCTAATAAAATTTTGTCATTATCTGAAAACGTTTGTCGCCCTGTATCTTCGAATCAATGCTCCTTTTCAAAAATCATCAAAGGACAAAATCTTCTTACAATTAAAATAAACAGTAGCCCCTTCATATTCGTCTGTATGTTTAATAAATACCCTGTATATAGTCGGATTTTGATAAAAGTTCGTTGATATTTTCGTAAAAAATATAAAAAAATGCCGTTGTTTATAGTAAATTATGTTTTACAGAAAAGTGTGTTGGCGCAAACTGTAAGTAAATTAAGTGATTTGTGGTTTTATCTTGTGTTTTTTAATGTTGCATTTAGCACTTGCGTTATGGATTTTTTACACNATTTGGTCTGTAGTTTTTAAATTTCATTCGACTGTTAAGATGAAAAGATTTATTATATCGAACTGCATACAGATCGAGATTATATGTATTATATACTGTTTTTTAATGCTGCTAAATAGGCGTTTAATATTACCGATACTAAAAGGTGCTGCCTTCGTATAGGTAATATTAGTTAAGTTGTCATTTGGAGAACGTTTTGTACTTCATTAACGCTTGAACAATTATTTGATATACCTTTTTTATTACCATCACTGGCGATAATTCATTACCCACTTGTAAAAAATCTAGAAAAGGTTGTTTACGTAGCTGCGACACTTTTTGGAAATTATATTTATATATTATTTGGAAACCAGAAAAACACGCGTGAGACCCCCGGATTTTAGAATCCAGAACCCAGATATGTCATCAGGTTTTTTTAAACATAGTCAGTGTAATAAAAAACAGTTGAAAATGTCATAAATAACCTTTTTATTTATTTTCAGGTAAGACTGGGTGTTAACTCTCTCAACTCACAATCACGGCAGGTAGGTTGAGTGTTGTCGATACTTGTCAGAGTTCCAAATAAAATTTAATAAAAGTGCTCATGCAGTTTTTAATTTATGATTGTTAAATATTTCTGCATTTAATTTATTATGTCGTTGGTTTTATTTTGAATTTCTGATTACGTTCGAAGCAATCGCTTACTACGTTTTTAATGGNTGTTGTCGTGCCTTTCTCTTTAGTCGGATAGAAAACAGATACATCATTTATCCGTTTTTTATTTTGTATTTTATATTTTGAAATTATGCAATACTAAGAAGCACATTTTTGGAGTAATATAGAATCAAACAATGTATACCTACAAATAATACAGCCTGTAACGATTAATAACTAGCGTTGAGTCGCGTAGAATCACCAAGCCTATTGAGTATAAGGACCTAACGGCTAACCACGCCCCTTTTCCCTAGAAGAAGCACTTTGTATTTTTTTTAAAGACACTAAACATGAGAATAAAATTTTGATTTTTTGCAGATCTCTTATTTTTCGCTTGAACTTTCGATTTATGAATTAAAAAAAATGCTGAACAAGCCCATTTACTGATGTTTTACTGTCAAATTCCCTTAACACTCTACATTAATAGCTATCAACTAGTGTCTTCAATAAATGTTTTCGCACGTACCGGGTCATAAAAAATTATTAGCATTTCTATGAAAGTTTTAATTAGGTTTGGGTGCAATTTCATTCAATTCTGTTTACTTTGCTATTGGAGAAAATTCTCTTAAGCGTTTGCTCCTATATTTAGTCTTCTCGGTATAAAGTCCTATTATCGTTTTTATTAGATATAATTGAGCTCAGCACTAAATGAAAATGACAAATTGACGCTATTAAATTAAGCAAATCTCTTTGTTTCATACATTTTATAAAATAAGTGTATCATAAAAAAGTATTAAATTATTAAATTCATATTTGTTGTTTAATAATCGACAAATAAGCGTATTCTAATGTTCGTGGGTTTAACAAAATTTATTTCTAAGACTGATAACAACAAAACTACTTATTTATCTACACTAATTATTAACATATCATTATTCACTGCGCTATTTATTTCACCGCTATCACTGTCAATTTATTTCTCGACTCACTTCTACAACGGTCAATTTATTTCTTGATTCACTTCTGCAACGGTCAATTTATTTCTTCTCCTTTCGGCGATCGTCTCTTCCTTTAAATACCCTTTTGTTTACTTCCTGGAACCTTCTGGAAACACCGGATAGTTTATTTTTTTCTTTGAACTATTTAACTGCTTTCTCAGAACGCAGGTACGACACACCCATTTACAAATACGGCGCACATGAAGAAAGGCGCCCGCGGCTAGTCGGCGAATCGAT
>NW_020438896.1:1832464-1872530 GCF_000699045.2 Agrilus planipennis
AAAACTTTTGCTTTGTTTTCTATTGTTAATTTATATACATTTTTGTTTTAAGACATTGCTAAACATTTTCGTCTAGTACTGTACAGTTCTAACCGATCTCCTAAGACCTAACTATTTCTGTTTTGCTCACGCCTAGTGTGTATTCTTTCTATCTTCGCGCAGATTTCTTCAAGGTCACAATTCAAACAAATTGAAATGGGCTGTACATGTATGACTTGACTAGCCTACATCCCTACATGAAGCTAACAAAATAAAAACTGTTGTAGCGCCGCTATGTTAAACCTTAACACTTTACGTATACACGCTTACCAAAGTTTGAATATATTTGTCTGGGACATCCTGTATAGTTGATTATAGAACTTCCATAGAATTAAAGTGGTTAGTAAGAATTAATTGTGAACCAATACGTACTGATGGGTAACATCTTAATTTAGTGTTTATAAATCTTCCACTGAATTCAGGATTAGATGATACCTTTTTGGAAAGCTAAAATTTCGAATGGTACTACAACCAGTGCGCGGAAGAATTAATCTTTGAACTTTGATTCATTTTAGCAACTAATACCCTATTTAAAGTCTCACCTATAAAAGGGAGTAGCCGCTAGGAGTAGTGCGATTCAAAGAATCTCGATCTAAGCTTTCCGAAAACGTATCAGACGACGCTCAATTCAATGGTCCTCCAGCGGAGCAACTTTTAACAGTTGTCGATAGGGAACATTATAGTCCAGTCATTATAGCATAATTGAACCGAGAGAATCTACCCCAAACACCACAAAAAACGCGGACATGTGCTTCGCCTACTTAGTTTATTGTGAGCATTTTCAATGCACAAAATTAATTAATCTTTATCAAAATATTTAGTGGCAATCGGAGTATACCACCATGTAAAGTAGCTCCCGGGATAGAAAATCTCAAAAATGGCCCCAAAAAATGACCGATTTTTTTAACCTTGCAATTTGCAAGTTTATCTCGATTTACGTATTTATCTCCAAAACTATCAGCGTAATCGAAATGCCCCAATAAGGTAATATGTTGTAAATTGCAAGACCTTTAAAATAAAGTTTGAAACGTTTTAATTGGAGGTATTTTTATAGAGATAAACGAGAAAAACCCCTGAACAAAAGGTAATTTTGGAAAAATTCGTAACTTTTCTAATTTAATATTCCAACGTCGGCTTTCCGGGAAAAGGTAGTGTATCAAAGAGGTATTTTAAGCAATTATAATTTATTCTAACAAGTACTTTTGTATGAGCTAATTTAGCTCACTCGAATAACGTGTTTATCATGACTAGAGTTTCTTTACTTAGAGAAAGGTACACGATGATTTAATTACAAAATATATACTTGTATGGAAAATATACTGCCTAAAAATAAATAGATTTTATTGCATATATTTTCTGGTATGAAATAAATAAATAAAACGAATGCAAAAGTCACTAGTCATAATAATTGAAAAAACTCTTTAATTTAATGATGCCCACATGCATGTACATATTCGGCCACTAGTCTGAGTGTGCGCTACTAGATTAACATCGAACGGTAAACCACGACCATATTCGTTTGTGCACATCACTCACGCTGTAACATTTTCTAACTGAACGGACAATGTAGTCCAGGCAAATTATATTTTTGGGTGGAAAAGTTTGGACTTTAATTTTTGCATGTAAATTAGTAAAAAATTACGTACATCATTAATAAATGTGTATAACTTTTTTCTGTTAATGTTAGCGAAAGAAATTACCACTTTTTTGATAAGGATAAGGGAGGTCCGAATTTTCATAGCGATAAATTTTCTTCAATAGAGAGAAAAAGCGATTTCTTTCGTGTCAACTTTTAAGAGAGAAACTCGGCTATCATTGCAGTGAAATTTTGGAAAAAGAAGCCTTTTTTTATAGTTATCATTCCTCCTAAAATTATATTCCGATCGAATAGATAGGTGACCAAGAATTAATTTGCTAATAAATAAAAATTATAAATTTCATAATGCTACCAAAAGTTAATTATTCATCCATTATCATCTGTGCTCACAGAGAATATGCAGGAAGTGTAGCTCTATTATATTCAATCATTAAAATTATATTTTTAAATTATTTAACGTTATTTTTAGCTATCTGTTTGTAAACTCGATTTATAGGTAAGATACCTTTATTGGTCCTAAATAAATGTTTTCTTAATACATTTCCATAATCTTTTTATAAAACTGTCAAAAGTTAGTTTGCAAAGAAGTAGTCAAATATGTACCAAAGTTTCCGAATAAATGCAAAAACGAGATAAAATTGTAAACTGCAATGCTTAAACACTGTTTTAAGAAACTGAAAATATTTGTAAGGCCATTTTTAATATTTTATACTCTAGAATAGCGGTACCAATTTTTTTTGCTACGGAACCCTTTTTGATTTATCCTTTCTTGGCGGAACCCAATATCGACAAAAAGTGAAATGACTGCAGCGTATTTATCTTTAGGTTCGACATAAGGTTATTCAAATTTGAATCAGCTGATTCGAATTTTATTAATATCTATCAAAAGCTCATTCCGACATAATTAACATTGATGGTTTATTCTGTTTTTTTTGTTCAATACATTCAATCTAGAAGCCAAATTTGTTTGTTGTCGTTAGAGATAGATAGTTATTTTGTATCTCACTGTAAACGTAGTTGTGGTTCCTCCCTGTGAGGACCTACTGACTACGTTAAGTTTATCGAATATACCTACCGACCAAATAAGCCAATTTCATTATCCATTTCTCATTATGCAATAGTTCGACATGACTAACGGATGTAAAAATTGGTTATCCAACGTTGCTCTCGAAAGCCATCTCACTTCTGTATGTAGAAGGAGTGATAGATGCTGACTTTCTATATCTTCACATGCGCTTTTAAAAACAGTTGACAGACACAGTACACCTGTGTCGCACTTACAATTGGGGACTCACCTTAAACGATATGGCTGTATTTTAGTCACTTGTTAACCGCCCCTTTTCTCACACGGTCTAGCACGATTTTATCCTTAAATCGTCCTTATAGGAATGGATCTTCTTAACATTTTTTGAAATGAAGTCTTCATGAAAATTTTATTTTAACTTTCTTTTTATTCAATCGAAAGTAGTAAATCTTCATTTTTTAACAATAAAAAAAACGTTGCTTAGGTTTCAAACCTCTATACGTATGAGTTAGATTAGTATTTTGCCAAACCTCCCTTTCAGAGTCGTATAGTTTATGAACAGCCCCTTTTAATTTAATTTCTATAAGGTTTAAACGTTTATACGAAATTATAATGTATCCGAAAATTCCACAAATGGTGCGGTAAACGCCTTCTGTAGTACGATGCTACATTTTAGGATTACGTACGCTCCAACAAGGTCCATTTAAATATATGGATATCTACTTGCTGAAACCTTGTTGGAGCGTACGTAATCCTAAAATGTAGCATCGTACTACAGATGGCGTTTATCGCGCCATTTGTGAAATTTTCTAAAACGCGCTATTAAGGCAACAGGTAAAAGTTGGTCTATGTTCTGTCGGAGCTGTCTGCGACGCGCTGATGAGATCCAAAAAGATCGAAATCGCGATCCGCGTCTGGCAGTTTCGACAGAATACAGATCACTTCGAATTATTTTATTTTATAATGTATCCGTTAAGTATTCCTTTTTTAATTGGTTTTATTTTAAGGTTGAAAATGAGCGTAATAAGACAAAAATTAAAGAGCTGGAAAATAAACTAAAAACTGAACATCAAAAAGTAGAAAATCTGGAAGCAGATTCTCAAAAACTTTTTGAGACCGAAGAGGCTTTGGTATCGACGCGTGACGAATTAGAAAATTTGAAAAAAGAAATAGAAAATCTCAAATCCGAAAGACTGGAAGAAAAAAATAAACTTCTATCGAAAGATGGTAAATCGTTAAAAATACACACATTTATAATTCAATTTCAAACGTAATAGTTTATTTTATATTTCTACAGATGAGATCAACAATCTCAAAAATTTATTGGAAGTTGCCAGTCAAGAAACGTATAAGATCACGAAAACGCAAGAAGATGAACTTAACCAAAAATTAAAAGAGCAAGAAAATGAAGTTGAGAGACACAAGCGTCAAATAAAAGAAACGGAAGATAATTGTTTGCTACAAACGAACGAAATAAAAGAACTGAAGGAAGAATTGATGCGAACTAAAAAAACCTTGGAGGAAAAATCCAGTGAACTTGAAAAGGTTACAATAGAAAGAAACGAACAACAGAAAGAAATTGAGCAACTTAAGATGAAACTAAGTTCTGTATTGTTAGATGTGGAAAAAATGAATGACGAGGTTAAACAAAATGAGTCTTCCTTTAAAACTTTACAGAGAGATTACGATACTTCTGTTATAATTCTTAAAGCTAAAGAAGATGAAATCGTACGTCATAAGAAACATGCCCAAGAAATGGAAAAAGATCTTAAAGGAGAAATAGAAAGACTACGTAATTCACTTCAGAACACTGCTGCAGAGAAGGAAAAATCTGATCATCAGAATGAACTTATGTCTTCTAAAAAAGATAAGCTTTTGGAAGAAGTAAGTGAGACTCTCGAAATTAGCAAAAGAGAGGCAGAGACATTAAAGAACACTCTCGAAGAATTGAAACAAAAAGCTGAAAAAGATGAAGAAGAAGCTAATTCAAGGCACAAACGTGAAATTGAAGATAAAAGTGAAGCAATAGCCACTCTAACGTTTGAGTTACAAAAACAGAAAGATGAGCTTGTTCAGTCTACATTTATTGTTTCAAAATTGGAAGGCGAACTAAGGAAAAAAGACGAGATTGTAACAAAACTCCAGTATGAGTTAGATACTGTAAAAAATCAGTATCAAATGCAAATGGAATCTCAGAGTACTTTTGGGAATGAAATTAAAGGGTTGCAAGCAGAAAATTTGGATCTTAGACGTAATGCAGAAATAAACCAAGAAACAATAAACAGACTAACGGAAGACAAACGTCGCTTGGAAAGCGAGATTCAGGTACGAAGGAATTTTATATAATATTTAGTCAGAAACAAGTTACTTTTATTTACAAATTTCTATTTATTCTTTAACTGTAAACAAAGATAACAAAGTATAGTTTCAAGAGCTTCATTATTGTGCACATTACAACATCGTTTCGCCGACCATAGTGCTCTTGTTTCTATATTTTGCTATTTTAATTTAAAATAATGGATAGGCTTTCAGCTTATTTATTTCTTGTAAAGAAACAATTCTGTATAATCTTTTTCTTTTTGTTGCTGTTACCTGATAATACACTATATTTTAGACTATTATAAGTTCTTCCGGTGAGTACAGTGTTAAACTTCAACAAATAACAAACGAAATGTTAGAAAAAGATCGACGTTTGGAAATGCTATCTAATGAGTACAAAGAACGGATCCAAGAATACGAAAATATTGGCAATGGTCTTAAAGTGCAATTACAAGAAGCTCAAGAAGAATCTGAAAGAATTAAGCAACATTTTGAATTGCAACTACAAAAAGCGCAGGAATGTGAATACAATTTAAGGAAACAATGGGATGAAGCCATGTCGCAAAATAAAACGGTGACAGATGGTTTCCTTACCCAGCTTACTGAAGCAAAATCTGTTCTGAGTGACAAAGAATTAGCGTTAGGCAGATATATGAATGAAGCAGAAGAACGAGAAAGGTAAACCTTTTTATAATTTCAATTTAATGATACGTCTTTTATCACTAACTTTTTTCTAGGCAGCTTAAAACTCAATTGGAACAGCTTAATAAAGAATTGCGTAATGTTATAGAATCTTGCAATACAAAGCTTGGGGAATCCGAGGTGGAAACAGTTAAACTAAAAGGCGAATTAGGTGCCAAATCGGAGCAAATTTCTGAACTTGAATTAAAAGTTAAATTATGCCAACTAGAAGCTGAACAACGATCAGAGAATATGCAAAAGGATTATGAAAGCTTACTCAAGAAAAAAGACTTTGATCTTGATCAAACAAAAGTAGCATTGTCGACTTTACAATCTGAACTTAAACTAGTTAAAAACGATTGTAATTCACATAATACTGACTTAGATGAAAAGAATTCGCAAATCTCAGCGCTTACAGAAGAAATAACCCAACTTCGTCACTTAGTAGAAAAACTCCAGATAGAAAAAGACAATCTGCTTACTTCAATTACCGATTCAAAAGAAAAATTTGTTATTAACTCTCAACAATGTGCAGATTTAATGGAACAAGTAACGGATCTTACAAAAAAAGCAAATCTGGCAGATAAACTATCTGAAGAATTGAATTTACAACAAGCTAAACTAAGTCAATTTGTACGTTTGCTTGATATAAGTGAGGAAAGAAAACAAAAAGCTCTTACTGAACTTCAAGCAGCTATTGAAGCTAACGGTGAAAATGAAAAATGCAAGCATATTTTAGACATTGTTAAAAATTTTCAAGCAACATCTATCGACTCTGATACTAAAAAAATAAGTAATCTTCGAAATTTGCTTGAAGAAGCAAATCATCAATTAAACATTAAAGGGAAACAATTAGAGCAACAGCAAAATGAAATTACCAAATTAGAAAACCAACTTTTACAGGTAGGTGATCTAATAGTAGGTAATTATTTATGACTTGATAAGCAGTAATATAAATTATAAAAAAAGATATAATTGCAATATAATGGGCAATAAGTATGAAAATATTGATGTTTTCTATTGTTAATTTATATACATTTTTGTTTTAAGACATTGCTAAACATTTTCGTCTAGTACTGTACAGTTCTAACCGATCTCCTAAGACCTAACTATTTCTGTNAGGGAAACAATTAGAGCAACAGCAAAATGAAATTACCAAATTAGAAAACCAACTTTTACAGGTAGGTGATCTAATAGTAGGTAATTATTTATGACTTGATAAGCAGTAATATAAATTATAAAAAAAGATATAATTGCAATATAATGGGCAATAAGTATGAAAATATTGATGTTTTCTATTGTTAATTTATATACATTTTTGTTTTAAGACATTGCTAAACATTTTCGTCTAGTACTGTACAGTTCTAACCGATCTCCTAATATTTACATACCTATACCTCAGCAAGCGTATTTATATGAAATACTACGCGCAGATTAAACAAACCCCATTAAATGGTATTAGAATAAGTAAATTTAAAAATTATAATTATTAGTCTAGAAAAAACAGGAAGAGTTCCTCAAATAATTACTTTCACGTAAAAATGTTACTTATGCATTTTGTTGTAATGGAGTTTTCCTTGTGGATCGTCGAGGTACTCATCTTTTTATTAATGCTCTGGAAAATTAAAAATACAATACTTTGTAGGTTTTTTGTAGTCTTTTGCGCCCAGTTAAATCGAGGTTCTAGATTCGTACATTGATAAAATGTAATTCTTTTATTATTTCAAGTTGCCTAATATACCTTCCCTAAATTCGTCAAGAGCTCTCCGACTACAAGGTTTGGCACCTCAAACACCCTTACATTATTACTTTTACGTCCATTTTGCGTATTGTACAAAAACATTTTTTTCTATTTCATTTCGTCATTTCTAGTACACAGTGAATGACTAGTAAATGAATGTAGGCTTTCACGGTCATGTTAGGTTAGAAAAGAAAAATTACTTGACACAAAAAGGACACCTTTTTTCCTTTAGTTATTCACAAGTATTTAAAGAAATTTTCATGTGCAAATAACCATAAAACAACAAAATTCTAAATTCCCAAGAGTCTGGGACAATTTTGCTAGATTTGTTAGATATTTGCGATATTTGTCATTTTCGATGTGAAACATCTTATGTGGCGGGTCAAATCGGCTGTTGGCGATAATTCTATGACTTTACTCGGCTCGGTGTCCCCCCCTCCCTCTCGACGTTTTTCACTTACCGCACTGAGCTTGTACTATACTGTGTAGAGCCTCCATAGCATGCTGTGTTGTTATTTTGATTTTTAATTTTGGTATTAAACTAATAGGTATTTTTTAAATAAAGAATAATTCTTTTCTTTAAAAAAATCTGAATATTGTGGTTTTGATTATTCCATATTTAATGCCTTTAATAAACCATTCTTTCATGCATACATATTTTATATACAATATAGTTTCGATGTTTCACATTTGTTAAACGTCCCATATAAAATACCTTGACCAAAATTTATAATCAGTACTTATCAGATACCGTAAGAAAGTACTGGGCGTCCCACGACATCACACAACTTCGTAATTTGAAACAGTGTTGAGTCATTTATAATATTCAGGGTGCTTCTGAAATAAGTGACAAGCTTGAAGGAAATGACAGGGCACTATAAAACAAGAAAATTAAGTAAATGTTTGGTGGTCCGAAAGTTCATCGTTTTAAAGAAAATTTGCTAGATTAGGTTATGTGTGATTGTCAATGTTACAGCCAGCCTTTTAACGTTGTAAGCTTGCATGTATGTAGTCAGTTGAAATCAGTGGCAGTAGGTCAGTGTGTCACTATCATATGTTAATGCAGAAGAGTATTATTGTATTGACCAGTACGTGAGTTTCTAGATTCTAGACGAATAGTTTCCTGGACATACGAGTCATGTCTTTTGCCCGACACGTAGTCCAAATATCAGACCTTTTTTCGCGACTCAAAAATAATGTGGTAGACTCAAGCCTGTCTTTTCACACGGGGTTCGAATCTCAAACAATTTTTGTAGAGTAGTGGTATGCAGTAGTAAGTTGTAGATATTTACACAACATTAGTCGTTCCATAACAGTCACTATTTACACTCTTTATCGATACATCTGCTTAGTCGTAATTTCTCTATACGCTCTCAATTCACGCCCAGGGCCGGCTTAGGATTGTGACTTCTTCTGGTTTTCTTACAAATTTTTTGATCCATTAACTACGCTTCTTTACCTACTTAAATATCAGAATATCACAGATCTTTATATTGTTTAAATGTATGTAAATTATACATTAAAGCATGTACCACACGTTTTTCAGTTGATGGTCAATTTTTGCATCTTGATAATTTCTTGACAATAATTTTTGCTAGCAAATTGCTCGTTTTGTTCTTGCAGCAAAAACAAAACAAGAACAAGAAGTTCGAGAAACCCTTCTGTCAGATACATTAATCGCTGATTTTTGTAACTAACTTATGCGCGAATCTCATCTCAGCTAATTACACATTTTTCGTTAGGCTAATATAATGGCGGTGCATGACATTTTTCTTTCCTCTTAATGGTATCTCGTATGCACTCATATAGATAATATTCTTTATGTGGCCAGTTGGTATAGAAATGAATGCTCTGCCATTACAGTGCCGATTATATTTATTCCCTCTCTCCATGCTGAGCGTGCTTGAGAAATCTTTAATGGTCGTGTTTGTTACTGAGAGTTTTCATGCGTAATAACTTTTTCATGGAGTAGGCATGCTCAAAATTTATAAATTACCTATATATTGTAGCATCAATAATAATAATATTTATTAGTTTTAAGTATGTGCGAGCACATCACTTTGAGTGGAAAATCTCAGTAACGAACACTACCAATATAACAGAATATGCGCATAAAAGATGGGGGTACTCGGAAGATAGAGACACTATCTTTTTTACTTTGTCGGAACAGTTTCCACTTATAGAAACATAGGAGTATTACTGTTCGTTTCAAGAAGTTGGAGATATGCCCCTTCCCTTTATTAGGATGCGCCGTAGCATAATTCCAAATTCAATCATATTTGTTTGCGTAGCTCATTTCTTCACCGATCATTGAGCGAGAGCTAGACAAAAGTGTACAGTACCATTTACAAAATTATTTAAGAGTGCCTCGTTAAAATTTAAGAATATGCTTTATTTAAAAGCATATTTAGCCAAAAATAATAACAAGTGAATTAACTTAACGCTCTACACACATATAAAACTTTTGCTTTGTTTTCTATTGTTAATTTATATACATTTTTGTTTTAAGAAATTGCTAAACATTTTCGTCTAGTACTGTACAGTTCTAACCGATCTCCTAAGACCTAACTATTTCTGTTTTGCTCACGCCTAGTGTGTATTCTTTCTATCTTCGCGCAGATTTCTTCAAGGTCACAATTCAAACAAATTGAAATGGGCTGTACATGTATGACTTGACTAGCCTACATCCCTACATGAAGCTAACAAAATAAAAACTGTTGTAGCGCCGCTATGTTAAACCTTAACACTTTACGTATACACGCTTACCAAAGTTTGAATATATTTGTCTGGGACATCCTGTATAGTTGATTATAGAACTTCCATAGAATTAAAGTGGTTAGTAAGAATTAATTGTGAACCAATACGTACTGATGGGTAACATCTTAATTTAGTGTTTATAAATCTTCCACTGAATTCAGGATTAGATGATACCTTTTTGGAAAGCTAAAATTTCGAATGGTACTACAACCAGTGCGCGGAAGAATTAATCTTTGAACTTTGATTCATTTTAGCAACTAATACCCTATTTAAAGTCTCACCTATAAAAGGGAGTAGCCGCTAGGAGTAGTGCGATTCAAAGAATCTCGATCTAAGCTTTCCGAAAACGTATCAGACGACGCTCAATTCAATGGTCCTCCAGCGGAGCAACTTTTAACAGTTGTCGATAGGGAACATTATAGTCCAGTCATTATAGCATAATTGAACCGAGAGAATCTACCCCAAACACCACAAAAAACGCGGACATGTGCTTCGCCTACTTAGTTTATTGTGAGCATTTTCAATGCACAAAATTAATTAATCTTTATCAAAATATTTAGTGGCAATCGGAGTATACCACCATGTAAAGTAGCTCCCGGGATAGAAAATCTCAAAAATGGCCCCAAAAAATGACCGATTTTTTTAACCTTGCAATTTGCAAGTTTATCTCGATTTACGTATTTATCTCCAAAACTATCAGCGTAATCGAAATGCCCCAATAAGGTAATATGTTGTAAATTGCAAGACCTTTAAAATAAAGTTTGAAACGTTTTAATTGGAGGTATTTTTATAGAGATAAACGAGAAAAACCCCTGAACAAAAGGTAATTTTGGAAAAATTCGTAACTTTTCTAATTTAATATTCCAACGTCGGCTTTCCGGGAAAAGGTAGTGTATCAAAGAGGTATTTTAAGCAATTATAATTTATTCTAACAAGTACTTTTGTATGAGCTAATTTAGCTCACTCGAATAACGTGTTTATCATGACTAGAGTTTCTTTACTTAGAGAAAGGTACACGATGATTTAATTACAAAATATATACTTGTATGGAAAATATACTGCCTAAAAATAAATAGATTTTATTGCATATATTTTCTGGTATGAAATAAATAAATAAAACGAATGCAAAAGTCACTAGTCATAATAATTGAAAAAACTCTTTAATTTAATGATGCCCACATGCATGTACATATTCGGCCACTAGTCTGAGTGTGCGCTACTAGATTAACATCGAACGGTAAACCACGACCATATTCGTTTGTGCACATCACTCACGCTGTAACATTTTCTAACTGAACGGACAATGTAGTCCAGGCAAATTATATTTTTGGGTGGAAAAGTTTGGACTTTAATTTTTGCATGTAAATTAGTAAAAAATTACGTACATCATTAATAAATGTGTATAACTTTTTTCTGTTAATGTTAGCGAAAGAAATTACCACTTTTTTGATAAGGATAAGGGAGGTCCGAATTTTCAAAGCGATAAATTTTCTTCAATAGAGAGAAAAAGCGATTTCTTTCGTGTCAACTTTTAAGAGAGAAACTCGGCTATCATTGCAGTGAAATTTTGGAAAAAGAAGCCTTTTTTTATAGTTATCATTCCTCCTAAAATTATATTCCGATCGAATAGATAGGTGACCAAGAATTAATTTGCTAATAAATAAAAATTATAAATTTCATAATGCTACCAAAAGTTAATTATTCATCCATTATCATCTGTGCTCACAGAGAATATGCAGGAAGTGTAGCTCTATTATATTCAATCATTAAAATTATATTTTTAAATTATTTAACGTTATTTTTAGCTATCTGTTTGTAAACTCGATTTATAGGTAAGATACCTTTATTGGTCCTAAATAAATGTTTTCTTAATACATTTCCATAATCTTTTTATAAAACTGTCAAAAGTTAGTTTGCAAAGAAGTAGTCAAATATGTACCAAAGTTTCCGAATAAATGCAAAAACGAGATAAAATTGTAAACTGCAATGCTTAAACACTGTTTTAAGAAACTGAAAATATTTGTAAGGCCATTTTTAATATTTTATACTCTAGAATAGCGGTACCAATTTTTTTTGCTACGGAACCCTTTTTGATTTATCCTTTCTTGGCGGAACCCAATATCGACAAAAAGTGAAATGACTGCAGCGTATTTATCTTTAGGTTCGACATAAGGTTATTCAAATTTGAATCAGCTGATTCGAATTTTATTAATATCTATCAAAAGCTCATTCCGACATAATTAACATTGATGGTTTATTCTGTTTTTTTTGTTCAATACATTCAATCTAGAAGCCAAATTTGTTTGTTGTCGTTAGAGATAGATAGTTATTTTGTATCTCACTGTAAACGTAGTTGTGGTTCCTCCCTGTGAGGACCTACTGACTACGTTAAGTTTATCGAATATACCTACCGACCAAATAAGCCAATTTCATTATCCATTTCTCATTATGCAATAGTTCGACATGACTAACGGATGTAAAAATTGGTNAATTAGAAAACCAACTTTTACAGGTAGGTGATCTAATAGTAGGTAATTATTTATGACTTGATAAGCAGTAATATAAATTATAAAAAAAGATATAATTGCAATATAATGGGCAACAAGTATGAAAATATTGATGTAATTTTACAGTTTTTATATTTCAGTATGTACAGGATATCTTCCGGTGACGATCCATTTTAATATTTCAGAAACTACTTCGAATTATGTTTCGCGGGTGCTCTCTTTAATAAAATAATAATATTCTTGTAGCACTTTAGCACCGGTTATGCCGGAAGTTACCATCACGGAACATTCTGTATATTTTTCAATTTTCAGAATCTACGTGTTATTTGGAGGGACGTTTATAAAGATTCTCCATGTCTAAGTCTACTAGTGTTAGAGGTATTTTAATTTTATAAAAAAATGTTCTTTCATTGTATAACTCAAAATTGCATATTTCATATATTCTGCTAGCTGAAGTGTTGAAGAAGAAGATAGGGGAATACCCATTGTTTATTACAGTTACGTGAAAAGTTGTTTAGTACTTTAGAAATTTAATTATGAATTTGAGTAAATTGGAACCATCAAAACTTTTTTCTCTTTTAGTTTTTCTGTTATTTACGTTTTTTATTATAAGTAACTAAAATGGTCGAATTGATGACGAAGATAGCTATGGAATTGCTAGCAAACATGAAAACAAACAAAAAACAATAGATTTGTTATCACTTGCTGTTATTAGTGGTAGTTAACTATTAATTTAAAAATCATGAAAAACAATACGTATTTTTTTTGCCACCAATGACTAGAAAGAAATTAAGCAGAATTTTAAGGAACTAGTTATAATATGGTCTAATTAGGACGCCAGTAACTTCCAGCCAAGATAATATAATCAATGTTTTGGCATAATTTAATGCTTATCCAGTATCATAAAATTGTTCTGTCGAATATGATTTAGGTATTTCACGATTTCCATCCATAATATACTGAAACCTAATAATATACATCCAAATAAGTTCAAACTTTTCTCTACCGTCCGAATTGAAGAAGATCCACAATTTTTGCAAAATATAATATGGACAGACCAGAGAAGGCATTTTTGACAGGCAGAATATATGTATCATCCGGGTGAGGAATTTTCAAAATAATTTTGTCTGGTTAAATACAATCAAATTTTTAGAATTCTTTCCGCACTTATTCGACTATATTGTAATTGATTCCTTAAAATTCTTCTTAATTTGTTTCTAGTCATTTCGGAAATTTGGGGTATCCCTCACTAAAAGTAGGTACTGCGTGTTCTGTTTATAATTTCACTGCATTGCCCATGGTTAAATAATAAATTTAAAACATCAGCATTTGTATACATATCGTTTTCCATAATGTTAAAATTAATAGTTAACTTCCACTAACAATAGCAAGTAATAACAAATCTATTGTTTTTTGTTTATTTTCAAATTTGCTAGTAATACCATGCTATCTTCGCTATAGTTTCGACCATATTAGTTACTTACAATAAAAGCGTAAATAACAGAAAAACTAAAAGAGATGGGTATAGGGAAGTGTGATACCGCTAAATAAAGGGAAAAATTCTACAACTGAATCTAAAAATACGCAATTTTGAGTTATTCAGTAAAAGCACATTTTTTTATAAAATTGAAATAGCTCGAACACTAGTAGACTTAGACATGGAGAAGCTTTATAAACGTCCCCCAAAATAACTCATGGGTTTACTTTATTTAAAGAGAACACTCCCGAAAATTTGGACCCTAAAATTTTAAAACTTGATTCAAAGTAGTTTCTGAAATATTGTAATGGGCCGTCACCGTAAGACACCCTGTATATGTTCCACGAATTTGCCACAATCGGCTACTCACTGGTGTCGCAAATATTTTGGCTTCGAGTTTTTTTTATCAGAAACAGGTACCTTTACGTTATTTATTGAACAAAGCAGAATTTAATGCATTGTGAACTTTATAACTTACGCAAGGCATAGGTTCATTTAGCTATATTGGCACCGTTCCTGATCTTTTTAATAAAAAATTCGAAAACTCGCCTTGTAAAAACTATTAAAGATAGTTCGATTTTTTTTTAATTCTATTATTTCATGTTCTAGGACTACCCTTATGGAAAATAATTGAAAAAAGTATTTTTATTGCGAAATTTTTTTTAAAATTTTGTAGTAAAATTACTACAGCGAACAGATGTATGATAAAATAAACACTAATTTTAATTTTAGACTGAATTCTGATCGTGAAATAAATGTTTCAGGTGAAACGGTAACAAAATGAATACATTCCAAAACATAAAAATCATATTTTAATATTAAAAAGAAAAATGTGTTTTTCATTATTATCTATTGGGTTAGCACAGTTATGAAATAAGAAATCTTTAAAACAGTTTTACTGTCTCCCCCTCGCAAACAATCTACTCCTCTCCTTTCAATTTGCAACTTTTTCTCCAGAACAGATCAAAATACTACAACTATTACAGGTACCATTATAAACACATTCAAAATTCAAAATATTCGTTATGCAGAATATGGCGGCCAGTATCTTGAGTACCCACTCCCTTGAGTGCGACTGGCGCAGTACAATGACTGCAAACATTTTTATAAAATAAACTTTTCTTTGTGCACCCCTGACAAACCAGAAAAATTGGATTCGATTAATGCCTAGAAGTATTTTTTATCAAAATTACCTCATCTTCATACTCATTCCACTGGAGTATACTTGCAACTCGTTCGGTATACATGGTTGCCATTTTAGGCACTTGGATGACATGTCGCACTCGCTTTGGCCATGTGCTAATACGTTCGCGTGCGCTATGTCAACTGTACCTCATTCGTTACACAATGTAGGTACCATTTTTTCGTCTCTCAAAGGTCAACTTATCGTATCATAAACTGCTGATGATTGGGAACGTTGCTCTAATTTCTAAGGGAATCAGAGCGACATTTCCAGCCATAAACTAACCTTTAAAAAGGCGAAAAGAGAATATAATGAAAGTTAACGTTTGGCTGTACGGGTATTTGTATTACGAAAAGCATCGTGTTTATTCGATGGTTGTAATAATTTTCCTTTATGGGTTTTCTAATTTGATCAGAATGCTACCTAGGTTTACAACAAAAATTTCGGTCAGTAGCCGATTTTGGGAATTACGTGGGTACAAAAACAATAAGTACACGTTTTTCTTCATTTTCCAGATGCAACAGTTATCACCACCTGGATCAGTCTCTTCTACCGGACAAACTCTAGTAAGCTTAGTGCCTACATTACAACCAAATACTGTTTTTACACCAAACTCGATTAACGCAGCTCCTATCTTTAATACAAATCCTCGCTATTATTCCAAAATACCATCTCAGATACTAGTGCCGCTTGTAACAGCCAAAAATATTACCCTAAAAATTTTCAGTAATCTTGTATTCTCCCACAAAAAAACCAACGGTCTCTTAAATGAAATCAGATATGCCATTCAAACAAACAATATGCCATTGCTTTTAACTATATTGAGAAATTATCCAACTAATTTCTTAAATGCAGACGATAAAAAACTGATTAGCCTTTATTTGTCCAAAGTAAATAAAGGCATGCTAAGTATATACGTACAACTGAAACATCAAAGTAATGTGATCCAATATCTTTTAACACATATCAAGAATGCAGAAAATATGTATGACAGATTACCAGTTCAGTGTAAATTACATGCTTCTGATGTCAATTTGAATCAACCTGATAAACTTGCTGATTTTCTAGAAACAAAGATTCAGAAACTGAATGCAATTATTAAAGACAAAACTAATAGAATACAAGAATTGCAGGACTTTGCATTTAAGATGTATAATTCTAGAATTAATCCATATTCCATCTGCACGTTTAAAAAACCTCAGGGTGATTTTTGTGCAAATGAAAATTATATTTGTGTTCCGAAAACAAATTGCACTTCACAAGAAATTTCAGGAACTCATTTATACAAAAACGGAATACCTGAAAATTCTTCCAAATTTGATGATAGTGGTTCTACTTCTAATATCCCAAGAAAATGTCCACATGTTAGAACGATTTACATAACCGTACCGAAAATAATTCCCAATCACTGTAGTCATACAACCAAACCAGAATTGCCTAAAAGACCGTCATTATATTCCAAGCAAAATCCATTGCCCAAGATTATATATATACCGGTACCGCAAAAACCAAGAGTAGTTATTAAAGAAGTAGTCGTACCTGTTCCGGTAGGCTCAAATAATGAATCAATTAAGTATCATTTACTTCCTAAAGAAAAAGACATAGTTGGTAAACCGTCACTACCGCCACCACTGGTTATTAATAAATGTCCTCCAAGTTCACCTTGGATATCTCCTAAAGTGGTTGTTAAGAAAATTTTCATTCCTGTTCTTCCACGTAAAGACTACACTCAAAACGGTTTACTGCATAATTTAGACTATAATACTGATTTCGATTCGAATAAAAACAAATTTTTGGGCGTTACACCATTTGATTCATTTAAACCTATTACCCCTCATATGACCACTTTGCATGAAAAAAACAAATGTCCGTTGACTAAAACTGTTTATATTCCCATACCAAAACTAATTCATAAACAATGTTCTACTCTGCGAACTCCTAGGGTTGTAATTAAAATTGTCCAAGTACCTTGTTCAAAGGACTCGAAA
Organism: Agrilus planipennis; assembly: GCF_000699045.2. NCBI lineage: Eukaryota > Metazoa > Arthropoda > Insecta > Coleoptera > Buprestidae > Agrilus > Agrilus planipennis. Next base: position 1,849,778 of record NW_020438896.1, read on the forward strand.
CGACCAAATCTATTGAGTTTTAAACAGCAACCATTCACGAGACCTGTTTTTGTTCCAGTTTTGCAACGGCCAATTGTTATAGTAAAAAAAGTTTTCCTAACCTCCCCTCCTGGTGTAAGTACGAACTCGCTTGATAATCAGTTACAGTTGACAAATGCAAATCAGATGAAAAAGAACACACCATATTTGTCTTTTATCAGTAAATATTTAACACCTACAAGTAACAAATACCCTACACAGAGATGCCCCGACGTAAAAACCATATTTGTACCATCTGCGAGTGTAAAGTGTCCTCAAGTTAAGACAGTTTACGTGCCTGTTCCTAAAAACAATTGCCAAAAATGTCCTTCTATACCGACAACATATTACCATCAACCGCAGATGTTTGAAAAATATTCCCTTCCAAATGTTGCACATTCTCCTAAAGTCATTATTAAAGTAGTTCCAGTTCGAATGCCACACTCGCTTCAACATTCAAACCGGCCAAATCTTAAAGAATGTAAGCAATTCACAAAAAAGATATACATTCCTGTCCCTCAGCGGCCAAAAGTAATTATAAAAAAGGTTCCAGTTGTCTTACAACCAGGCATTAAAATCAACTCTGACCAAAGTCAATTGGGTTCGAAAACGCTAGATGTAACATTAAGACCAAAACCGTTACCTACAATTGTTATTAATAAGAGTCCATACGGTGAGACACCTAAAAATTTAAAAATTCCAACAAGAACAATAATCATTCCAAAACTAGCAAACAATAGAATCTCTAAACAAAAATGTCCTTTTGTGAAGCCGGTCTTTATTTCCGTTCCCTATTGTAAAAAAACAGCAAGTGAAGGGTTGAGTAAAAATATAAACTTGCCATATCGATATATTCAACTACCACCCAGAGTACTAGTTAAAAAGGTTATGGTTCCCGTGATTCTTCCCCGCAGGACAGTGTACAGAAACTGTCCCAAAGGGGCTAACTTATTTAATTTAATGCCAGGTTCTAAAAACAATTCAAATCTGGGCATTATTCCGACAGTTCCTCCACCTAAATCTACTATTTCGCACTTATTGTCCCGTATATGTCCCGCAACTAAAACTGTATATATTCCAATTACAAAGTTTGTTCGCAATAAATGTCAGCAGCCTTTACAACCTAATTTCGATATTAATCAATCTGAGCTTACCCCACGTTCTCCAAAAGTTATAATTAAAGTGGTTCCAATCCGTGTTCCTGACGTCAGGCATTGCATAAAACCTATACCAAAAACTAAATGGCGCCCACCTGTGAAAACTATATTTGTACCTGTATCTCAGAGGCCAATATTTATTATTAAAAAAGTGCCTGTAACGATTTTACCTGGTTTAAAAGACGCATTATTTGGAAATCAAGCACACCCCAAATTAGAAAGTAGTAAAATAAAGCCGAAAATATTCGCCCCACCTCCAGTTGTCCTCAATAAATATTCATACCCCAAGACTGCGTTTCCGAAATGTCCAACGAAAACCATTATTGTGCCAATGTCACAATCAATTAAAAATAGATGTCCGATTCTGAAATGTCCGATTTCAAAACCAGTGTATGTTTTCGTGCCGTCTAGTAAATTAAAAAGTAATAAACCATCTGAATATAATGATAAGAATCAGCCTACTGAATTTATTCGAAAACCTCCAAAAGTAATTGTCAAAAAAATTGCAGTGCCTGTTGTTGTTCCTCGTAAAGTTATTTATAAAGAATGTCAAAAATTACGGAATTATAAAGGAGGTATATCTAATATAAACGATAACATTTACCCTAAAGTAGGTATTGGCTCCCCATCTTATTTGTCGAAACCTACTAATCCTAACACGCTTTTCTCCAACTCACCTAATAGGTGCCCTAAGGTCAAAACAGTTTACATTCCAATTCAGAGAGTTGTCCATCATAATTGTGCAATTTCACCGAAAACAAAATATTTAACAAAACCTGGTTCTTCTGTGAAACCTATTCCTGGCAATAACAAACCCTTCAAAGTTTTGAATTCTCCCAAAGTAGTTGTTAAAATAGTTCCAATCCGAGTTCCTTATATCCCTAAGAATCTACTGAAAAGGATAGACCGTAGACCGTGTGCAAAAACAAGAACGGTATTTGTTGCTGTCCCTCAGCGACCAAATATTGTTTTTAAAACTCCTGTTGGTACTCATACTAAATTTCCAAATACCGGATGGCAACCTAAAGTATCGATTCCACCTCCAATTGTTGGTAACAAATATTCACCACATAAAACACCCGTGAATTCGATTATTTCACCTTTACTTAATTTAGCCAATGGAAATGGAAATGTATTAAAACAAAAGTGCCCAAGTGTAAAACCTATCTTTATACCCGTATCACATTGTAAAAAACCAGTGATGGGTACATTAACAACAGATAGGAAGCATTCTCAATGTACGCAAATGCCACCAAGAATCATAGTTCGGAAAATGTTTATTCCAATTGTGCCTTTTAGAACAACCCCTAAAAGTTTAAATGGAGGTTTTAACTTACCGAATTCGTTTAAACCCAGGAATGTTCACATATCGCATTCTTTCTTGCCTAAAAAGTGCCCTAATGTGAAAACTGTATATGTTCCAGTTCCGAAATTGATTCAAAGTAAATGTAAAAGTCCAAATTATTTATTTATGCCGAGAAGTTCACAGCCGTCTCATTCTAAATTCCACATAACAACTGAAATTCCACCTTCCCCTAAGATTATCGTTAAAGTAGTTCCGGTGCGAGTACCATATGCGACTCAGATGAAAGTAAGTCCAAGTTTAGAAGAATGCAAGCATAGGCCAATTGTGAAAACCGTATTTGTACCGGTTTCTCAAAGACCCAGGGTTATTGTGAAGGAAGTTCCTGTAGGTTCTTCATTGGGTTTATGCCGGGGGTTAATTGGAAATCAGCTGGATTTAAAAAAACAAAGAACGTTTATGCCACCACCTGTTATTGTTAACAAATACCCATCTTCCAAATTAATTAAATTTCCGAGAATTCCAACCAAAACAATTATTATACCACAAAAGAAAGTGAATAAGGAGTGTCCTGTACAGAAATATCCTACTAAAAAAGTCATCTTTGTACCTGTGCCTTTTTGCAAGGGATTAAAGAGTGGGCCACCTAAACCAGAATCTGTTAAGAACTATCCTACTCAAATTATTCACCTACCACCTAAAGTACTTGTTAAGAAAGTTCCAATTTTTGTTACTCTTCCAAGAAAGATAGTATACAGAGAATGCAGTTTGCAATCTAAGAAAAATGGAAAGACTGGTCCTATGAATAACAATACACATCCTTTTGCACCTTTCTTATCATATTTGCCGTTTAAGTCTCGTACACCTTCTGTTCAAAATCAGAAATGTTCTGCAGTCAGAACAGTTTACGTTCCGGTTTTGAAATTCATTCGCAATAAATGCACATTTACACCGAAGCCCAATTATTTCATAAAACCCAACTTCTCCCAATCACATCCATCCGACATCCACGGATTATCTGGTGTTTCTGATTCTCCAAAGGTAATTATAAAATTGGTTCCTGTTCGAATGCCTTTCTCAACTCAAGGAACCGTTCGGCCGAACTTAATCGAGTGCAAGCACAGGCCAATTATAAAAACAGTGTTTGTGCCAGTTTCTCAGCGTCCAAAAATTATTGTAAAAAAAGTTCCGATAGCGGTAACATCAAATTCATGTACTGGATTAACTAAAAATCAATTATATCCTAAAGTAAATCGAAAAGATCAATTAAAAATGTCTGCCCCATATTTAAATGGAATAAGAGGTAATTTTTCTCCAAAGATATTGAAGTTTTCAAAACTTCCCATGAAAACCGTTTTTGTACCTATAATAAAATATATAAAAAATAAATGTCCCGTTCAACAATGCCCGATTGGAAAACCAACCTTCTTCTTTCCTAAAACCGAAAAGCAACCTCTTCATATTATTCGATTACCGCCAAGAGTAATTATTAAAAAGATTGCAGTTCCTGTTATTCAACCTAACAGGGTAGTTTATAAAGAGTGTAAAACTCAACTTGCTGTAGATTCATTAAAAAAGAAAGATAAATACCCAAGTCTACACTTTACTAGACCAAATTTTATATTTAAACCAACCTTTACTGGTACAACGCCTTCGTTATTTAACAGGTGTCCAGTAACAAAAACAGTTTATATTCCAATACCCAAAGTAATTCATGGTAAATGTACAAAATCCCCTAAATTCATTATAAAGGTACCTCCTTCGATTAGAATACCATATTTAAGTCAAGACACAGTTCGTCCAAGCTTAAAGAAATTCTTTAATCGGCCAATAATAAAACGTATATTCGTGCCGGTTCCTCAGAGACCTAAGATTATTATAAAACAAGTTCCTGTGACTTCTTCGACAGGCTTATGTGTCGGGTTAAATAAAAATGCATTACTTCCTGATTATAATAACGTGAAAAAAATGAAAACATCTTTGCCTTTCCAGTTTTTCACTAATAAATATCTATATCCTAAATCAGTTAAGTATCCGAAAATTTTGACGCGAACTATTATTGTACCAAAAACGAAACTGGTTTTCAGGAAATGTCCTGTTCCAAAACAATCGCCCGGAAAACTTATCTTTGTACCGGTACCGTTCTGTAAAAATTCATTCAAAACGCATAAAAGTAATGCTTGCTCCGCTCCTCAAATTATTCGCCAACCACCCACAGTGATTGTTAAAAAAGTCCCAGTTTTTATTACTTCTCCACGAAAGGTAGTCCACAAAGAATGTAAATTCCCTTCTAACAAAAATGCCGAAAAATCCATCATTGATGACACCACACCATATTATTCTCATGCGTTACGTTTTCCTCAGACACAAAAATGCCCTACGACGAAAACCGTTTACGTCCCTGTTACGAAATTCATTCGCAATAAATGCACGATCCCATCAATTTACAATCGCCTGATAAAACCTATCTTTTCCCAACCTCATCATTTAAATAGGTTATCTGGCGCTTCTTACACTCCAAAAATATTCGTAAAAGTAGTTCCTGTTCGAGTACCTTATTCGACACAGAGAATAGTTCGTCCAAATTTATTAGAATGTAAGCACAGACCTGTTACAAGAACCGTATTTGTGCCAGTCTTTCAACGTCCAAAGATTATTGTAAAAAAAGTTCCAGTATTATCACGGTCGTGTGAAAGCTCATCTCCGATAATTACTAATGAGTATCAACCTTCTAAGGCATTTCCAAAACTTCCGATTGGAGTAACCACTCCAATAATGAAACATACAGCTAATAAAATTCCTATTCAATTTATACGATTACCGCCTAAGGTAATTATTAAGAAGGTTCCAGTTCCTATTATTTATCCGCCAAAAATAGTTTATAAAAAGTGCAATATTCCTTCTAACGCGAATGCAAAACTGAATAATGGAAACAATTATAACCGTCACAATGTTCATTTCGGTCTACCATTATTTCCACATACTCCACAAACATTGCCATTGTTATCGTCAAACAAATGTCCTTTGACTAAAACAGTATATGTTCCATATCCAAAATTAATTCGAAATAAATGTTTTGTAGTACCACAATCAAATAATGCAATAAGGAATGGCTCTATTCACCCACTTCTCAGTGGAAATTCTAAGCAACGCCCTCCGAAGGTGATTATCAAAACTGTTCCTGTTAAAGTACCGTGTTCGACACAGGGAATAGCTCGACCAAATTTATTAGAATGTAAACACAGACCTCTTACAAGAACCGTATTTGTGCCAGTCTTTCGACGTCCAAAGATTATTGTAAAAAAAGTTCCGGTATTATCACAGTCGTGTGAAAACTCATCTCCGATAATTACTAATGAGTATCAACCTTCTAAGGCATTTAAGTTTCCGAAACTTCCGATTGGAGTAACTACTCCAATAATGAAACATACAGCTAATAAGATTCCTGTCCAATTTATACGATTACCGCCTAAGATAATTATTAAAAAGGTTCCAGTTCCTATTATTTATCCGTCAAAAATAGTCAATAAAAAGTGCAATATTCCTTCTAACACGAATGCAAAACTGAATAATGGAAACAATTATAAACATCACAATGGACATTTTGGTCTACCATTATTTCCACATACTCCACAAAAACTGTCATTGTTATCGTCAAACAAATGTCCTTTGACTAAAACAGTATATGTTCCATATCCAAAATTAATTCGTAATAAATGTTTTGTAGTACCACAATCAAATAATGCAATAAGGAATGGCTCTATTAAGCCACTTCGTAGTGGAACTTGTGAGCAGCACCCTCCGAAGGTGATTATAAAAACAGTTCCTGTTCGAGTACCATATTCGTCTCAGAGTATAGTTCCTCCAAATTTATTAGAATGTAAACACAGACCTCTTACAAGAACCGTATTTGTGCCAGTCTTTCGACGTCCAAAGATTATTGTAAAAAAAGTTCCAGTAGCATCACAGTCGTGTGAAAACTCATCTCCGATAATTACTAATGAGTATCAACCTTCTAAGGCATTTAAGTTTCCGAAATTTCCGATTGGAGCAACTACTCCAATAATGAAACATACAGCTAATAAGATTCCTGTTCAATTTATACGATTACCGCCTAAGATAATTATTAAAAAGGTTCCAGTTCCTATTATTTATCCGTCAAAAATAGTCTATAAAAAGTGCAATATTCCTTCTAACACGAATGCAAAACTGAATAATGGAAACAATTATAAACATCACAATGGACATTTTGGTCTACCATTATTTCCACATACTCCACAAAAACTGTCATTGTTATCGTCAAACAAATGTCCTTTGACTAAAACAGTATATATTCCATATCCAAAATTAATTCGTAATAAATGTTTTGTAGTACCACAATCAAATAATGCAATAAGGAATGGCTCTATTCAGCCACTTCGCAGTGGAACTTCTAAGCAACCCCCTCCGAAGGTGATTATCAAAACTGTTCCTGTTAAAGTACCGTTTTCGACACAGGGAATAGCTCGACCAAATTTATTAGAATGTAAACACACACCTGTTACAAGAACCGTATTTGTGCCAGTCTTTCAACGTCCAAAGGTTATTGTAAAAAAGGTTCCGGTATTTTCACGGTCGTGTGAAAACTCATCTCCGATAATTACTAATGAGTATCAACCTTCTAAGGCATTTAAGTTTCCGAAATTTCCGATTGGAGCAACTACTCCAATAATGAAACATACAGCTAATAAGATTCCTGTTCAATTTATACGATTACCGCCTAAGATAATTATTAAAAAGGTTCCAGTTCCTATTATTTATCCGTCAAAAATAGTCTATAAAAAGTGCAATATTCCTTCTAACACGAATGCAAAACTGAATAATGGAAACAATTATAAACATCACAATGGACATTTTGGTCTACCATTATTTTCATATAATCCAACTGCTCCTCACACATCATTGTCAAACAAATGTCCTTCTACTAAAACTGTTTATGTTCCATATCCGAAATTAATTCGAAATAAATGTATTGAAATACCACGGCCAAATAATGATATAAGATACGACTTTACTCAACCACTTCGCAATACTATTTGTAAGCAACTCCCTCCCAAAGTGGTTATAAAAACTATTCCTATTCGAGTACCCTATTTATCTCACTATCTAAAACACCCAAGTTTACCAGAATGTAAAAAACGCATAGTGACTAAAACCGTGTTTGTGCCGGTTCCTCAACGACCAAAAACTATTTTAAAAGAAATTCCTGTTTTTATGAACAAATTATACCCCAAACAAAGTCTTATTTCTAGACCTGTAAACTCTATGCCAGCACCTATTATTCTTAATAAATGTTTGTCTAAAGAAAACATAAAATCTCCGAAAATTCCTACTAAAACCATTATCCTAACAATTCCAAAGATCGAAAGTAGTAAGAGTTTGTCATCCAAATGTCCAACAGTTAAGCCAATCTTAATTCCCGTACCTTACTGCCAAAGGCTCCATCAAGCATCTAAACCATCTTATTCGCAAAATGTGCGACTGCCTCCTAGATTACTTGTTCAAAAAGTTTATATTCCTATTTTTCCATCTAAAGAAAATTGCATAAAGATACATTCGCGACCAACACCTCAAGAAAATACTGTTAAAGGTTTTCTTAAACCATTTAATCAAATAGCATCCATTTTGCCTCATAAATTAGAATCCATTCACAATAAATGTCCAGTGAAAACTGTTTATATCCCTGTTTCAAAATTGATTCGTAATAAATGTGTTAATTATCCTCCTAAATTTTATACTTCGCCGCCAAACTTTAACTTATTTAGGCCACAAAAGTCATTTAGTCCTGCGAAAGTAATTATTAAAGTAGTTCCGGTGAGGTTACCATGTTACCAAAGTTTAAAGTTACCGAAGTTTGTAAATAGTAAGCATAGATCAAATGCGGGCACTTTGCCTTTGTTTGTTAACCAGCAACCGAAAATTATCGTTAAACATGTCCCGAGAACAATTTTTGTGCCCATACAAAATCAACGATGCTCCAACGTTAAACCAGTTTTTATTCACCATATCTTGAAAGCCCCCAAAAAAGAGTCGTGTAAATGTACTACAAGTAACAACCAGCCAGTTAGAGTAATTCAGCTGCCACCAAAAGTAATTGTTAAAAAGATTTCTGTTCCTGTTATTCTTCCGAGGAAACTAATATATAAAAAATGTCCCACCTTACCACTTCTTAATGCGAAAAACTATCCTGCTGTAGGTTTAACTCCACACCCTTTTTCGTTTAATGTAAAACCTTCACCTTTCTCTCCTTTGATTCAGAATTGTCCTAAATCTAAAATCGTGTACATATCTGTTCCAAAACTAATTCACAGAAAATATCTAACTTATCCAAAGAAAAAACACTTTAAGTTACCTTCTTTGATACCAAATCTAAAATTACAAATACCTTCATCAATTTCGCATTCTCCTCCTAAAGTAGTTATTAAATTAATTCCCGTTCGAGTACCGTACGCATTTCCAGACTACAAAAGACAAAATTCAGCAGAGTGCAAGAAAGGTCGACTAACAAAAACCGTGTTTGTTCCAGTACCACAGCGACCAAAAGTTATCATAAAACAAGTTCCCATACTTATACATCCTTATACTAGTAAAATGTCAGTTGGAAACCAACACCCCAAGAAAGCTATAGAATCTCAACCCCCTCCAATTATTATTAAAAATATTCGTCCGTCAGCTGGGATTAAATTTCCTAAGTTACCAACGAAAGTTATTATTGTACCTAAATTAGTAAAGGAATATCTTTGGAAAAAATGTCCTAGAACAAAACCGATTTATATTTCCGTACCGTTTTGTAAAGAGACATCAAAACTATTAAATAGTAAACCATTTAACAATATTCAAGTACCACCGAGAGTGATTGTTAAAAAAGTTGCAGTTCCTATTGTTTTTCCACAAAAAGTAATATATAAAGAATGTAATCTTCAACGTGGTAATAATGTTAGAGTAGCTTTGAATGGTAAAAAGCAGCCTGGCGTATACTTCATTCCGCAATTTTCTCAGTATAAACCTCAGTTTAGTAAATGCCCTATTATTAAAACAGTTTATATCCCACTTCCAAAATTAATTCGCAGTAAATGTATAACTCCGCCTAATTTAACAATGCCCAGTTTCTCTCATTTACGTATTCCCAAGGTTTATAAACCACATGAAATTCCACATTCTCCTAAAGTAATAATAAAATTAGTTCCCATTCGAGTCCCATCTCCAACACAAATAATTAAAACAAAATGCTTAAATCAGCCAAATTTACGAATCATGTCACCTAAAGTTGTGATACAGAGACGTCCTATTTATATTCCCGTTCCAAAAATAATTCATAAAAAATGTTTTATGCCGGCGAAATCGACTGAAATTCATCAACCTTTCCCCCATTTCACCAATAATAGACAACATCCAGTAACAAAAATTATATATGTACCCATTCCTCAACGGCCCAGGATTATTATTAAAAAAATTGTTGTGCCTGTACAGCCTAAATTAAATATAGGGTTATCTAAAGGTCAGGTACGTCCCCACCAGCAAACTCTAGTTAATCTACTTAGAAAGCCTATTCCATCTAAAATAATTAATAAATGTCGTTCTGATAGTAATGTTAATCGTCCAAGAATTAAATATGTTCAGTTACCACCTAAAGTGGTTTCCAAAATAATTCACATTCCTGTTGTATATCCATGTAAAAAGGTTCACAAAAATTATCATCCAGTTGTTACTTTTAAGAATAAACCAGAGAGTGGGATTTTAAGTTATAATGTGAAAAAAGGACCGTTAAATAATTTAAAACCTCCAGTTAAGGTTGTCTATGTTCCTGTTCCAAAAATAATTCGAACAAAATGTCCACATTGTGATGTCCATCCTCACTATTCACCTAGAGACAAGAAAATAAACATTCAAAAACAACCCAAAGTAATCCCATTTAGAGTTAATGTTTTGCCTACCCAGTTATCTCGAAATTCTGTTCCATTATCGTCACACCCTCTTCAACATTGTCGGTTTGTGTTGGAAAAACAAAAGGGCCAAATAGCATTGCTGAAGAGGTTGTTAAACGGTGAAATAAAGAAATCCAATAAGCATTGCTCATGCGATTCACGACCATCGTTTAGCAAAATTCTTTATCCTTCAATGCAAAAAGAGAATCGTTGTACTAGCCCGAAGATAATATATAAATTACTTCCAATAATTAAGCCAGCAAAGACAGTAATTAAAGAAGTGAGGTTACCATTTTCCTCAAAATGTCCACCACAACCAATTTTACTTCATCGAGTCCCGGTTCCACCAGTAGCAGATGTAATTGAAAAAGAAAAAATTGTTCATTTACCCCCGAAGGTGGTTATAAAAACCGTTTTTGTACCAATTGTTAATGCTTCCAAATGTCCTCTTCCAAAACTGTTGTTACAGAAAGTTTTTATTCCCTTACCCAGCAGAATAATTATTAAGGAAGTTCCAGTTCATCATCCACCACGAATAGTAATTAAAGAGGTTCCTGTTATTAAACCTTTGCCACTCTCACAACCAAGTGTCAATCTTTATTCTAAAGGTAGCGTTTCGAAACCAAAAATTGTTTATAAGAAAATTCCAATTTTGCAACCACCACGAACGATTATCAAGGAAGTTCCCATTACATTACCCCCTCGAATTGTTTATAGGCCGATAGTTCGATCCCGTAAAAAGTGCAATAGTACTGTTTCAAAATTCAGTCATTTCGGTTCCATACTTAGTCACATTAGTCGAATAGAAAGTTCTTTAGAGTTACACAAGCGAATAATAGAGTATCAAAAAACAGAAATCTCGAATCTTGAACTGGAGATAGTAAAATTACTGAAAGATATCATTTCTTGCTCTAGTTACGCTACAGAATCAACAGAAAAGAGCCTTACTAATTATTATACGACCAGAAGTGGCATTATTTATAAACCTCACCGTCCTTTAATGACTAGGGATGAATGTATTAAAAAATTACATAAAAACGAGAATATAGTTTTACATCTTAGGAAAAAATTAAAGGATGCTAAAAAAGGAACAATTGCGAATTTCTTAATCAATCATCGTTTATTGCCAAATTATAAAAGAATTAATGAAAATAAACTGTCTGATTTTAAATTTGATTCGGCTCCTTTAAGGAATATTTTGCCTACTTTAAAGCTAGGATTTGGCACTAGTAAAAGAACACATCCTTCCTTGTTTCTGCATGGTTTTGCAACCACCCCAAGAGTAAACAATCAAAATAGCCATTCTCGTTCGTCACTTGCATGCGTTCCTAAGGAATCTCTTAATGAAATCTACACTGCCTACACACATATACAGACAGCTCTAACACACTGCATGAATTCTGCATTAATAACTAATTTTAAGCAGAATGGAAGCAGTGGTCGATACGGAAATGATGATAGAGATCAATTGATAGAAGAAAAGAAATTAGCCGAAAGTCAGATAGATTTCCTTAATTCTATTATTGTTGATATGCAAAAGAAAAATGCTGAGCAGAAAGCTAAAATAGAAATACTAGAAACCGGTTACAGTCCTGCAGCAGCAGATGAATTAAATTTGTGAGTATTTATTTAAAAAACCAGTAGTATATCAGTCTTAACTATTTACATGTACGATATTTCTTCAGAATGGGACTACCCCAACATAAAAGGCCTCCTCGAGCTTATTGTGATATATGTGAAGAGTTTGATTTGCATGAAACAGAAGATTGCCCTCTTCAAGCAACAGAAAATCATCCAAGCATTGATAGAAAAATATCTCCTCGGAAAGCACCACCACCTCCCAGACCTTACTGTGAAATTTGCGAAAGTACGTATGTTTCTGTTAAATTTAATTTAGACAAGGAAAACACTTGTTTTATTAATAAAAGCAAAGTAGTATATATGAAGCACATGAAGAAATTATTGTCTTTGCTTGATAGAGGTTAATAATTTGTTAAACATTAGTTTTTGAATGTTAGTATTCTATTCTCTACAGATTACCTCAATAAAGAAAAATTGTTACGGCTGTCACACTTTCGCCGGGAATCGAATTCGAATATTAACAACATCTATTCTCTCTTCCCTTCTGCATATTTGAACGTTTTATTTTTCTCAAAACTTTCCCTTTTTTCACTTATCTACGTCTTTTCTTTATCACATGACCAACATTTAATCCCTTGTTCTTCCATTCAATTAGTTGTTCCTTACTTATCCTCATTTCCTCTACAGCCAGTCTTATCCTTTTCCTCGTCATATCTGTTTCTCATACCTTTTCTTATTTTTTTTTATGTATCTCTTTCTTTATATCATCGTCTTTTAATTTTTCCAGCTTTTACTTATATCTGATCACTCTTTTTCTTGCTTCTTCTACCATTTCTCCACATTTCGTTTCTCTACCCACTATGTGTGCTTCATTCTAAAGTTAAGACCTACTTATGTAGTATCTTTTGCAAATTTTCTACTCGTATTTTTCCACCCCTATATTTCAACCCCATAAAACATAATACTTCTTATAGCTGCATTAAACGTCATCCTTCTTTCCCAATTATTTTTACGTAACTTCTGTCCTATCAACTAAATTCTCCCTAAAATTGCAATTGCTTTGCACATTGATTTTCTATATGTATCTCATCCTTATTATTTTCCCCAATAGGTACTCCAAAATTATAATTCTTGACTTTTTCCAATTTTTTTCCTTTCCAAAATAAGTCCTTGGCTTCACTTTTTTTTTCTTCTGGATCGTCTTTTTTTTTCTTCCTTCACTTTTTGCTCAATATTTTTTTTAATACTTCTCTCTTCTACTTCTATTTTAGATCCCTTTTTTTATTTGGTATTTTTTCTTCCTAATATTTTGTCTTCGCTCCATTACTTAGTTAGTTCCAAAATTTTAACTTCTACTTTCACTTCTTTTCTTATGAATTCCTCCAATTACATCCTCCAGTCTCCTTCTCCCATTTCTATCCGAAATGCTACTATATTTAATTTCATTACTTTTTTTTTAACTATTTCTAATTCTCTTTCAATATAAATTAGTCTTTTATCCTGTACGTTTATCACTATCTTTCCCTCTTCTTTCCTCATAACTTCATTTATTTCTTCTTTCACCGTATTCTTTACTTCTCCCCTCATTTTTTCACTTTCATTTATTATCCATTCCTTGCAGCTATTTACATATTCTTTTTCTATTTCTTCTATTTTACCTAATAATTCTTTTCTCGCAAAGTATAATGCAACATTTCCTTTCAACTGATACAGGAGTTTTTGAGAAATTTGCAATTTTTTTGAAATTCTCAAAAATATCGTGTTATCACATAAGCCATTTTAAAAAGTTTGATGAGTTTGTTTCGTTTTATTGTATTACTTTATTGTTGTGTAAGGGATACCTAATTAATTAATTAATGCTACTTTGATAGCGCAATGGTAAAAGCATAAAACCAAAGGTGCCGGGTTCGATTCCCGGCGAGGGTATGACAGAGACAATTTTTCGTTAGCAAAGAATAGTAATTCAAAAAGTAATGTTTAGCAAAGTAGTACTTGTTTCCTATAAAATGGTTTGTTATGATCAATGTAAGTACTTGCAATTAATAGACCACTACCTGGTAAAATTATTTCCTCCTACAGTTAAAAATAAGTTGGCAGTTATAGGGACTGTCGAAAGAAGTGAACTTTTAGTATTAAAATTTGAAATTTCACAATGTTTTAATAAAAATTATGAACATCAATCTGATTTTCACATCTATTGACACTCCGAGCAACAATTATATGCATGTTTATATGGTTTTTTATTACTCAAATATTTACATAAATTTCAACATCAGTAATGTCAACAATTTTCTGTATAGATGCAGATATACTTACATATATACAGCTACAAGCATGTCGGTGACGCGAACGCACTAGATTTCACCATCCAAAAAGCGTCTAATGCCTACAGCACACGGCCGCTGCGCGTGCGCTAGTCGTAAGCATGTCGGTGACGCGAACCAATAACATTTTCCCCTGTCAAAAAGTGCCCAACGTCGCTAAAGAAGTTTTTACTTCAATAAAAAATAGGTATCATGAAAATTTTCTAGAGTGGTAGCTAATGCAAGTTGAAACTTATCTCTAATTTTTCACGAAAATAAAACAAGTTTTAACAAAAATATGTTGTATTTAAGACAATAATATTTGTTTCGCCATACAGTGGCATCATCAGGGAATGAACTATTATTATAGAAATACATATTATATTTAAGCTTTAATAGGCGCTAGGCATGCTACTGTAGGTAACTTTTTAGTTTGATTTTAAAAGAGCTGTAGAATTTACACCGTTATACAGACGAAAAATACTAATCTTTCTAGTCTCTAATATACACTCTCTAATGAATGTACACTACTGTTTCTCTTAATTTGAAATGTAATTGTCCTTATAATGTGTACATCAAAAAAGCCCCTTTGAAAGCTGATTGATTTACCCCCTTGTTTAATATTTGGTTAACATCCAATTTTTTTTCAGTTTTTGGACATTGCACTGAAGATTGCAAAGACGACCAGACATACTGATTAAGTACAGCATTGTTAGAAAAAAATTATACACTTGGCAAGTGTTTATATATTCGAAATTAACAGTTTTGTAAAAAATATTGTACGTGATATTATAAGTTAAATTTATTGTGATTTAGTTTTACCGTAAGCAGTTATATAAATAAAGTATATATTTTTCATAAGATGCGTTTAATTAACAAATTTTAAGAACAGTTCTCATTAATATTTATAGTACCAACCTTTCCTTTAATTTCAATTTCATTTCATATAAGGTTCAGTGGTGTTAAATAATTAAAAAGTCATTACAAAACATAAATTTATTAAATTTAATATAAACTAATCCAGTCCTTCCTTTTTTTCCTTAATCGCCTCCTAAAAGATCAACAACAAATAAGTACTTACAATTAGATATGTCGTAGGCATATAGCAGAATTTTATATGTATAACTGCGAGACATTAAGAAAATGGCATTACATGTTGTAAAACATACAAATAAGAGGAGAAATTTAAAATTATAACGATTATACTTTATAAAATTCCTGATTGTGCTACTATGCCTATGACAGACAGATATATACAAGGTGTTTTCCTTAATCGCCTCCTAAAAGATCAACAACAAATAAGTACTTACAATTAGATATGTCGTAGGCATATAGCAGAATTTTATATGTATAACTGCGAGACATTAAGAAAATGGCATTACATGTTGTAAAACATACAAATAAGAGGAGAAATTTAAAATTATAACGATTATACTTTATAAAATTCCTGATTGTGCTACTATGCCTATGACAGACAGATATATACAAGGTGTTTTCATAAACATACATACAAACTAAAAACTGCAGATGCATATTATCAAGGGTTCTTCAAGCTGAGAGGTACGTTAGACGTTTTAGAAAAAAGCATGCTAGAGATTTAAAAATTTGGCCGGTTGATGTCAGCTTTACTATTTTAAATGGAATAGTAGTTCTTACGACAAATTCGTATAAACATTAAATTTTAAGATTTTTAACTTTGATAACTAATTTGTATGCCTACGATGAATAATTCCTGAGATAATTTAATTTATAGAAAAAAATCGCTACTGCAAGAAAACATAACTTCCACAAAAAATAACTTGCGAGTGGTGAAATTTTTACCAATCAAAATCGTGTTTTAAGGCTAAAGTTATGTTAAAAGTGAGCTTCATAATTTGCACTGGAAATTCAGATAAAAAATCAGTTTAAAAACTTCAAACGAGAATAATTTCGTTTTTTACCACATTTATTTTGCCATCAGATTTCTCTTTTTATTCTCGTTCGATCCATCCGGATGTTTTTTTTTTAATGTTTTATTTGAAAACTTGAATAATTTTGGATTTTTATCTAAAATAGATGATTTCACTGCTGCCGCCCTTCCACAGTTATTAATCAAAACCTCATCTTTCGTTTTTTATGTTACAAAAATGATAGAACACGAATAATCCCATTCCGATTTCATTAATTTACCTATTCTGTGTTTACGTATTAAGCAAGCTAAATTATAGAAGGAATGTGCAGAAAATTTAATCAACTGTATCCCCATTTAGGTATTTTGAATACCCGAAAAGGCAGAATTAAGAGGAACTTGACGGAATTTGGTTCTTTTCCAGTTGTACATCTTAACGTGTTACTGGAGATGAAAACAACAAAGTTAATGTTGTTGCATTCTTTGTTGCAAACCAATGTGTTTTTATGAATATACAGTTCATTTGGGCCTAATCGTAAGATACGCATCAATTGAAAGAATATTATGAAAAGGTAATATGCATACCTATAAGTTTACCAATGATTAGAATCTCCATCCACAAGATTCTCTATAACACAGAATAACTTAAAAAATCTAAATTGAAGTATTCGTCTTCCATCATTTTTGTCGCTGTCGATTGTTCGGCACACTTTTGTTATGCCAAAATTAGTAAAATTATCTATTTTAGAGAAAAATCAAAGATTACTCAAAATTTTTCAAATAAAACAATAGAAAACATTTAAAAGGGAATAGACAAGTCATTTTTTATAGAAGTTATGAGTGTACAGAAACGTGCAAAAACGTAATCCATCCATAGCATAACCTAATTTAATAAATATACCTATTTTGTCACATTCCGGTGAACCAAAATGACATGAACCCAATTTACTTTCGTGTTGTCATATCCTACTATAACCTTACGATACAAACCCAACAGATCTTTAGCCAAAGGTTATTTTAGAAAAAATAAATAAAAATGAAACATATTTACAATCAGCTTAGGGTAGGTTGTAGTTTTTTTCTCAAAAATACACATCTACTCTATATACACATATACTTATGTTGAACACACTAAAAAACTTGCTTATACAAATTTTTATACGATTTGAAGCTATTCCATATATAAAAGTATGATCAGTAAAATTATAATTGCATGTACAATTGATTAAAAAAAATGGACTTTATCGTTATGGTTAATTATAGAAATGTACACAAAAACCAGGAATGCATTTAGATTATAACTGTATAACATACCTTAAACCGTTCTTCAAACAAAGAAAGCTCAGAAATTAGATCAGTTATAGCATTCATGAAAGCTTCTTGAGGAGAATATTCTGAGACAGTTTGAATTCTAAGAACAAATTTATGTTCAAGAGGATGAGGAACTTTATAACCGGCAAAAATAACATTTGGATCTTTCAACAACTGACTAAAACAAAGTTAAATAATAAGAACCATTTTACCTTATACTTTAAATGCTAATTTACTTTCTAATCATGTTTCCTAATGTGTGGTCTTCTTTGTTTACGGTAAATATAGCAGCATTGGGGACTTTTGTGTCTTGCTCTCGGATAATTCTACAATAAATTGATAGTTAAAATAAACCATCTCTAATTGTTGACAACTTACTTCTTTTCTCCCTCATAAAGAAGAAATGACTCGAATGTCGGCGGGGCATTCATGATTTACTGTTCGTAATTTATTTTAGAAGTCTGTCTATTGAGTCTGTTTGAGTAGAAATCATAAGTACAAACATACTACCTATGCATACTACAAAAACATAACAGACGATAGAGGACATAGATAGAAGAATAAGAAGCATCATTACATAGACATAAGAAAGAAATAACCATAGATAAAAGAGGTCTATAGATAAACAACTCGAGTTTCTGCGCCATCTATTACGATGGGTTAACATTAGAAGAAAAAGGCGGGGAATTTTAAGTTTTTCAGTTTTGTTAAATGATGATGAATTTTAGAATTTGTCATATAACAGCCTATTTTCAAGAAGAAGATGGTTTTTTTCTTCTTAAAGATAGATTGTTATATATAAAATTGTAACCACCCAGGTACTGTGAAGGAATAAGAGTAATAAATATTAAAAATTAGTACAAAAGTATTTTTATTGAATGATTTGTAACATTTATAACAAAAAATACTCCTTGTATAAAAATAACAAGTATATATAGAAATGTTACTACAAATGACGCATATGTATCTATTTTGAGGTGGAAAGTGATCTCAATAAAAACAGTCACAAAAACGCACCAAGCGTTTCATACAGAAGGCAAAATGACTGCATGCAATCTTAGTGGGATTAATAAACTACTCGATTCGCCTAGTGATTTCTGCAGACTGTAACATTAACATATTTTTCATATTAGCATCCCTAGGCTACTCAATCCACTTACAGATGCTGTGTTAAAAAGTAAGATACATTACCAAATTAAAGATTACCCAACGTATAACATATACTGCTACGCCACGAATCTTGGTACATTTTTCCTAAAAAATCAGCCATCAATATTATTTAGAGGATCGAAAATACTGCTGCGTCGAGAATGGTTTCAAGTGGAACATCTGACAATGAAAAAATATGTACTGACAAAAGGCAATTATACATTATACTGTATATGTATACATTACTTTCACTAGACTGTTTTTAACGAGAGAAAATTACACGAGGTTGTGGAGTCGAAATTGCTACTTTACAGAGTTTATAATGCTCACATTCATTCGGGTCATAAATGGAATTATTCGCAACAATTTCTTAAATGTTGTTTGAGACAGTGTTAAAAAAATGTACTTCTTAGTCGACACCTTTTGATTCTCTGAAAAGGTACAGTTTAAAATAGAAGTTGTATACAGATAACCGTATAACGTAAAATTTTTTTTAAATATGGCGGACTTCTGGTTATACTAGAAATGCACCACTTCGTTAGTTTAAATGGAATTCCATACTCTATTGCATTTTTGAATTCCCCATTAAACAAATGTCAGTTTATTAATCATTTATTGGACTTGAGTCGCACTGTTCTAGAGAGTTGGGAATTTCATATTCTGTTTCTGGATGAAATTTCCCGATTTACTAGACCACCGCTTACAGTGCTATTTCATACGATGGGTGTCACTCCTGAGTGACCTATCACGATTGACAGAGTGAAAATCTGCTGGAAATAATTGGATCTGAACCATAGATTACAGATTTATATACTTATGACAGGACAAGAGATCGTATGTTTAAGCTAGGTAATCACATTTACGAGACGGGGAAAGTCCCAGAGGATTATAAACGGGACGTAGTAGTAACATTACCTAAAAAGAGGGGCGCGGATAGCTGCGAGACATTTAGAACAATTAGCTTAACTTCCCATGTCTCAAAAGTCTTACCTGGAATTGTGCAGAGGAGGATGGAAAAAGGGCGGAAGAACCATTAGGGGAAAATCAATTTAGGTTTAGAAGAAATAGAGGAACGCAGAACAATAGAGAAAACGATAGAAAAAGGAAAGAAGGCGTACAAAGGATTTGTAGATTTAGAAAAATCTTTTGACAATGTTAAATGGGACAAGATGTTAAATATACTTAAGCATTTAGCAAGGAGGGCCTAGAGATAGCTTTAAATAAAATGGAAGTGGTACTGACAGATCAGTAATGTATGAAAATAAATAAAAGTAAAACTAAAATACTAGTATGCAAGGGAAGAAAAAGTAGGGAAAGAGACCCCCGTGAAGTTGGCCCCCCCAAATTAGAAAATTATTGATTTTGCGATGCCAATAGGTTGTTAGTCGTTTGTTGGTATTTGTTAGTCAATTTTTATTGTTTGTTAGTTGATAGTTTATTAATAAATGACAATTGAAAATTCAGCGTGAAGTTGGCCCCCCCAAATTAGAAAATTTTCGATTTTGCAATGCCAATAGTTTGTTAGTCTTTTGTTGGTATTTGTTAGTCAATTTTTATTGTTTGTTGGTTGCTATTTTTTAATTTATAAGCAAAAAACCAATCGCTCATCGGACATCATATCGTATTGTCGCGCGCGCAACGATGATCGGGCCGTCGCGCATGCGCGATATTCAATTCAGCTTATTCAGCCGTTCATATGGTTCATATCAGTTCATATATCACCAATTGTCACCATTCCCTAACATCACAACTTTGGTCTTTAAAAATCTTTTAACAAGTTTTGGCATAAGATAACTTTTGATCACTTTAATAAAAATCATGATACATAAAGTGTTTTTATTAGTGAACAAAAAAAACATAAATGAGCGATTGGTTTTTTGCTTGTAAATTAAAAAATAGCAACCAACAAACAATAAAAATTGACTAACAAATACCAACAAACGACTAACAAACTATTGGCATCGCAAAATCAATAATTTTCTAATTTGGGGGGGCCAACTTCACGGGGGTGGGAAAGAGCGAATATAAAGATAGGAGACGAAAAATCAGAAGAAGTGGCTGATTTTCGATATCTAGGAAGTCAGATAAGACAGGACGGAAGGAGTAGCAGTAGCAAATGATAGCGCAGGGTCGTGTCGCCTTAAATAAAAAGAAGTCACTTCTATGTTCGCAAACGGTTAATTTAGAAATTCGAAAAAGATTGTTAAAGATATATGTTTGGAGCGCGGCGTTGTAGGGGTGCGAAACATGCACAATGGGCGTGGCGGAAAAGAAAAGGTTAGAAGCCTTCGAAATGTGGTGCTATAGGCGAATGATGAGGATAACGTGAGTAGAAAAGGTTAGAAATGAAGAGGTACTAGAAAGAATAGGAGAACAGAGGACTCTATGGAAGTCAATAAAAAATATGCGAGATAGGCATATTGCAAATTGCAACCGCCGTCGCATCATCTGTTGACGTTTCACCAAAATGTATGTCGCCTAGTATGTCGGTAATGCCGATTTTGGTAATTTAAAAAATTCAAAAACTTACGTGGGGTAAACTTAGGTGTCGCTGACGCTCGACATTTCATACCCTGAGGTCTAGTCAGAAACATATTAGTGGTAGAACCAGGAGTTAGGAGGGGTAGAGGTAGACTTAGGTTAGATTACTGCTAGCAAATAGTTAAGGATGTGTTGTTCTAGTTTTAGAGAAATGCGAAGATTAGCTCAGGATAGGAAAGAGTGGAGGTACGAGTCCAACCAGTTTTAGGACTGACCTAGTCTAGGGGACTGACAACCTTATGTTGATGATGGTTATGACTTCGACCATAGATAAGAGATATATAGATCATAGATAAGAGATTATAGTATATTGAAAATATTATATATCCTTATTTATGATATAGGAATATCATCTATTAACCCCACAGTTGAGTCGTGTGAATATGGCATTCGATATGTACAATCCACTGATTCGAACTTCACCAACAGGTTATGCATCATTTGCGGGTTCTAATTATGTAAGTGTCATAATTATGCATCCATTAGTTTTGTTAAAAAAAAACCGAAATTGTTTCGGGTATTGGTGCAAATTAAATTTCAATTTATTCAACAACTACTAAATATAAGATAATTTAATTGACGCCAATTGATTGCATGTCATTTGCGCTTTAAGACTGAGCCATTATGGTAAGCCGAGTTCATTTTTATATTTGTTAGTAATGATTATAAATAATATCATATTTTTCAATGGTATAAGTATGATCATACTATTATCTATAATTCACCAATGGTGCATGCGTATTAGTAATATCAATGAAAAATTAAGTATTACTTATCGAATTTCAAATCTGCTTCGCACTATAATAATTATACTATTTAAATTGTCAAGTTGTATCATACTTAGCCTCTGAGGGGTGATGATAAATGATTTACAATTTTTGAGACTAGAGACAACGGCCTGACTATATGTATGCCAACAGTGGCCTCTTCTCCCCACTAGCTCCCTTTTTAATGTTTTAAATTATTTGACCAATAGTTTAATCCATGTTTGAGGTTTTACTAATCTCAGGGTATGAAATGTCGAGCGCGAGCGACACCTAAGTTTACCCCACGTAAGTTTTTAAATTTTTTAAATTACCAAAATCGACATTACCGACATACTAGGCGACATACATTTTACTGAAACGACAACCTAGGACGACAACAGATGATGCGACGGCGGTTGCGATTATTGGAGGAATTCCCCAGTAGTTGTGGCGTTATTGAGCAATAGTGAGTAGTTTCACAACTTGTAAGTGTTAAAATTTTTGTGAAAAGTACTTTTACCTATCCTGAAAGTAAGTAATATATTAAGTACTTCAATCATGCTTTACAATAAGTAAAGAAAGGATGTTTTCTGCCCAACACAGAAAAACCGTGATGTACAGTCTACACTATTACGGGGTCAAATTAATTTGAAATGTTCTACGTAGATTATACAGTTCCTGCAGGAGTTAAAGGTCAAGATGCCGCTTTCCATTTTCCTGAAGTAACAGCGGTTCCAACGAAAGTGGCAGGTATTGTAATTTGTTGTTGTGAAACTTAAGTTCTAAAAAAAA
>NW_020438896.1:1872729-1882986 GCF_000699045.2 Agrilus planipennis
TGTTCGGCAGTATTTTACCTTTTTTATGCATATTATTATTAATTCCTAAATGTAGTAATAAGTAAAATTTAACTAATATTTATTTTCAAATATTCCGATTTTTTCCTCTTTCATTTTTGAAGCAAAAGAAATACGTTTTTTAAGCTAAACAAACTAACATTTTGTACCTGTTTTTATGACCATTTGAACCCTCAGCTTTCAATGTGTATGTTTTTAACGGCAAAGATTCTAAGAATTTCACCCCCTTTAGAAATCTTTGTCGCCAAAGGAGAAAGTCGGAGTACCAGTTTTTTACCAGTTACCAGTGTAAGTAAGTACCCTTTAAGAGATTGACCAAGCTGTCTCGCCGAGACAGTACCAACCAACCAACCAACCATTTGTTACCACCAAAATCATTTTTGTATATAGTTTTGTATATATATTCAATTTAATAAATAGTGATTATCTTTAGTTAGAGACATCACATTCGGAAATTATTGAAGTGACCCAATTACCTATTAAGTTTACACTTTCGATAATTTACGAAAAAACACTTGTTATTTTACGTATATGTAGGTACAAACAAATAAAAGATAGGGGATGTTATAGCTGACTATAATTTGTTTCTTTTTAACACTGTAAATCTTATGCCTGTATAAAGTTGAAACTCTAACTAACGAGAATTATTAAAGCAACCTAGGTTTATATCAATTTCACGAGGCGGCCAGAGTTACATACCTAATTAGTTTTGGCGCCTGCCAAGTTATTGGATAAATAATTGCGTTTACAAATTTAGTAGCGACTGTAATCGGGTATCTTAACCGTAATTGTTTCTTTTGCATTCTCTTCTTCGTCAGAAATATGCTATAACACCCGAGTAATATTGTTTACCATAAAGATTGTATCAAAATCTCATTTTTTATGCTCCATGTGTAGTAACGAGAAAGTCGCATGGGTCTATACTTTTCTAGAATGTCAGGAAAACGCGGTCGTTTTAATTTTTAAAATTGAAATGAGAAAATAATATTTGATTTTACCGAAGCGGTATTTGTGGAATAAGGCAAACGTAGAAATTACGGTATACAGGTTATGCGGTCGATTTTTCTTCATTCTTTTACTAATTTGTTAAAAATCGTTTAATTTTAAATATTATAACTATTTTAAAATTACGAAAGATTAGCTATTCCCTCGTAAAAGGAGTGGTATATATCTACTAATTTTTTGTAATAACACGAAATAATTACAAAATGTATAGGGTTGTTCGGAAAGTCATTTCGTTTATTTTTGTGGAAATGAAAGACAGTTTTCGTACAAAAAACAAATACTTTATTAAATTATATATTGACCGTTCTGGTCCAACACCTTTTGCCATCTTTCTGGNCCTTTGGTTACGCTTCATAGTTTGATGTATAGATGGCAGTGAAATTCGAAGTTTTCTTTGCCAATACCATTTATATATATATTCCAAGTATCGTCTACTAATGTGGGGTAAACTTAGATGTCACTACTATCGTCCAAATCTCGAGAGTTTTACATCTATTTACCTAGTCTAGGACTAATCTGATGCTTAACTTTTTTTTTAATCTCTACGCTCACAGAGTACAGTATTGAAACTTGCGCGACATCTGTACTAATTTTTACAAATTACTATAGCTAGTGCACCTTAATAGTAGGTACTGGTACACACAGTAAATGCAGTAAATGTAAATCATTGTAAATATATGAGAAATTGAAATTTGGCTGGACATTTGGTGATACATATTGAATAAGACAAAAAAAATAAAACGCTTTGTACACTTTGTTTGAGAAATTTATTAGGATAACTTTAACAATTGTTTGGGCTGCTAATGGAAATGAAAGATGGCAGCAGTGCATTAAAATAATAAAATTACTTATAACTGCAATATTAAAAACAATGGAATAACGAAATATTCTACATTTAATTCCTATTTTTCAAGAAATATTTTATAAAAATAAATTCTAAATTAATTAATACTAACCGGTATAGCATAAATTGTATTTATTTCACCTTATCAAAGTCGATAATGAGTAAGGGATGACACGCGCTCAGTTTGTGCGAGGTGCTGGTAGGGGTTGGTTGTCTCGTGAAAACTCCGAAATGGCTGAAGCCACAGGTTCTGCGAGTGTTAATCCTAATGTAGAAATTGTGCGAGGGCAAGCTTTCGAAGTGGGCCCCCGATATACAAATCTGTCATATATAGGCGAAGGCGCATATGGTATGGTGGTGTAAGTACTCGTTTTTATTGACTCTTGATTACTAAGCATATTAAAACACACCCTTCAAATTTCATTCTAGTTAATTTTTTTAAAGAAATTATATTAAAAAGCTGGATTTTTATAGGCTTTATGTTGAGCCCTGCTTGTTTCTGCTAGAGGTTATGACTATTTTTACAGTTTGACTATGTAAGGTAGGATTTATTTTATTTAACTTCATTTATAGGTAACTGAATAATTCAAATGTTTGTTTTTAAATTGAAGTACGAATATCTACAAAAAACAACTATTAGTTTTAGGTTATGTAAATAATTAAATTTTTCATGTAGGTATTACAAAAAGGATGGCGCTTGTTTTGTTTTTCTATATGTGTGTTGTTTTTCATACTACTGTTAGTCTTTTTGTCGTGACAGTTAATACATAAACAAAAGATAAAATAGAAATAAAATGTTCTATTTTATGTATGTATGTAGGTAAGTGCATTGTAGGTTTTAGTAGAAAGGACCATATAGTACTAAGCATTTATTGAAGGGTACTGTGGATACTATGTAATCTAGTTTTGAAAAAAAAAGTGTTATGTTAACGTCTTTTAGAAGAATTTACTGGTAGGTAGATATTATCAACATGTCAACTCGATAGTATGAAATAAAATCAGATACCTATTAATAATAATGGCAATTTATCTAGTAGCTATTGTTTATATTCACTTAACCAATTAAAAGTCAGGGATAGGATACGTCCCTATTTATCTACTGACATATAGTTATACACACATACAGGGTTTACCAAGGAAGTCTATACCTACCTAGTCAAAATTTAATTTTTAAATTTAAAGTTCATCTCAAATTACTACAAATATCAAATTTTCAAAATTAAGTTCGACTATTCTTAAAGCTCTAACGAAGGTCTTGCTTGTTAAACCTTGTATGTCTATTACGTACATTATTTTTGCATATTTGGGTACTTTTTAGTATACATACATTATTATTGTGCCTAAATTGTACCTTTATTGTTGAATTTGCTAGTAAAGTTACGAAAATGTAGTTTTCTAGTATTATAATTTTTTTTGGACTGTTTACGAAAAAATGATTCAAGAAGAATTTGTAGATATTAAAAAGATATACAAAATGGGCCCATGCATGTAACAATACGATATTTTGCTTTTTTTTTAATGCAGAAAACTGAAAAATTAAATAATTGTTTAAATAAACAATTATGAACGGAGGCATGCCTAATTTTAGTAGACTGTATAAGTTCTGATGTGTAGTACCTGCCTTTTTTTTGAAATATTCCATTGCATATATTGCAAAAAAAGCAGTTTTTTGCAACTTAAATTTACCAATCATAGAGACAATTACCCTACGCCCTCCTCAGCGGTTAAGTATGACACAACTTGGCAATTTAAATAGTATACCTAATTATTACAGTGCAAAGCAGATTTGAAATGGGAAATTAGGACAAATAAAATTTTGTTATACTTTGATTAGTGAGATGACGTAGGTGGTAGTGTAAATATTAATGTTTTTGTTTTTTTTTCTCGCTCTATAATTAGCATTTATTGAGCATTTAATAAATCTAATAGGTAGTGCCCTATTTTCGACTTGCTAGCATTTTTCGCAATGTAAATATTAATGTTTGTTTTCTTTATTTTCCTTTTCGTCCTATAGTCAGCACTTATTGAGCACTTAATAATTAAAACAAAAATATNTATAAAAATTATACGGCTTAAATGTGAAGTTGGGTGCAAAAGAATACAATTAAATCCTCTGTCGGCAAAAAACGAAATGACTTTCCGAACAACCCTATAGTTAAAGACAACTATGATGATTATTTTATCTTTAAAAATTAAACATTTATTTGCATAAATGAAAGAAAAAATGAAAACTGTCAGCTGTTCATATTTAGAGAGGCTTATGATTATAATAACGTCTTCACTAGGCATTTCCACGTCTTCCTAACTTTGCAGTTTTTAAAAACTTTTTTTAATTCATTAATTATTTTTTAAGTAAATAAAAAAATAACATTTGCCCCACATTATAAAGTATTAGTACTTATTATAATAAGTAGCTCACCTTAATAGAAAATATATTCCTTCATTTTTTCCAAATAGGTAGTTAACTTTATTATTGTTTTAAAAAGTCTTTGTTGCTACGGTTTCCTATGTTAGAAGCCATGTATTGGCTTATTTTGGCTAATTCTACCTGATTTTTGTTAATGAGTGAGGAATTTTAGTGGTGAATAAATAACTGCAAAATTAGTTAAAACATAACTCGTGATAGAAACGTCCTAGAAACTGAACTATTGTTGTTCTTTGTTTAATTTTCTATAAGATGGTGCTAGTTAGATAAAAAACATTATTTGTTTATTTAAAAATTGTGAAAGCCGCGCCTACATTTCAATGCACTAAAAAGCAATAAAGGAATAGTTTTTCGCAATAGTAATTTTTTCACCATGCTCATACATTTCACTTTGATAATGACATACCAGTGAGAACAATATTGTCAGCATCCAAATAAAATTGTGAAATAAATAATTTCAAGTGTCTGTCTATATTACTATTTAAACATGTTTCACCAGAAATTCATCTCATTAATAGATTTATGTAGTTCAATAAATACGTACACACATTTGGTTAAAATTACTTAAGCGGTTTTTTGAATAGGTAAACAAGTAAACAGCATTGTAAAAAACATCGAGCTTTTAGAAGCTTGGTTATCTAAATTAGAATGAGAGTTATGCACGTTCAAAGTTTGAAACACATTGTGACAAATTTAAGCAAAAAAAATTTTTCGTTGAGGGTGAATACATACTCAATCAAAGTTTAATAAGTTCAATTTCTAAGAAGTCTGTGTAATGGTTAAAAAAATAAAAATAAAGAAGTCGTAGGTAAAGGGAAATCTGGTTTTGAGGCGGGAGTGGGGGAGTGGAGCAGCCACCCTAAAAACCATCTCGCATCTTTCAAATGTAGTATAAGTAGAGGAAAAACATGATGTTTCTAAGTTTTTACTTCAGCTATCAAGGTGTTTTTTTTTTAATTTTACTATTACTGTTAAGTTCAGATTGTTCGTGTTCTAGAATTATATTGCAGTTCAAGAGGAAAAGTAGCACTAATTTAAGTGTGTGTGTGTGGTGAACAGAAGGGCAATAAGTATTTTATTTCCTATGTGTTGGAGAGTAATTATTGGTTGGAGTTATGGAAGTAACGTCCTTAAGACTTTTTGTGGTACTTTAGATAAAGATTATTATATATTGTCAATGGTGAGCGGAAATTTCCCAGAAAGTAGACTTAGGAAAAGAATAATTTAGTGAGTGGCACTTATGGAAGAAAGTAGCAAAAGTAAAGAAGAAGGAAAAGGACTGATAAAAAGTTGGTTTTGAAACGATAGATAAGAAGAGGAAATAAAAAAAAAAAGAAAAGCGTGTTGTCTGGAGGAAGAAAAGGAGTAAAACAGGAAAGAATAAAAAAAATTTTAGTGAGATGGATAAATTGGATATATTAATGAAATTGGTAGAAGAATTAAAAGAAGAAAACCAAGAAAATGGAAAGAACGTCACGAAAACAAAAAAAGAGAGGAACAAGAAAAAATAAGAAAAGAAGAAACTAGATGAAATTCAGGAAGAAAATAAAAGTGTAAAGGAAAAGATGAAACGTCTGGAGAAAAAGACTAGTGGAAAGGTACAGGAACTGGAAGAAAGATTGGACAAATATAATGAAGAAAGCGGAAAGGGATGGTTCAAATCAGGAAAGGACAGATTAAAAAGTGAAGGAATTAGTAATAGAGGAGCTGGAGATAGAGAAGCAAATCCAGAAGCAAGCAGGGGAGAAGGAGAAAGGAATAAGGAGATTAGAAATAGAACTAGAAAAGAAAAGAAGAGAAGAAAAATAAATTAACTTGATAATCTTTGGAACAGAGATACAGGAGAATAAAGAAGAAATGGAGTTGGAAAGAGTTATAAAAGAGAAGATGGAATTGAAAGTGGATGTGAAGTTAAAAAAGAAGGTATATGGGACAAGAATGGAAAAGTGGGAAGATAGACTACAGGTAGTTAGATGTTAGAAGGCTGAGGACGGAGGTTTATATAAGAGATGATATGGCTATGGAAGAGAGAAGAATACAGAGGATGTTGGAACATTTGGTAAGAGAGGAGAGAAGAAAAAATGGGGGTAAGATGGTTACATTTGGGTATAGGAAAAAAGAAAAAGGACATTTCATTAGAAATAAGGAAGTATGTGGGGGATAATGTAGGGAAAATAAATAAGAATAAGAATGTAAAGTGTAACTTAAAAGCACGACAGATCATTTGTTGGTATGTTGTGAAGTTAGCATAATTGTAAAATAACCAGTTTAGTTTAATAAAGTTTATATATCTATTTTTTTATCTTTAGTTAATTATAAGACAAAAATCTTCTGTGGCATTTCCCTAGAAAATGCGTTATTTAGTTTAGATATCAATTTTGCAGTCGAACATTACACGTTCCGGAGTTTAACTATTACACATTACTTACAAATTGAAAATATTAAACTTTAATTGAGTATGTATTCACCCTCAACAAAAATTATTTTTGCAAAAACATGTTCATATTTGTCACATATTTTTCGATCATTGAACGTCCATAAATAATTTTCGTTCTAATTATGTTAAACAAGCTCCTAAAAGCTCGATTTTTTTGTTATGATGCTGTTTACTTGCCCACCAAATTTGCAAATACCGAATTACGTTACTTTGCAACGAAAGCATTTTTCTAAAAAAGAATAGGCCCTTAAAAAATAAAAAACAAAATTGGTTGCTAATTGTAATTTGGATTACAAACCATATATGTAAAAACGTCAGTAATGATATCAGATCAAATTTGTGGCACTGGTATAAAAATTAATTTTTTAATTTTAATTTTAATTTCTTGGCAAAAACATTCTATTGCTTTATTGTTTTTTAGTGCATTGAAATGTAAGCGCAGTTTTTAACAGTTTTTGCCAATTTATAAATAAGAAATCAATTATATTCTATCTAACTAGCACTATCTTGTGAGAAATTAAATAAGCAACAAAAATAGTCAAGTGCAATTTTCTTCTAGGACGTTTTTATGTCGAGTTATTTACAGACATAAGCAGAAAAAACGTGATTTTTCAGTTAATTCTGCAGTTATTCATTCGTCAATAAAAATGCAGAGATACTGTATATCCCCAAATTATTGCTAGGGATGTTATTCCGCACCAATTAGCTCTAAAAACTTGGTTCTGCAAAATCACAACTAACATTTACGGGACTTCAGTCTCCACTGACTGTGTAAGAGTATAATAAAATAATTTTTGAATTAGTTGCATTTTGGTAGCGCTTTTTGGCTATTGAGCGTAACGCTGAAAATGTATGTGAGATAAATTTTAACACTTCTCTAAAAAGATTTAGAGGTTCGGAGTACACCTTTTCTGCAAATATAAACTTACGATTAATAAATATTTTCCAGGAAGGCTATAAGCAGACCAAAATCTGCCCCTAAAACTTGTACAAAAAAAACATTCTGATATGCATTTAAAAGGTGATATTGTAATATATTTCCAATTAAATTTTTATTCTCCCAGATGTTAAATTAGGAAAGACATTCTTTAAAACGTGTTTTTTTGACTTTATTAATTTTTAGGTATATACGTTCATATACGTTTGGACATACATTTGCTTAATTTTCTTGTTTTATAGTGCCGCATCACTTCCTGCAAACTCCGCAATTATTTCTACCACACCCTGTGTATCTCTTGAGGTTTGAATTGAATATTAACTAATTAATACTAGGCCAAGCTTAATTTGCTGGAATTAAATAAACAATTTTAATTTAATGTACATAGTATATGTAACAAATCAATAATATACACTAAACCGATAGTTTTTTGACGCTTCTTTACATGTAGTTATTCTAGCTGGCTTTTATTTAGTTTAAGGAAATGTTCAACCATTGAATATGTCTTGTTGATTGAACATTATTATTGTAAAATAATTTTTAAATTATTTATACATATAATTTTTATTAATTGTCCACTGCACTAATATTCTCTTACATTCATCCAGGTAATCTTATGCTGTCAGGAGGAGTGTTTCAAACCCTTTGGATTAGTCTGGCTTTTTAAATACTGACTAAAGTGATATCATTCAAAATTTCGGCTTTTATACTTTAACGTGAGAGTGTTTATGTATACTGTGGTCCAATTTAGCTGATACTTGCTGACGTCTCCATTGGTCAAAGTTGGTAACCCCCAAACTTTGTTCCTTGCAGTAGTCAGAATACACAATAAATTGCAGCCTTTATACTTTAACGTAGGTCTCGCAGGTGCCGAGCTCTTAGACTATGACCTTTTGAATGCCTATCAGCATATTTGTACATCTTTGTCTTTTCACCTCTTATTCTACTAAAGTCTGCACAGAACGGAAAGGATATTTGGTGGTTTTCCGCCGCCTATTCATTGTAAAAAAAATTGGATAGAAAGATAAATAACTACATTGATAAAAATAAAAAATATGCAAAAGAGAAGAAACGGTGGAAAAATAATTCGAAGTGGTCTGTATTCTGTCAAAACTGCCAGACGCGGATTGCGATTTCGATCTTTTTGGAACTCATCAACTTTTACCTGCTGTCTTAACAGCGCGTTTTAGAAAATACCACAAATGGCGCGGTAAACGCCATCTGTAGTACGATGCTACATTTTAGGATTATACGTATGCTCCAACAAGGTCCATTTAAATATATGGATATCTGCTTGCTGAAACGACGTAGCTAACCTCAACGTGATAGGCACGTCACCATAATCGAATAAAGTAATCCAAAGNCTATCCGGCTTCTTACTTTGTATGTATTTCTCAATACACTGTACATATGAGGAATTACACAAACTAAAAACTTTGATTGCTAATTAACAGTATTATTTTAGAGTCAGTCTTACACATATCGTCTTATCTTCATCAGTAAACAAATATATTCTTCTTATTTAAATGAAAGAGTAAGAATTTGTGTTATTAACAGAATTGGATTTGCGACTGGAAGGAGTAGTCTGTGGTCGACCATTTGATCATAGAACCTAATTGAGGTATTAAGGTTGGATGTCCGTATTTGACATTGTTGTTTATAATTGTAGTATTTGCTGTATTTCTCTGTTCACCACGAGAATTATCATTTGTCACTGTTTACATTTGACTTTACAAGAGTTATTGTCAATTGGTAAAAAGAAGTGTTTTATTAGTTTAAAGTGTCCAATATTTACCAAACAAATATGATTATTATATTCTTGTTTATCTCGCTGAGCTATCCCAGATTAAATACAAAAGGATTTCTGTACATTGTCAAGAAGTCGAGATATTGAAAATTTTATAGACTCGCAGTTTTGAATGCAGTTTTCATAACGGCCTTTTCCTTCCCTGTTCGAGCCGCGCTCGTACACTTCACTTTGATTTTAGAGCAGCCAATTTTCCAGAGGAACTAGTAGCAAATCATCCAATTTTGCAGGGTCTATATAGTCTCAACAATATTAATTCTTTCACTACAAATTAGACGTAAAATGTGATGCCAATTGTAGCCGTGGATCAGCTGAAACTAATATATGATTTTGCTTGCTTGATATGATGCATTTATGTAACGTACGCTGTGTTGTTTCTTCTAGGGCGGATTGTATTAATTTTTCGGAGATGAAATATTAACAACCTTTTTCAACTCTCAAGGATTATATGTGGCAAAAGGGTTTTATGAGGTTTAATAACTCGTCGACATTTGCTTATGTAACAGTGGGGAAAATCCCCTTATTTAGCTGATATTAGGCTCATATCTCCACATGAGCTTCGATCACACTTATTAAAAACTTGTTGTTCGGCAGTATTTTACCTTTTTTTATGCATATTATTATTAATTCGTAAATGTAGTAGTAAGTAAAATTTAACTAATATTTATTTTCAAATATTCCGATTTTTTCCTCTTTCATTTTTGAAGCAAAAGAAATACGTTTTTTAAGCTGAACAAACTAACATTTTGTACCTGTTTTTATGACCATTTGAACCCTCAGCTTT
>NW_020438896.1:1889637-1896535 GCF_000699045.2 Agrilus planipennis
GCGCGGTAAACGCCATCTGTAGTACGATGCTACATTTTAGGATTACGTATGCTCCAACAAGGTCCATTTAAATATATGGATATCTACTTGCTGAAACGAATCCGGCGTAGCTAACCACTACGTAATAGGCACGTTATCATAATCGAAAAATAATTCGAAGTGGTCTGTATTCTGTCGAAACTGCCAGACGTGCTGATGAGATCCAAAAAGATCGAAATTGCGATTCGCGTCTGGCAGTTTCGACAGAATACAGACCACTTGGAAGAATTATTTTATTCAATTATGGTAACGTACATATCACGTTGAGGTTTGCTATGCCGGGATTCGTTTCAGCAAGTAGATATCCGTATATTTAAATGGACCTTGTTGAAGCATACGTAATCCTAAACTGTAGCATCGTACTACAGATGGCGTTTACCGTGTCATTTGTGGTATATTCAAGAAATGGAGCTTTAAAAGCATATTTTGATGGTTTTCCGACACCTCGTCATAATTCAGTATTTTCCTAAACAATTCTTCTACTTCGTTGACTAAAATAATTAATTAACTAAAATATTAATTTTGAAAAGTGCTACTAGCTGCAATTTAGTCCAATTTTTACCAATGACGGGGCGTAGTATTGATGTTAAACCATCAATTCGATGTATGTAGTACAGCTAAGTTAAATAAATAAAAAAATTATCATATTTCATTTTTTCATTCATCTGATTGGTAGTTATACATACTCGGTGAAATTTTTTATTACAAAAAATACCTTGGACTAGTGGCATACCATGGAGTATTCGTGTTCAGTAATAGCAACACGAAAGTACATGTCTATTTTCTAGAAGCGCATACTCATCTATATAATTCAAGCCTCGGGCAATGTACAACTTAAGCACGTGCACATGCAGTACTTCATTTTGTATTTTCGCAGTTTGTTCTTTAATAGAACGTAACCTGTATCTAGCTTATAACAGGGAAGATAGTTCTTTTGCAAGTAAACGTATATCGTTTTGTAACGAATTTTCTTATATTTATTTAACAGCTACCTATTTTACAATTATTTATTTACACGACAACACTAATTAAACACTTAAACTATTTCTTATTTATATCACATTGTATTGTTAATGCTTATTTACTCGTCCTGTATTTACATCACTCTATGGTCGTATTTTTTATTTATATAACTGATCAGCTGTGTATATACTAACTATACTTCATTAACTTCTACTCTAGCGAAGTGCCCCTTCCAATGTCTTGGATGCGCGCTGGCAAAATCGTAGGTAGGCAGAAAAAAGTTCATTATATTCTCGACTCTTGTTCATTAAACATACTTTTTAATACAGTACCCGCCAAAAATTTTGTTCAATCATGAATAGTAGTGCGAGTCGAAAACAAGCGTTAAAGCCTTTAATATGTCTTCAAATATAAATAAACATCTCGTTGATATTTTCAGTAGTAAATGGTACCAATAACAACACATTTGAGCAATGCAATTGTAGTGGATAAAATGGCCAATTTGTCCGTGCAGTAGTGTACGGATTATACGCTCCTCACCGGTTAAGAGTTTGTACGAGAGTTGTCCCCTTCTTTTTCTGGCCTAGTGCTGTTCTTTTCTACTTTGCGCCGGTCAAACTGAAGGTCTCATCGCTACAGAAAGTAAACGATGTATAACTCTTGCTGTCAGTTTGGGTGTTTCATTCCCACCAGCTACTAATACTCGTGGGCGGGCAGTCACTCCTGACTATGCCGGAGAGTAGGACGGAAGGGCCACTTTAGCCTTCTTTTAGGAATCGTGGGAATACAGAATAATACAAAAGAGAGTGAAAGATTGTCTGTGAAATTTTGCCTAAGTGATCCAAGGAAATCACAGAAAAACTTGGGCCAGGGCAGATGTACCCAGAATCGAACCGATGTCTTTCCGAATGCTAAATAATGGTCTAAAACTCTAGGAGGCCTATTTGTATTGTCATCGAATTCTCCCGAACAGTCTTCATTCTTTTCGAGAGGAGGATGGGAATCAGGAAGCTGAATTACTTATGCTATCGAATTTCACATACTTTTAATATTTTTTTATAGTCCAATTTAAATACCAGTTCATTGTAGTGAAGTTTGTAGCAATGAAAAGTAGTTTTGCATTACAATGACGCTTACTACGGTAGAAGCATAGTAGATAATGGGTTGGACATGTTGTTTACCAATGTGCAAGGGTAACTACAAAAGTAAAAATGTGCTTACTAAAAGGTTGTCTCGAAGTACGGAATAGCCGAATTTCTCCTGAAGACTGGAAAATAGCCGTAACAAGTGGTTGCTTTTAGAAAAACAATTTTATCTTGAATGCAGTAGATGAAAATCACTATGTTTTAAAACATTTTAGTTTTTGGTACGATCGGTTTATTTTCAGATCAAATTTGCCGTAGATATAGTAAATTGATGTAAGAAGAAGAAAATATTTGATTAATTTCATGTAACATATTTTAATGTTGATTTTGATTTTTTTAAAGTGGATTTTGTCTACTAGAAGTGACTTACAATACCATATTTTTTTTGTGCATTAAGTTTGATGAAAGTTTTTTTTATTGACTTTTTAAAGCCATTTTATTATATTTTGAAGGCTATTGATTCCTATTCTTTATAAATTAAGTACAGACGAATGTTTGTGTACGGTATGTAAATACGAAACAAGATTATATACGTTGTGCATTGTCGTGCGACAACTTTTTTTATCCTTGATCTCATATAAAACAACCCCCAAAGTAGTACACATGAAATAGCACGGAACGGTGGTTTCTCATATGTGACAGTGTGATGAATTTTAAAAGAACAATTGCTGCATCCTTACCATTTACAGCGAGTAAAAGCTTTGCAACAAACTGATATTCATAGTTAGTAGTTTCGGTAAAAACTGCACCAATGTTTTCCGTAGGGTGATGTTTATTGACGAATATTGCTTCAGGAGAGACGGAATTTGGAATTTTCATGATAGTTACCATTGGTGTAACGCAAATGTGCATGTTGTGCATCTTTGGTAGTCTAGATTTAATTCCGCTCGGCTTCTCTATATGGAGTTATACTTATGTAGAAAATAGCACGTGTACCAAACGTCAATGCACGATAAAATAATGATGTGCGTGACTGTGGAATGAAGGACGATCGTTGGAAATGGAATTCACCCAATTATTGGACGTTTTTACGGGTGTGATAATTAATTTTGGGAGACGTCTTGAAAACTGTCTTCTAGCCTGCGGTTTTAACTTCGAACAATTTTTGTAGTGTACATACGCTTATTGGTGTTGTTCTAACAGTTCATCGATAAGTAAGTGGTATTTTGTTCATATTTACGTTGGACAAAGGGCACTGTTTATTTTACATCGATGTGTAACTGTTCAGTTCCTATTTCAATTCGTTCTACTCAAAGATCTAGTTGTACTATTCCCACATTGCCAAATTATGTCTTGGGCCTGCTTTGGATTGTAACTTGTGGTTTTCTTATAAATGTATTTGTGCGTAACCTCCCTGCTGTGTTCACCATGCGATTCTTTTTTACATTTAAGTGACACCTTTCAAAGCTCAGTACTCTTTTCAGAAACACCCTGTACTGGAAGGGCCGTTCTTTGCAGATTACAATCCTTGTTAAGTTAGGGTGGTTGGGTTATTGCATGTGCTGTCGCGAGGGCGAGTGTGTGGGTGATCGGTTGGTTGGATATTGGGGGTATGCGTGCTTGCGTTATGCGTCTGTCTATGTAGTTTCCTTTTATTGCCCGTCTTGTTTGTAAGATGATTGATGGCTCAGCTTCAAAGGTTTAAAAAGGTATCGCAATATCCATCTTTCGTCGCAAACGTTTATAATTGTAGTACCTAGTGTGTGAACGTCTAAACTTCTTTTTTGCCATGTTAGCGCGGAAAGCTTGTTTTGCGTGCTATGAAATAGGGAAGATATGGTCTTTTTTTCATTTTTTAATCGGGAGACAATGAAATTAGTCATTAGTTGTGTTCGTTTCCTCTTTTACTTCGATTCGGGCATGCGCATCGTTTAATAATTATGTTCGTGGGTTTAACAAAATTTACTTCTAAGACTGATAACAAAAACTATTTATTTACACTAATTATTAATATATCACTATTCACTGCGCAATTTATTTCACTTCTTTCCCTGTCAATTTATTTCTGGATTCACTTCTGCAACGGTCAATTTATTTTTTCTCTTCCTTTAAATACTCTTTTGTTTACTTTCGGGAAACTTCTGGAAACAACCGGATAGTTTATTTTTTCTTTGTACTGTTTAACTGCTTTCCCAGAACGCAGGTACGACACACACATTTACAAATACCGCGCACACGAAGAAAGGCGCCCACGGCTGGTCGGCGAATCGACAAGCCGTTCACCCACACGTGTGCCCGATCGCACACAAACACATTCGTGCTCGCTTCAATTAATTATAATCCTCAAGCACGCATGCTTACAACTGATTTTTAAATTGCCGTAAACGAATACACCCATTGTACTCATGCGCTGACGTTTATGGGCATTCGCAGAAATCAGTTGTTATATGACAATGACTTCCTAACCTCTAAATCATTTACTCTTATTTCGCCAACTATTAATTTAATGGCGAGCTTTCCGCACAAACATGACAAACATAGTATACGTACTCCGGGAAGAAACTGGGTTATCTCAGACTGCATGTTACATGTTACATGCAGTCTGAAAAAATCCTGTTGCTTTCATGGATACGTAATGTACTATTGTTTTAATTTGATCTATTACTAGTAGATACGCCCGTGTGAATTAATTTCAAGCTTATTTTTTCTTTAGATTCTTCAATATATAATAGCTTATTTAATTTCTTTTTTACCACTGTTCTGCGACTTTTCATACCTTGTCTCTTATGACATAGTTTCGTTGATACAATAACACAATTCCAGATTTACAACAATAATTATTTAGTATTCATCCTGTCGTAGCATATGTGACATCTGTGTTTGGGCTTACTGTACTGCTGTAATATTCATTATTGTCACCCGGATAGACGATTTTTAGTTACGCATTCGGTGCACGACTAATTCGGTAGATGACATCATTTATTCGCTTGGCGAGAACAAATTTTTGAGGGATTATTTTTTAAACTGATTAAATAAAACACCAACATAAAAATTTCACAAAAACTTTTAAAAACCAAATGCGACATGTAAGGTACGCCTAACCATACACATGTAATAATGGACGTGCCTTAGCTCGAAAAGGGTGAGGGAGATGGCGTATGGTTTCGGACTAGTGCTATCTATTTCATTACACGCTTACGCACTATCGTGAGAGAGATGGATATTGTCCGAAAATTCGTTCCACCCCTGTCTTTTGTTGTACCACAATTCTGACCGCTAAGGCACAGAGAAGTGAGACTAGTATAGAAGTCCAATGCTGGGTTAATAATCCGGACTTCGTTTCGGATAACATGTCGGTAAATCTCGAAGCTTCTGTCATCCGACCGGTAGTTGTCGTTTCGGAAAATCAACCGTTTTTTTTTCTCTACAAACTTGGCTTATAACAGCAAAGGAAAAAGACTTATGCGTTCTATGATCCCACCACTTCTACTATTTACCCCTGCCATTACTGCGTTCACTCTTTGCTCCGACTCAATACAGCGTTGATGCGCTCATTTTCATAGCAACGCCATCTCCTGGTTCTATTTAGAATTTCTTACTCACGTTTTAGTCCTCCATTTGAATTGGACTTCTATACTAGTCTCTCTTCTCTGCTAAGGCATGTCCATTACTAAACGTCGGTGCGTCTAACGCTAAGTGGGGATGATGCCTTTTATTATAACGAAACGCACAGGTATTAGGTTTTTAAAAGGTTTTATATGGTATTTTGGTTAGTGTTTTACTTAGAATACATTAAAAACTTGTCATTTACTTATTTTCAAAACATGAACACAAGTATTATTATTATTCATTCTGGAATTTTGTAACTATTTTTAAGTTGCTAAAGCGCTGAAATTGTAATATGATACATTCATCGAGGGCAACAAAACTGGCTGCACATGCACGCCGGTGAACCATTGCAAATTAATTCTTGTAAATGCATGAGAGAATAATTATTCTTTGATGTTGATCAACTAACTGTAGTGCTTGATTACTCGAACCCATTGAAGTGCATCACTAAACTCAAAGGTGCGGATATTAACTAGTTTAGTCAGCAGTTCATTTAACCAAGATCAGCAAGAAAACTAGTGAGATGGAAATGAGGTATATGAACCATATGAATTTTGTCAAGAAATCATGTTATTTCATTATCTAATTAATTAAGCACTTTCCGCCCTAATTTATATTATATTACCTTTTACCTGTAAAATATGTCCGTATTACAATGCAGATTTTTTTTAATGATTGATTATATTATTTAGATACTTACTTTGTTCCTTGACATATTTAGACATATATAAATGTTCTTATTTTGTCATTTTTAAAAATTTCCGTTATAACAGGTAGTGACAAAGTTATTCTTCTCATACGTAGTAATTTACAAAATAATTTGCTATGCAACATAGACAATCAAAATATTTCTTCTTAAAGAATATCTATTATCACCAACGAGACAGATAGCTGGTTATTTGCTTATGTAAAAATAATATAGCAATCAATACTTTTAACCGCAGTTATAAACTACATTGGGATCCGTCAAACGGGCATACACCATCTGGTGGCAAAATTTATAACTCGAATGAGGGAAAAATTTACATAGGAACTGTGCACGCAAATTGTAAAATTGTTTATTAAAATAATAAAACACGTTAAAAAAGTAAAAATTTTTTTGATGATGGAGTCGACGAAGTTTTCTTCTAAAGTTAAATCAAATAAAAAGTTAATATGTTCAGTGAAAAGCTGCAATAGCACTTCAGACATAGATCTTCACT
>NW_020438896.1:1897977-1928411 GCF_000699045.2 Agrilus planipennis
CAGTGTTTCCACATTGAGGGGAAATTCCCCTTTTAAGGGGAAATTAGGGTCATGAGGGGAAGAAAAAGGGGAAAGACATTGCAGAAATTTTGGAAGTAATGAGGA
Organism: Agrilus planipennis; assembly: GCF_000699045.2. Lineage (NCBI taxonomy): Eukaryota > Metazoa > Arthropoda > Insecta > Coleoptera > Buprestidae > Agrilus > Agrilus planipennis. The sequence goes on from NW_020438896.1 coordinate 1,898,083, forward strand.
TTTTCGCGTATGAGAAATGATGGCTCTAACTGCTACGTGATTGGTGAATTTTGACATATCTATCAATGTTGTCTATGCGACATTGTGTTGCCAGTATGGGAAAACAGATTGGTATCGCCAGAGGCGTGAGTGGGCAGGCTAATTCAGGCTATAGAAGAAATACGATAAAGGACTTTTTTTAAAGTCCTTTTCACGAAAGACGGCACACGGAAATTTTGTAGAACTAAGTAACTGTTTTCCCATACTGGTAACATAACGTCGCGTAGACAACAGCGCCACCACTGGGTGCCGTCTTTCGTGAAAAGGACTCTATGTGGTGTGTGGTGTCAGAACTAAAAACTACAGCAAAATAATTTTTGAGGGGAAAAAAGTCCTTAGAAGGGGAAATCTGGATTAAGCCGTGGGGGAAGGAAATCGTTATAGTGGAAACACTGGGTATCACATAGAAGTCGTCTTTTCAAGGGCCGTGGCATATAGTAGGAATTTCAGCTCTCGTTGTTTTAATTTTTTTCTGTTGAAGTTTTTTTCAAAAATTCTTGTTATTTTACATTTATTATTTATGTTATAAATAACATAAGCGTTTATTGCTGCTACATTAAAAAGATGAAAAAATATTACCATAGGACGTCTTTTGGTTCGACGGGCAACGTTATAAGTTGCACACAATTTGTCGTTGGTATCGACACCGCCCTTGGTCATATAAAATTCTATTGTTTCCGGCTTTTTCTGGTCATCTTCACAAATAGATTTATCATGGTGCATAGTAGACAGTAAAATCACAGCCTTAGAGTTTTTCGGAACGTATGAAACTAGAGTTAGTTCCTTACAAAAACCAAATTTTGACGAATGCACTTCAGCAATCTTTCGAGGTAAAAATTGTGATGAAATTTCCTTATTGTTGTTCGCCGGAGGAATACTAGTGTACCAGTTATCAAGGGTGATATTACGCCCCGTACTTTTGATTAGTTGGGCAAGTCTATTCACGATGCTAATTGTAACATTTGACTGTTTATGCGGACCACCTGGCTGAATACCTACGTATATCTCAAATGTTTGAAGATAAGCTGTTTTGGCGTCAACCATAGCATGGTGTTTGATCCCATATTTATTAGGTTTGCTTGGCATATAGACTAAACCAGAAAATCTGCCTCTAAATGCTGGTAATTGCTCATCTATTGTAACGTACTCGGAAACCGGTAGTGTTTTTTGAAGTTATCACCCATCAGATCACAAAATTCTCTGATTGGTGTCAATTTATCAAGCTGTAATATGTATTCTCTCGATGATGCATTATCGAATCGTAGACAACGAATTATAAATATAGGGCTGTTAGGAAAGTCATTTCGTTTTTTCCCGACAGAGGATTTAATTGTATCCTTTTGCACCCAACTTCACATTTAAGCCGTATAATTTTTATATGCTTTGAGAGCTCATATAGCAAGGCTTGTATGTGAAAAATTCCAATTAATTCTACGCAGTAGTTTTTGGTTGGTGCCCTTTTAAATATGGAGAGCGATAAGCAGCATTTTCGACATATCTTACTGTTTTACTACAGAAAGGGTAAAAATGCTGTTCAAGCCAGAAAGAAATTGACTGATGTGTATGGAGAAGGTGTGTTGACAGTACGCCAGTGCCAGAACTGGTTCGCTAAATTTCGATCCGGCAATTTTGATGTCGAAGATGCACCACGTTCGGGAAGGCCGGTTGAAGCTGATAAAGACGCGATAAAGGCATTAGTTGATGTGAACCGGCGAATAACAACACGTGAGATCGGATTGAGGTTAAATTTATCAAATTCAACAGTTTATGACCACTTGAAAGGCCTGGGATTATCCTCGAAGCTCGATGTATGGGTTCCCCATGTTCTCACAGAGAGAAATCTGTGTCGCCGCATTGACGTCTGCGATTCGCTTCTCAAACGTCACGAAAATGATCCGTTTTTGAAGCGCATCATCACTGGGGACGAAAAATGGGTTGTATACAACAACGTCAAACGCAAGAGGTCATGGAGCAAAAAAGATGAACCGGCTCAAACCATTTCCAAAGCCGATATTCACCAAAAAAAGGTGATGCTGTCTGTTTGGTGGGATTTTAAAGGAATCGTTTTTTTTTAGCTTTTACCGGATAACACAACGATTAATTCGGAAGTCTACTGTCATCAGCTGGACAAACTGAATGATGCACTTCAACAGAAAAGGTCAGAACTAATCAACAGGAAAGGTGTAGTGTTTCACCAAGACAACGCGAGACCTCACACAAGTTTGGTCACTCGCCAAAAGCTTTTACAGCTTGAATGGGATACAATGCTACACCCACCATATTCTCCAGACCTGGCACCATCGGATTATTATTTGTTCCGGTCACTCCAAAATTTTTTAGACGGTAAAACCTTCACCTCAAATGAGGAGGTCAAAAACCTCCTCGATCAGTTTTTTGCCAGCAAAGACCAAAAATTTTATGAGCGTGGAATTATGCTACTACCAGAAAGATGGCAAAAGGTGTTGGACCAGAACGGTCAATATATAATTTAATAAAGTATTTGTTTATTATACGAAAACTGTCTTTCATTTCCACAAAAAAAGACGAAATGACTTTCCGAACAACCCTATAGAATAAATAGAAGAAATTGACACTAACTTCATTATTTTAAACGAGACACCCTATATATTATGACGGTTTTGAATTCTACTCATGATTCTAGGTAGACTTGCAAAAGGCTTTCCTACTTATAAAATTTACCGTTCGTGATATTAATTTTTTTAGAAAATGTAGCGCAAAGCAGTAGGCAAAAAAAAGCATGCCTATTTTACAGGAAGAAAGTTGGAGCAACAATAGTCTCAGGAGAGATGGCTTTACCCTCAAGCTTCCCGTCCATACTTTTAAAGTGGGTTAATTACGTACAGGGTGTTAGGTATTTAATGGCGGATTTGGTTAACTTCAAAAAGTGGTTCGAGCTGTTATACATGAGTTTACCGGAAGGCTAAACAATTGTTTAAGCTCATATATATTTAACTAATACATATTAGCTGATATCGTTAATTATTTATTTTATATATTATTTAGTTGTTGTTTTTACTATTGTTTTCTGTAGTCTACTTTAATGTAATTGATGTCTTAAAATTCTTCTCAATTTGAACACGAATTTTCATTTTCCATTCTTAATAACGATAATATTCAATAATTGAAACTGAGAATCAAAATATTTAATTAATAAACTGTCAGTATGGGTGATTGAGTGAAAACAATTAATTTGTACTATTTGTTTTGAAATACTGTTAAGAATTTTACAGTCATCTTCGTAAAAAATTAAACGATTTTGGTTGCTTTCACAACGAGCAGTAAATAATTTGAAAATTAGAGAAGACAGGTAGGGAACCATAGTACCATTCGAAAGAGAATAAAATTCTGCAAATGGTCATGAAAATACATACAGGGTGTTCACTTTGAAAAAAGGACTTGTTTGTTGCTCCAGCTTTCTTACTGAAAAATAGTCATGCTTTTTCGCTACTTACTTTTAAAAAAAAATTAATATCTCGAAAACGATATATGTTAGAAGCAGGAAAGCCTTATGAAAGTCTCCCTAGAATCATAACTAGAATTCAAAACTGTTATAATACACGAGGTGTTCCATTTAAAATAACGAAGATGTCAACTTCCGGTATAACCGAAGTGCTAGATGGATGCCGTTATCATAAATGAGGAGAGTGTACCTAATAACACTATTGTGCAAATTTCAAATTGTAGTAGTTTTCGAAATATTCTAATGGGTGGTCATCGTGAAACACGCTGTGTACATAATCTATTAAACAAGAAAAATTTACCGACACGTTACTTATTAAAATTCATCAAACGGGTTGGTGAAACGATGGAATTTTACTAAAAAGACAAGCATATATATCTACTGTATGTACATAACCCTGCATTTGGTTTTGCGCTTGTGATGTAAAACCTTTTTCCTATTTAACTAATTTTATTGTGGACACGTGTTTTCTTCCATATATTTTTTTAACATTATAAACAACAAATAAACAAATTCCTGCTATTAATTTTATGTTGAATACTCTCTTTTATTGATAATTAATGATGATTAAGGTAATGCTTGGTTCTTGTTTTAAATTTTAATGTTATAATTGTATGCAAATATTTTTTCACTACCTTAATATTTGGTTGAACAGTAAACATGGAAAGGGAAATAACATGTAACGGTATATTAGAACTCATAGTTTTACATTTGTTGGAAAGTTTACGTTATTGCTGTTTTTTTTATATATTCACAACGATGATAAGATTTCGTAAATAAATACTATATTGCAGATGAAGTTAATCGAATTTGAGGTTGATTGGAAGAGCTATCGTATCTTCACCATTTGGCTATTCTGTATTATCTGCTATTTGTTTCATCTTTTTTCTGGTATAGAATCATTAACCCTGCGTGGCCGTCCTTGACCCTCCGCAATGCGGTATCGCTCGATAGAGGGTGGATTTTAGAATTGTTACGTATCAAAACATACAGAGAATGACTAAAGTAAAAGTACTTATTTGTCTCTAATGAAGGTATCTATTTCGAATTGTAGGATAGCAGTCGTTTCATGTTTTCAATTTAGGAAACTATAATTTCGTTAAATGAAAATTTATTCAGTGATAATAAAATATAAATAATTAAAAATAAGTTTTCAGAGAAAACGAACAAAATAGCACGAGCGTACTTTCGAAGTGGACTAATTACTTAATCGCACGCTAATCTATGCAGCTAGCATTATTCTTGGTTGACGGTACTTCTAGAATACGAAAATGAATTGTTTTAAGAAAAATCTGAAAAGTTTCTTTAGCGTCCAGAAATGTGTCTGATGTCGCGGGAAAATTGTGCGATAAAATCGAGATGCCTGGCTTGACGAGGTAAACACCGGACGTGCTTTTTTCGAAAAGCGTAAGTGATGGGTTTGTGATCCGTAAAAATCCGTCTTTCTACCATGAACGGAAATGTTACACTGCGAGATAAATTACAAGCAACTTACGGTCGTAGGCAGCGTAGTTTATCTCAGCAGGACTTAATTTCTTAGAGAAGAAATCCAAAGGTTGTCAATGGTTGTTCACGTATTGCTGTAAGACTGCTCCGGCCTTGTAGTTTGAGGCGTCAGTGAAAATTGCCAGGGTCTGTTTGTGTAGTGTAGTGTAGCTTGCGACAAGGTTTTTTTACAAGCTTCGAATGCCTAAGTTGTTTCCGGTGTGTAAGATACAGGATGATTTCCGTTTACATTTCCTTGTAGGGGTCGTTGAGTGGCGCTTGTATCTCTGCGTCTGTTGGGATAAATCTACGACAGAAGTTAACCATGCCTAGGAATTGACGTAGCTTCTTAACGGTTTGCGGGAGCGGGAAAGGTTGAATTGCAAACACTTTTTCATGCAGCGAATGTGTACCGGTACTGGAAACAAGCACAAGCACTCCGTACCATTAAAGTCTCTCTAATAATGTCCGCACATGGCCCAGATGTTCCTCTAACGTTCCAGACTCAACGAGAATGTCGTCTATGCAGGCGTAATAAAATTACAGGCCTTTCAGAACCTTGTCAATGTAATGCGTAAGCCAAAACTCGTGTGTGAATTCGAATAGGCTGAAGGGTGTCGTGATGGCTGTTTTAGGGAAATTTTCATCGACGGGAAATTAGTTGAACGCACGTACCAAATGTATGGTTGAGAATATTGTTTTTCCGCTGAGCGTCTGCGAAAAGTTTTGAATGTGATTAACCGGATATCAATCAGGGCATGTTCTGGCGTTGAGGACACGATAATCGCCACAGGGTCTCGTCGTCTTTTTTAAGAACCGTGTGAAGCGGTGATGCTCTGGGACTGTTGGGGACAAGCGATGCCCTATTTGACCATGGTCTCGAATTCTATTTTGGGGGCTCTTAACTTGTCGGTGCTAGTCGTTATGGTGTCCGTGTGAAAGGTGGTCCGGGGATGGTGGTGGTGATAATGTGATGGTTCGTTGAATGGGCCGTAAACGTGGTCGAGTTGTTCCAGGAAATTGTTGTAGCAGGTCGTGGTATAGTGACGAACCAGAAACAGTCTATAAACTGTAACTCGTACAATCGCCTTCCCTTGGGATGTGAGATGAGTGGTTGAATCTAACAGACGTTTTTGCTTTTCATGTCCACAGGCAGACCAAAAGTCGGAGCCGATGATTGGCGTCGAGACGTCAGCCACGACAAATCGTCACGTGAACTGTCATCGGAGTCCTAGGTGTAGAGTTAACGTAATCGCCCCATATGTTGCGATTACAGTGCGATTTGATCGTAGTTGGGCTTCTCTGTTGGTTCGGGAAGTTGCGCATACGGAAACACGCAGAGGTTGGCACCAGTGTCGATTAGGAATTTCACTTTAGTTGACCCATTGGAAATGAATAATCGGCGTGAATGATGTTTAGAGCGGCTGTAGTCGGTGACCATCGATGACTGCTCATGTTGTTTCCCGGAGAATTGACTTCGAATTTGCAGGGTTTGGTACATTTTTTAGCATTGTTGCCAAAACGAAGATGATACCAGGAAATGCCACTTTTTCTTTTTATTCACGTATGGTGCCTCTGTGTGTCTCTGCTCTTTTGTCCAACGCTAAGTCCTTGTGTGCCGCCAACAGGGCCTGGATATGCTTGGAAAGGCGAGTTAACCATAGGGTTTGTAGCACATCCTCAGGAAATTCGCTGCCGGCAAGGTTACGCAGATATAGGAACTGCATTAGTTTGCAATCACTAAGTGGTTCATTTTCCAGCAGCAGTTTGGTGTTTTGTTCTTTCGATGAACCCATGCCCTTGATTATTTCACTTTTTAATAGCCGGTAGGTTCGTTCACTACGAAATGTTTTTAATAATTTTAAAAATAACAACGCGAACTTCTAGAGCGTGTTATTGCTCAACACCACTTAAAGCTTTTCGGTACCAATCTTGAATATGGTGGTGCATTCAATAAGAGAAAATTGATGAGCAGGGGCACTAATTGTCAATCATCGATCAGCTCGCAACTTTTGGTCCACCTGTTGAATGAGTTCATCGAACTGAAGACTGGATTTATCATTCCGCCCTTTATCATGGACCAATGCGATCATTGTTGAATTCTCGACACCATTATTTAACTTTTATTTCACTCATTACAATCTGTTCAGCCCCGTTAATTTTGATTTATACGGAAACGACCCTTACTTTACAGATACGGCTCGTGTAGGCGTGAAAACATAGCCTTCTCTTTGCTGTTACGTAGTTGAGTAATAGAACAAATAATGAATTATATTCAAGGATCTTGCCCGAAAGTTTATATAGACCAAACAATCAGAGATTTGTGATCTCGCTAACATTTAAAAATTTTACCAATTTAACCTTTCGTCGGGCGCATATAATCTGAGAGATGAAGTGATGCCTTTTTCTTTTGTCAAATTCATACTTATGTGTGACGCGACAAATAAACAAAAAACCAATATTGTTACTGTTTTGCTAACGACTGGTCCTATGTTCGTAATCTGTAGGGTGAGTTGAGCCTGAACATGTGAAATTGTGAAAATTGTATTTTTGGGGATTTCTTTTAATATTCTACTTAATAATAATAATTTTTATAAATATAATAATAATATTGATAAAAATAAAAGGACGTTTTTGAAAACTTTATCTCACGAGTTGTGTTTACAACAACTTCAAAGGCGAGCTTCTAAAACATTTGGAACGCCTATTGAACTACGGCAGGGACTATCCAAATTTAAACCTTAATATTAAAAACCCAGCGCACCTAACACTTGTCACGAAGCACAAACAAAGAGCAGCTTCAAATGCAGAAATCTAAAAAAATTAGATACTCCAAATATGCATGTAAAAAATGTATGCATCTATTTTTTGTTTAGAGAACGCAAATATGGTTTGTGGCAAATGTTCAGACTTTGTTTTCTATGTGGTTGATAATTACGATAGTGATTAGAAACCTAGAACCATTTGTTGTAACTCTTCATAAAGGACTACTTAGTATTTACCAGTTATTCTATTAAAAAATGACTTAGTTATATTAAGAGCCTCATTACTATCTAGAATGGCACTTTTTTATTATCTTATTGTTCTATTAATATACAACATTGTATAAAAGTACTGCATTTTATTTTAAAACACTTTTTTTCATGACAGAAAGACATATATTATTTTTAATCTGAGAGATTAGTTGCGCCCTGTCATGTCCGAATGTGGCTTGCGCCCGACGGAAGGTTAATTTCCCCAACCTAAAACGTCCCATATCCGTAACTGTTTGTGAACAGTAATCTAGGGGAGACCGGGGATGGTTGACTAGTTTTTTACTGAATAATTCATATTTTTTGTGCCTTAATGTATATAGACAAGAAAAGCATGTTAATTGATATAAAATCTATTAACCTAATAAAAATATGTAATATTTAGTTCTTAGTTTAGTATAATAGTGATGATTTAATGCATTTTACAAAATATTAAATCTTAGTCAATCTACCCCTGGCCCGGGGTAGGTAGACCATATGCCCGGGGTAAGTTGACTCATGTACCAGTAAGAGTCAAATCATGAGAAGGAGCAAATAATTAAACATTTTTTTAATATAATTGAACCTTTTGTTAAAAAATAAACTGGCTAAAGTTTCCTCTTCTAGATTAGTANTTAACGTCTTTGTTTTCGTAAAATATTCTCATATTTTTACAATGAACTACTTTCTTTTTAATGGCACTTTGTTTCTTCCAGCTATAAAAATAATTACTTTATTTTTATGGAAATTGTTATCGGCAAATTGTTCACCTGTAGTTGTATTAATTTATTTTAATTTTAAAATAAGTAATATCTACCTATGTGTAATTGAAAACACAATTCACGATTTTAAAATATATTCAAAATATTTTGTTTTGATGATGATTATACAATTTGATATTAAAAACCAAGAAGAAGACGTAACGGTAGGAACACAAAGTACCTATACGGCTTGTTTATGTTTTTATTTTTGACATTTAAATCACAAAAGCGTTCAAAAGCGATTAAAATTTTGGAAGTTTTCATCGGCTACAAGAAACCATTATAAGTGATATATAGTTGGAAAGCTCTCCAAGAAAGATGAAACAATCTGACGTCATTGAAGAATTTCGTTGACCTTTCTGAAAGTTGCCAAACTGTGAGAAATCCTAGCAAGTCACATATCGTTGGAAAGCTCTTAAAGAACGAAGAATAAATCCGATGTTATCAAACAGTTCCGTCGACGTTTCTAGAAGAAATCGAAATATTTCATGCCAGTTACAACTGGAAGTACTGAAGCAAAAATGGATGAATAATTAAAGGCATTAATGGCAACAATAGCAGAAATGAAAGCAGACATGAAAACTGGACAAGAAAAAACGAAAAGGATCAGGAAGAAATGAAACAGAAAATGGAAGTAGTACAAGGTGATTGGCACAAGAACAATTAAAAGCAGCTCAAGAAGAAATGAAACAAAAAATGGAAGAGGCACAAGAAGAAACTAAAAAGGGCCAGGAAGAAATGAAACAAGAATTAAAATCAGTGCCAGAAGTGAAAACGGAAATAAATAACGTACAAGAAGCAATAAATACGAGAATGGAGGGCAAGATAATTGATATTAAAAATGAAAATGAAAAGAAGATAGAAGAAAGGAAAATCGTCATGGAAAAGAAGATGGTTGTCGATATAGCCAGAAGAGTGATCTTGACTCTAGCTACCAGGGAAACTTTACCAATCCATGGAAAATGCAACGTCGAAATTAGAATTGGAAATGCGATCTTATACAGTTGGTATTGGTGGCCGACATAACAGATGATGTCATCATTGTATTGGACCTTCTTCAAGAACATGGAATCGACTTAAATCTGAACACTTCTACAATGCCCATCAGTGGGGAAGAGGTAGTAATGTCAAATCCTAAGACGAAGCTTGCTGCCTATTAGGTGATCGTGGAGGAAGATCGAGTACTACCGAGTCACTACAAAAACATTGTAAAAGTCAGAATAGACGACTATATTGACGGATTAGTTAGGGTAACCGAACCAGACAATCAAGACTTGACACAGGAAACATTATTGGTACCAAAGGATCTTTACGAACTTAAAAGTTTTCTGGGACTTTGCTCCTGCTACCGAAGATTCATTCGAGTATTTGTCGATATAGCTCTACAACTACACAGACTTACAGAAGATGGAGTTGCATTCCATTGGACACCCGACTCTGGAGCCCCAATGATGACGTACCCACAGTTCAGCGAATCTCTTATCGTTGATGCCGACGTTAGTAATGTGGGACTTGGTGGTGTGTTATGCCAAGTACAAGATGAAAAGGAAAAGGTCATAGGGTACTTGTCAATGACTGGATTAGCCGATATGGAGTACCATTGGAATTGCATTCCGACCAAAGCAGGGACTTTGAATCGGTTTTCTTCAAGAATATCGCTGAACTAATGGGCATTACTAAAACGATTACTACACCCTTACATCTGCAGTATGATGGAGTGGTTGAACGATTTATCGCTACTCTGGAGAGCAATTTAGGAAGCGGCGTCAACGAACATCAAACTGATTGGGATCGACACATACCACTGTTCCTCTTGGCTTATAAATCTGCCATCCATGAGACAACTGGAAGAGCACTAGTCAGCATTTTATTTAGGAAAGAACTGAGGTTGCCAGCGGACATGATGTATGGTCCTCCAGGAGACTCCTTGGCCTTCAGATGAATACGTGGGCGAACTACGAGAACGACTAGAAGCCATCCATAACGCTGTGTGTACGAAGTTACGATTTGAAAATGATTGTATGAAGACCAGATACGATCGACTAGCCAATTATGCTATGTTAATATATAATTAAGGCGGAAGGGACGTTGTCTGCAACTACAACAAGCTTGGGATGGTTCATACGCCATTACTCGACGCATCAACGACGTTGTTTATCGAATTCGGAAGGGTCTTGGGGCAAAAATGAAGATCGTCAATCTTGACCGGCTTGCTCTCTACAGGGGTAACGTCACTGATCGTGACGATCAGTTTTAGAAGTGGGGCAGTGCCATAAGTATATGGGCAACCCTACATACATAATGGAATAGAAGGCTAGGTGTTTAGACGACATATACTGAAAAATTTTAGAAAACGTTAAGTCTATAAATAGTTGTCACGAGATCGAGTGAGTTAGTACGAATCAGAGAGTTCATACTGGAGAATTGATAACTAAATAATAATAGAAGTGTTCATTAGACAGAAAAAGGTTACATAAAAGTAGTAATAGTGTGAGAAGCTGTTTAAATACATGACAATATGTTATTCTGTTGAAAATACTTTAATTATTGATGGAGAAAATTCTGTTATGAGAAAGTGCAATATAAAGTACATTATCGAAATGGCTACAGTTTGTGTAGTAGTATTCGACTTTACTGTAATATTAACAAGCAAATGTTTGGAGGGTTCTCATGTACGAAACATATTTGGAAGAAAGGTGTCGTATGGAAGTCAGTATAGGTGTAGTATTCATTGAAAATTTTCAACAGTATTGTATCTGTTAAGTTTACTATTCATTTATAATAGTTGCTAAAGTACAAATTTTATTATCACGTCTTCAAGAGACTCTTGTTAGGCACGTTATATATACTTGAATTTTATTCTTGTTATTAGAATTAAGTGGGTGTTTTCACTCGTATCTATATTTACGCCTATGTACATTTATATTAAAATTAATTCAATAATGACAGAAGACTGGATCCACAAAATGCCATATAATTTTTTGTCAGAATATTTTCTATTTATAATTTTTAATTAGCTTTACCATGCTAACTTTCTTGTTATAGTCTTTATTTGACACGATGTATAGTGATCGTATTTGTATTCTAACGGATTTTCTAGAACCTATTTTACTTATTTAGCCCTTATTTATTTTACTGTAATCTATTTATACTGTAACACTAATTAATCACTTGAACTACTTCTTATTTGAATGGCACGGCATTTATAGTGCTTATGTACTCGTCGCTGTATTTATATCACTCGGTAAGCGCTCGCAATTTGCACTGTTTATGTATATCACTGACCAGCTCTAACTCCGGCTGTCATCCAGTAGCCTCTTTATATTGTTATCAAATTCTCTGAAACAGTGGCCGTTCTTCTTGAGAATTCGGAAGCACCTATTGTTGAGTAGGTAAATATGGCCACTTGAATATTATTTATTACCTTTTTACAGGGGTTCTCTAGACCCGTCGAAAATCAATCTCAGATGAGTTGGGTGAGCACTCGCACTGAAAAGGCGAAAGTATAAATGAGCAGCTAAGAGAAGAAGGTGGCAGGGTTGATGAAACGGTGGTTTAGTTTAGGGGCGAAGTCAGACAGTGTCGGAGGTTTGCCGCGAATCTGATTGCAGCTTCGGGGACTCAAGGTAGACCAGTTTCTTTCAGAATTTAGGCGTTCCTGGCGAACCAAGGCTAGTCGAGTGCGGAACGATAGATCTGCATGTAGGCACCTTGGAGGATTTGTAGGTAATGGGCGCAGCCGCAGATGGGCGCAAATACTTCGGACGTTTGCTTTAAACGCATGGTTTGATGGGAGATGGAGATGTTTTGGAAAAAGGCTTGATGGTGATGAAAGCGTCTAAGGCATTGGAATGTGTGGCTAGGATGTGTTTGAGCCAAGTGAGTGTTTTATCGAAGATGACGCTGAGGTATGTGGTGCAATGGCTCAATTTGATGGGACATTTGTTGACGCTGTTAGGGGGTGGTTTTCGGATCCTACGGGAGAAGAAAATTGCTTAATTAATGGAGTTTCCATCTTCGGTACCAATTTAGGAGCAGGGGCAGAAACTTGTTAATTTTTGCACTGGAAAATTGAGAGGAGTTTATGAGGGCGATGTCATCGGCGTAAGGAGCTGTGAGAATAGAGGGATGGTATGTCTGCACAGAAAATGTTGAACAGAAGGGGTAACGGCTTGGAGCTTTGAGAAACACTGTGACGGGTTTGTTTGGGAATAAAGCAGAGGCAACGTGAACACGAAGGGTTCTATCAGAGAGGAAAAATCGGATAATTCCGATGATAAGACCTTCGTGCCAAACTCGAATGAAGGCTTGCTAGATGTCATGCAGAAGCATAAAAGTGTGGCGGCGCTTGTTTTGGTTGTTCGGAAACAAGGAGAAGTTAATGAAGTGCTGACTGCGGAAACCGTATTGAAAGTCGGACAGGAGATTATTTAGATCGACGAAGGCAAGAATGTTTGCGGGAAGAGGTTTCTCTGTTGTGGAGGAGACGCGGGAGGTCGTGGAGAGCTCGATGGTGTTGGTAATCTCGTTTGAAGTAAGATTGATAGCTTCATCGAGTTCCGCTATTGTGCGAATTGAAGTGTACTTGAAGGAAGACGTTTCGAGTGTGCAGCGGAGACGTATTCAGTCTAGCGAAGTTGTTCGGTTTGGGGGGTTGAGGGTTGAGCAGCCGCCTTCTACCGTGCGTAGAGCGTCGAAATCAGTGGGATCGTCGAAAGGAGTGACATTTTTTGTGACGAAGATGTTGAGAATGTCATGAAGTTGATTGTGAGGGGCGGGGAGATACGTAGAGTCTGGAGGAGCTTCAACCGCGAGGCTGCTACGATAGTCGAGACGTTTGGGTGAGGAGGCGGATGTCAGGAAGAGACTGTTCGGATGGGAGGAGTATAGGGAGATAATTCTGAGGGGGTTAGTTAGTTGTTAGTGAGACTTCAATGCCAACTGCTTCCAAAGAATTTGTGGCTAAAGAGATGGACCTGTGCTTTACTACTCGGAAGATTATTTGGGTGGTCTGTTTTATCCATGGGTTTTCCGGTAAGTGGCGCCGTGTTGTTTTTGCAGCTTGCGCAGGAGAGGTTGTTCAATAACAACACATCACTACTTATAGCAGGTTAGCAGGTGTGGTTAAAATCGCAGTTGTAGTCCCGTAATACCTTAAGATTGTGTGAAATTGATAGTTAAGGTGGAATTATCAAATTGGGTTTTGTTAGGGTTTTCCCAATCCCTGCAACAAATGGATAATTTTTAATGGTATAATTTCAATAATAAATATTTATGGCCCGAAGTTCTGTGTTTTCTTCGCTAACACATATTTTGTACGGAATTCATAAAAGAATCTGAATAAGTTACTAATATCACACAATATATGTAAGTATTAAACGACTCTACCACTCTGCTAAATGGGAAAAAAGCTAAAAATACTTAAGGATATAGGAATGCAATTTAGAGATAGAAGAGTGATATATACTTAAGGTTTATAAAGAGCAACAGGTATTATAGAATTGGAGCATGAAAGGCGGTGGACAATGATGTGCATCGTCACCGCTACTTTTTAGTTTTTGTATTGAAGATGTTAGATATTATTATTACTAAATACAGAATCGCTTTAGTGACAAAAGATCAGCATACTTATACTAGGAAATGACATGGTAGTATTAGCATAAACCATAAAGTAAAAATATTATTTATCTTACTAACAAGAGAAAATCGAAAGAACTGGAATGACGAACGCCAAAACTTTTGTAATTGGAACAAAAAACAAAGCAGAACAAAAGATAATTTAACATTAATGTATACACTAAAACAAAGTGGATGTGCGTATACCTAAGTATAACGTCAAACTTGTTTTTTTGCGTGTTAGTTAATTTGAATGAAAATGTGATTGAAACGTTTACCCTTTTGCAACAAAACGGCTTGCCGACAATATGAAATTATTGTGATTTTACGGATAATCCAATTAAGCAGTTGGTACGGTTCCAACTGTATTGTAGTTTAATAACGTCAATGTAGTATATTTATTTTTTTTTTTTAAAGTTTGCTAACAAAGTATAGGCATTCAATGTGTATGAATACACTATTTCCTGCCTTACCGTTTTCTCCATAATTGACTTTTTGCTCATACCTACATGAATAATAGAATTGTTTTTCAAATTTATCATCTACAGATTCGTATTGTTTTATATTGTTACAAGGATTTAAAAAAAAAAAATAAAACCTACGAATGAAATTTCCCTTCGAATACCAAGCGTTTCATTATGGTAATGAATTACTGTGTTTAATTTGCAAATGCTCTGCGTATCTCAGATCATTACATTAACGTCTTGCTATGCCTGAGTTGCAATAATTTATTCACTGGTTGGAGTGATAACAATAAAGTTAAGCGGCCTCTCTTTTTCCAAAAGCTTTTTTATGTTTGGTTGAATTAATTCAATGTCATAGTTACTTTTTCCAACCAGAATTTCAGTATTACTGCTTAATGCACCCCCGGATGTGTTTTGTGAATATACATTGGTGGCGAGTTGAGAACCGATTTTAAGGATATTCCGTTACATGTAGGTAATTACCAAGGGGTGACATCATATTTTAAAATATTCAACGTGGTAAGGGAAAATTCGCACAAATACTTTCAGCCATTTTTTCATATGAATAATACAATAATTGCAGTTTTGAGGTTCTAATACGCTTTGTTCAAAAGAATTTGGGAGGGAGGTTAGTTTTGGACAGTTTGCAAAGATATGATTGAAAAAATATATTCTACATTTTCATCAAATTACAGATTATCGTTAGTGCGGCAAAAAGAAAAAATGCCAACATAAAATCTTGTGATCTGTATGATTGGTGAACGTTTTGCCTTACTTGTATAATAATACACAGGTGTACAAGCAGTGATGAGCTAAATTGGTCTTGGTCTTGCAGTCTTGGTCTTGGCCTTCGAAAATGTAAGACCAAGACTATCTTTATGCTAGCAAGACCAAGATTAAGACTGAACAAACAACACCAAGACTAAAACTAAGACCGAACAAACAAGATCAACACTAAAATCAAGATCAAATATGCAAGGCCAAGCCCAAAACTGATTACTTCCGGTGGATTTATGAGTTAATCTATTTGAAGCAACTTTAATATACTCTTTTCTTGGAACAAAAAATTTTTAGTATTTTAAATATTCAGTTTCCTTTACCAGCTTTTAACACTAAATACTAAAAAAGAAATTTTACCACTGTTTAAAGAGAAGAGTCTACAATAATGTCCTCGGACTAAGGGTTCTTTGTTCCCATGCCTGGATAACAAATGTTTGAAATATAGAAATAAATTATTTTTTTTTCGGTATTTTTTACTTTCAAGTATCTTGGTCTTGCTTTGCTCATACTACAAGATTGTGTGAATTAATTTAATGTAATTTACCTATTCAGAAAATTTATTTAAGAAAAAGGCAGATACAGACAAATAAACCGAATGCGATTTTAATGAGCGTCTCATAATTTAATGCTAATTTAATTCTCATCTCATCTCTTATGCGTATAACTGAGATTTATGTTCTCATGGGTTTGCTTTTTGAAGAAACGAGTTAATCGTAACTTATATGTATAGTCGTATTCTAGAATTTAGTGGAGTCATTATTATTATTTTCTGTACATTCCTTGGAAAGTTATAAGAATAAAATTCTAAAAACGATTTTTTTTGGGACGTTAAAACGATTAGTATACAGGCAAAAGAGCAATTATGTAATGTATAATATAGTAGAATAGGCAAGCCCTTCGCTTTGTATTAAAAGGGTCGATTGAAGTAGAAGCTGATACACAAAAGTATAATTTGTAATCTACTAACAGTCAAACATTTTTGATAGTTTTACCTTGACATTGTTTTTTTTTATTGCAGATCAGCATATGATACTGCTACAAAGACCAAGGTGGCAATTAAGAAAATATCACCTTTTGAACATCAAACCTACTGTCAGCGAACATTACGAGAGATAAAAATTTTGACACGATTTAAACATGAAAATGTAAGTACTATACATATAAGTTGTATTATTTAGATTAACGATGTTAAAAATAGCACATCATAAATTGCGGCGTACAGAGTAATAAATATCGAAAATTTAAAATAAAAGAGGAATTACTAATTAAATAATCTTTTATGTTTTTCAGAAACTAATACAGCTGTATGATTTAATTAAATATTTTTATATATATCGTGTTTCACCAAACGTTGACTTTTTTAATTGTAAAGGTACAGAGTCGGTTAAATGGGGAAAGTAGTGCTCGTTATCATGCCACATGTCAATTCTTATAACGTTGTAACATCAGAAACTAGAAGCAATTATTTAAAAACTCCTATTTCCAAATTGTAGTCTACTTTTTTGTTTTTTTTTTTTTCCAATGGTAAAAAAAAATGGGCTATGTTAAACGAATCAAATGAAGAGGACAGTTAGGGGAAATATACATACATTGTATAAGTAGAGGAAAATCGGTAATTATTTTTGCGCGAATAAATGGAAAAGGTCGGGGGTAAATAATGGACTTGAAAGTAAGGGAAGTTATTAGTATGTGTCACTGGACAGGCTGCGCTGATTGGTGGTCACATACGAATTTGCGCCAGGATGTCAGTTTTGTTTGTTGCAATTCATAGTCGAAATAAGTAAATACATAATCAAATTGTAGTTTATTTATTTTTAATAATTTAATTAATTTTGGTACTATGAACGATTCTGGTTTCTCCAAATAAATCTACAAGTTAAAAATATCGCAGTATTAAAATGATCAGTGCAGAGTGAAAAATTTCAACATTAAGGAGTTGATTCAATAAATTCAAGAACTTGATTTACAGATAAAAACTTTTTAATTACTTTTAATAATGATATTAATTTGGGAGACAAATTTAAACGAATATCACAGCTGGGAGTAGTTATATTAATGACCACGAGATCGCGTACTGCTATGTAGGACTTGTCAGTGACGACAGATTTACAGTCGTTCTGCTGCAGCAGTATATGTTATCTGTGGTCGGTAGTTGTAGTACTGTAGCGAGCACAAGTGTGTTTGTGTGCGATCGGGCACGTGTGTGCGTGAACGGCTTATCGATTCGCCTACTAGCCGCGGGCGCCTTTCTTCATGTGCGCCGTATTTGTAAATGTGTGTGTCGTACCTGCGTTCTGGGAAAGCAGTTAAACAGTTCAAAGAAAAAAGAAACTATCCGGATGTTTCGAGAAGGCTCCCGAAAGTAAACAAAAGAGTATTTAAAGGAAGAGACGATCGCCGAGAGAAGAAGAAATAAATTGACGTTTGCAGAAGTGAATCCAGATTAATGTAGAAATTTAGTAAAAAACGGAATAACTGTAGCGGATAAACAAAACAAGATATGCATGTATGTATATCGAATGTGGCATTGCATTGACGTAGCTCCTTACGTGATACGGATTGGCCCTTGTCTGTACATTCAAACACCTTTAATACGGTGAACTTTCGGACCACTAAACATTTGTTTAAATTTCTTGTTCTACAGTGCCCTATCATCTCCTGCAAGCTTACTACTTTTTTAGAGCAGTGATACCAAATTTATATAGGTAGATTAACGGGGTGTTTTTGGTTTTTTGTTGTAACATTCTACATATTCATATGATTTTAAACTAAAAAGTGACCTTTTTGAACATGAGTTCTTTCCTAAAAAAAAAAAACAGCCGTGCTGAATTTCGTAAATACAGAAGAATCCTTCAGATAGAAAAATTATCAAAGAATATTCCTAAAATTCTGATTTTATAATAGCATGATAAACAAAGTTATGTTTACTTACAGTATTTTATGATAATCTAATTAATGAATTCTCTTATCGTAATCGCATGTTATAATTGCCGCAGTATAAAGCAATGACTGCGTTATTTCGGACGGAGCCTACAGCGAAATTGTACCTAAATCGCTGCTAATATCTTGAATATGGGATAAATCTGGAATATTATTTGTTATTTAAATTGATTTTTCGTGTTTGCAAATGGAATATCGAAGTTTCGCCTCGTTTTTCCAGTATAAACACTATTATAATTTTCCGATTGTAACGCTTCGAAGTATTTTAATGATATATAACTTGTTAGGTTTTCACGCTGAAGGAAACTTCCAGAAAATTCGATGAAATTTATTGTTGAATTGCTCATCTTTCTTCTAGATCTTTGCAATCATATGTTGAGGTTATTTACAATCCATGAAAACTTCTAGAAATTCGATGGACCTCTTTCTTCTCGCTTTGAGGGCTTTCCAACGATATATGTTTTGTTGGGGTTATTTGAGATCAGTAGAAATTAACCGATTGAATGCAATGAAATATTTGATAGAATTCTTCAAAAAAGTTCCAGATTGTAAATTCTAGAGACTCTGATCTTTGTTAAAAGCGAGTTCTGGGCAACCCACAAAAAGCCTCTTGATGTATGGTGGTTGCCTACATGTGATACGAACTTGAATTTTCAATTAAATCATTGTAAGAAAATATTGCAAAAAGTATGCATACGTATATAAAATTTAAATAATGTGTAATATATTCTATTAGTTTTTTGTTATAGAAACATTTTTTTACGTTAAAATTTTAATACTGTTACATAAATCCAGTTACATTTGCCTATAATATATATTGTACCCGTCGTAATATGGACATTGTCCATAGTACATAACTGTTGCTTTAATCATCAGGGCGAACTTTCCCCTTATATCCTAACCTAAGGTATACTATTTAGTCTCTGGTGCATAGCATTTTACACAGAACTATCAGGGAATACTATCTCACCATAATCTAACACATAGCATTTTTCATATGTGAATCAGGATTCCCTCATAGCCGTAACCTACTTTAACTTAATGATTCCGTCGGCGGTTCTTGATCACAACCTCTGCTACATTCTGTGAATGACTACGATGCTAGACTGAATGCTGATTAATATCAGGCTCTTTCAACTGAATAATGATTAATAACATACTGCCCTATCATCCCCTGCAAGGTTGCTACTTATTTCAGAAACACCCTGTATAGTAACCGCGTGTAGTCTATATTCCACTAATGTATTTTACCATAGGAGGAAAAAAACAGAAAGGAAAATATTGCAACGAAAGGGGTGTGCGAGTGTGATGTAAATAATGTATAAAAAAATAAAATTCTGGCCTTAAGAGTGGAATAATGACATGAAAGCAAAAAAAAAATCAGTTAAAAACGACTTTCCTGTAGAGGTACCCTAATGGATTCAGTACACAAAATTTATTCAGGTGCTTTTAAAAAGTTGAAAGAAGAAATAAAAGAGAAGGAAAGATACGCAATATATCATATAAGGTGGCCCACTTAACAAATATGGTTCCCTTTTTGAATATGTTAATTTGTTTATTAACTTTTAACATATCAAATTAAATTTTATGTAATAAAAAGGAAACCTTGAAAGAACACCTTATAAATTAATGTTATTATCGGTCTTCTGTACAGCAGTATTTTCTTTTTAATAACACTTTTCATAGAAACTTTTCTTCAACAAATTCTGCGTATTTTGAATAGCTGGACCAACTTCACTGGTCAAAAAATACATACAGAACTACTTAGTAAAAAAAGAAAAGATACTTTAACTCAAACTATTGAGGTAATAACAAAAAAATGTTTAATATTAATGTGAAGATTCATTTAATATATTTATCCACTACAAATTAGGTCAAATTAATTAGAAAAAATTGTTACTGCAGTCACCCTCGTCAGAAATCGAACCCGGGATCTTTGGCGCATTTTTGCTCATTAATTGAGGTAAATTGTAGTGGATAAAAATTCAATGAATTTTCACATTAATATTAAATACATTAACCACTATTAAGAGTTACTAAAAGTATTGCATCTGATATTAAACAAAATCATCTATCAAATGAGCTATGTCCAGTTTTGTAAAGTAATGTAAACATTTATGGTCAATTTTTAAGTTTTTTATGTATTTCTTTGCAGTTGGTAAAACCTAATAATATGGTATAATATATTAGTGATAACTTCACACCGTCAACCATTACTCATCAATAAATAATAGAAGGAAATGACTATTATAACTGAAGATCTGCCATTGTTTTATTAGAGAAAAAGATATTTTAACAGATTTAGAACCTCATTATTTTTACACAAAAAAATGCATTTTAGCTAACGACTTATTAAAGAAAACAAAGCAGTCAGACAGTTTTGTTTTGGCACAAAAATTAAATTATATTATAAATTAAGTTAAAATCGCTAATTGCTAATAAAGTCAGGCCAAAAAAATTTTTCCTCTATTGTAACGCAGGCCAAAGATTGAACGTGCTAGTCGACATCTTTTTCCCTCTTACTTACTGAATGTGGAAATGAAGAGATAGAGAACTGCCATCTGGTGATTATAACCCATAGGAGTCATTTTAAAATGCTTCGAAAGCTAACTTGTTAGTAGCATCCGACAGTTCTAAATTGCCGAGGTGTGAGGAAAACATTTCGAAATATTATATACAGTCTTACCTTGGCTAAAATTTATAATTAATACTAGCTTTTCTCTGCGGCTTCGCTCGCAGAAATTAATATTGTTTCTCCATGAACCCTTTTAACTCCCAATTCACCCTTACAACGTTTTAATTTTATGTAATGTCGACATCTTAGATTTTAAATACAAACGTAGCAACAACATTTCATCTTTAAGGGTTGATTTTTAAAAATTGCCAAAACATGTATTTGCTTAATTTCAACAATGAGTAACCTTCGAGTAAATCCGAGTACAAATAAAATATTTCCCATGGAAACGTTGTAATCTCTTTTCATTTGATTAATAATATTAAACAGCATATATACCTAGTTTCAAGTAAATTCAACCACAAATAAAGTATGTCCCAAACAAAAACTGCAACACCTTTTTACCCCTTCCCCCTTTTGGAGGTTGAATTTTTTAAAATGTCGAGTTTCAAGTAAATCTGACCACAAATAATTTATGTTTTGTATGTTATTCCATGTCAGTTACGTTTTGTTATACCATTTTTAATAAATGAACGTTTACACTGATGTTTTGACTGATAAATTTTTCGTTTTGCTGTTAGTTGCGTTTTGTCATTCCATGTCAGTTTCGTTTACTTATACCACTTTTTCCACGGAAACGGGATAAAAAGTATCCTATATCCGTCTCCCGGTTCTAAGCTACCTCCCCACCAATTTTCAGCCAAATCGGTTCAGCCGTTCTTGAGTTATAAATAATGTAACTAAAACGACTTTTCTATATATATATAGATTTGTTGAATAGAGTAAGCAACTTAATTCGTTCCTATGGGGTGTNATGACAGAAAGACATATATTATTTTTAATCTGAGAGATTAGTTGCGCCCTGTAATGTCCGAATGTGACTTGCGCCCGACGGAAGGTTAATTCATTACGCCACTTATTTTATCATAGAATTAGCAGATTTAATACGTTTGTAAATATGTAGCATTGAAAATAACACATTTTGAATCATCCTTAATTATACTATAAGGTATAAGCATGATGTGATCCTGCGACCTTTGTCCCTACCTATGGATTACGCCACCGGTCATGACACTTTTAATAAGTATATAAGCTCGTAGGTAAAACTAATGTTAGTTGTTCATTTATGTGTAATTATAAAAATAATAAAGTGTAATAAAGGTTTCTGATCACCAAACCAAATAAATGTGTTAAAACAAAGTTTTTAAAAAACCCACCCGAGCATCGTATCTTTTAACTCGTAGGTAACATGTAGGAAACAGTACTTTAAAATTCATGATTATGATAAAACGAGCAAACCCGGTTGTTATTATGAGGGGAAGATTTCTTTTTCGTTCTATTCTATATATATATAGATTTGTTGAATAGAGTAAGCAACTTAATTCGTTCCTATGGGGTGTCCCACGACGCCACACAACTTTTCATTTATAATTTCAGTTATGAATGATTGTGTAATCAATGTTGCTAAAATTTGAAATTTTCAAAATGTTTCTTATATATTTTAAGCACGAACAACATCTTAGCGCCTCATAGGAACAGAAGTATCATCTCATACTCGTTGATTATGTTGCTGTCTCTTTTGTGTTCTATTTTTAACATTATGTTCTTTTTTTAACATTCGCAATTATAAATTTCACTATACAAACATTAATTGATGCTAAGAAGATGAAGACGATACTATTACCCAACCAGGACAGAAACTTTTTGCATGAAAATGCTTACCAACTACAGTTTAATTTTGCAATTAGTTTGAAATACTTAAATTATTATTAAAAATTCTGATAACGTGACGTCAGGTCTATCACACTGAGAAATCCGTCCGTTATTGTATCACTTAAACTAATAAAAATGTTTCTTTTACTTTTATTTGAAGAATTATGTTTTATTTTGACAGTTTATGATCGTTGTCTGTTTACATCAAAATAATGTGATTTATGTGTCTTTTTCAGATAATAGACATCCGAGATATTTTAAGGGCAGTAACAATTGATCAAATGAAAGATGTCTACATTGTACAGTGTCTCATGGAAACCGATCTTTACAAA
This sequence comes from Agrilus planipennis, assembly GCF_000699045.2. Classification (NCBI taxonomy): domain Eukaryota; kingdom Metazoa; phylum Arthropoda; class Insecta; order Coleoptera; family Buprestidae; genus Agrilus; species Agrilus planipennis. Next base: position 1,921,379 of record NW_020438896.1, read on the forward strand.
TTGTTGAAAACGCAGAGACTGAGTAACGATCACATTTGTTATTTTCTTTATCAAATACTTCGTGGCTTAAAGTATATTCATTCGGCAAACGTTTTGCACAGGGATTTAAAACCAAGTAACCTGTTACTCAACACTACATGCGACTTAAAGGTAAATAAAATCCAAGATGCCTGAACATACACTTCAGTAGACTCTTAAATCTATAAATGAATAGCATGCAAATATGTACATATGTTTTGATTAAAAGTCGTTGTGCGGCTATATCTAATTGTAAGTAAGGAACTACATATGTATGCTATAGATGCTAGAATTTCTGCTTCTTAACGTCTGCAAGGATTTTCCTCCTGATGCTATGGTTTCCTAGGATAGCGTGTCGCAACAGTTATCGTAGCGTTAATTGAGTTGGGACATGACATAAAAACAACCATACGGTTGACAAAAAATATTTTTGTCACCAACTTCTCGTTAAAAATGACTTTGAAAAACGATACCTCCTCGAACCGCTCAGGATTGTTTCAGCTGATTAATGACAAATAGATGGTGTGCTAACTTGATATCACACTAACAATTAGAAACGGCATAGAAATATACGTCAAGCTAACGCTACCAAATATCATTACCGTATGTTTTAAATCAATGGGGGAGGGATCTAGCCTGAATTTTTTTTATTATTGACTTCTAATACATTGTTGCGATAATTTTCTTATTATTTTTTCTAGAACTCCTCTCTTGAAATGTATTCGGGTTTTGAGGAATTCTGAAGTAAGTAATGAAAATTATCAAAACGTCATGTTAACGTCAGTAAAAAAAAACATTAGGCCTATTTTTCATCCTCAGTTGATTTAAAGCAAATGATAATGATATTAGGACATTCCAGGGATCACCTTTCAACGGTAAATTGTGGTCCTCAGAGTATTTTTCTGTAATATATCTATTTTGAAATATGTCAACATGTAGAAAAAACAATGTTTGTTGACTGAAAAATTGAGCTTAACTCACGCACACGTAGATATATTAAAATGGATGGCAGAGAAAGGCCGTCGAGTGTCTCCCAGTGTGAGAGAAAACGCTGCATAGTGCCCCTCCTTGTATGAACAGTCACGTTAATCACTTGATCCGGAACAGAGCTATCGGTAAACGTTATGGTGTAAATGAAAACATACGCTGTTAAAGAGAGAGGAACACTGTGTAGCGTTCTAATATATTTATGCGCATGATCCATCAGAAAACGCTACTAGAATCGGTTAGCTTTTATAACTTATTTTCGTACTTTTCAAAATCCGCTCAACGTTCCTTTCGATGTTTATCTGCTATAGCTATTTAGGATTTACCAAGGAAGTCTTTCGTTATTAGAACTTCAAGAACTAATAATCGAAATTTAGTTTTGAGGATTTCGAATTCATAATAATTTGATATGAACTTGAAACGCACTAACTTTGTAATTTTAAATAGAACACCCTGTATTTCATTTTATCATTGAAATTATGAGTTAATTTGAAGGCAAGTTTTGTAACATGAACCTCTTCGAGAACTCTTTCAATGTTTTTTTGAAAAACATCTCATAATTTTGTACCGTTAAATATAACGCTTTTTTCTATGTATAAAAACAATCTTCGGTTAGGTTAGGTAAGAGTCATTGAAGGAAACGTGGCCTAACCTAACTTTAACTCAATTTAATTTAATATACTCTATTCTTTAATGCAGGTTAACCTAAAAAGTACGTAATAAGCTCATTGCAGTCAAACTGTAACTTTAATCGAAAAATTTTTCAAAGAAAATTTACTCCCTATTTTAATGCAAGATCGTCTGTATTATCTAAAATTGATTTAGTATACAGGGTGTTCACAAATAGGAAAAAGAAGGTTTCGTTTAAATGGCAGCTATGTGAAATATGGGTCTAAAAGAGGAAAAAGTTGTTCAGAATACCAAAATAAGCAAAAAATCGCGCCGTCATTCAAATGTTTTCTTTCTAGTCAAATAGCCCACGATTTGATTTACCTTATTGGGATCCGTCAAATGGGAGGAGCCTAAAAACATGGCTCCGATTAGGGAAAATTTATCGTAGTTTCTATAGTGTACCGTGCAATTTCTAAGTTTTTAAATTACGATAAAATGATAAGTATTGACACAATATGTGATTGGGCTGACACAACAAATCCGGAAGCTAGCCTTCAAATTCTGTCAAGTTTACTGCCTACTTTTTACAAACTTCGGATTTAAGTGATTCACGTTATGTAATTGGTAAGGTAATTTTGGGTGATTTAAGCAATATCATATCAATGACTTGCACGTGCAAAGCCGATTTAAGAGAACGTTGCAAACACATTATTGCAACTTTGTTGTATTGCAGCAGGTCGGTTCTTAACCTCAAAATACTTATATCGAATTGTGTTAAATCAATTACACAGGAATAAATAATTTCTCACTTTATAATTTTAGTATGATTCTAGTTTTAAATATTAAGGTTATGGCTGATGGTAAATAGTTACTGAAATATAATCATGTGCATTAAAATGACGTGAACAAATTTTTATTCCGGAATTCACTTCTTTGATACCTACTGCTTTCATCCAAGCTTCTATTAGTTTACTTTTTTCTCTAATTTTCCTCATATATTTTTTACATATATAAAACGGTTAGTTTTTATTGGAAAGTAGTTAATGTAGGTGAAGAGTGAAGATCCATGTCTGAAGTGCTATTGCAGCTTTTCACTGAACATATTAACTTTTTATTTGATTTAACTGTAGAAGAAAACTTCGTCAACTCCATCATCAAAAAAATTTTTACTTTTTTAACGTGTTTTATTATTTTAATAAACAATTTTACAATTTGCGTGCACAGTTCCTTTGTAAATTTTTCCCTCATTCGAGTTATAAATTTTGCCACCAGATGGTGCATGCCCATTTGACGGATCCCAATAGGGTGTTCGAAAATAAAAAAAATAAGGTTTCGTTTAAATGATAGCCATGTGAAATATGGGCCCAATCGGTAAAAGTTAGAGGAAATAGTTGTTCAGAATACCAAAATATGGTGCTATGCTAAAAATCGCGCCAACATTCAAATGGACCAAAAAGTTCGCGATATTCTCATAAAGGTCAAACTGTATGTTTAACCGAAAATGTTTTCAAACAAAACTTGTTCCCTATTGTAATTCAAGATAGACTGTATCATCGAAATTTGAATTACTATACAGAGCGTTCGAAAATAGAAAAAATAAGGTTCCGTTTGAATGGCAGCCATGGAAACATGGGTCCAATCGAAAATAGATATAAAAAAAGTTGTTCAGAATTCCGAAATATGGGGCTATGAAAAAAATCGCCGCGATATTCATTTGAATTTTTTTTGAGTCAGTCGCTTGAACATTTGAATATCGCAGCAATTTTTTACATAGCCCCATATTTTGGACTTTCGAACAACCTTTTTTTATAACTATTTCGATTAGAACCATATTTCACATGGCTGCCATTTAAACGAAACCTATTTTTTTTATTTTCGAACACTGTATAGTAAATCAAATTTTATGCTATATACATCTTGAATTAAAATAGGGAACAAGTTTTGTTTGAAAACATTTTCGATTAGCATATTGAGTACTTTTTGGGCTACCCTGCGTATACTAACCTAATCTATTTCAAATATGTAACAATTTTTTTCTTAAAATGCTGATTACATTTTCGCGTACGGAAACACGCGCTTTGGGTGCTTACCCTAAATTTTGACCTCCAACAAGTTTTTCGTCCTTGACCACCACCTGTTTCCATAATTCCTTCGACTTTATAGGTCGGAGGAACTATCCATAATCAACATAGTAGCTGATGGAAATGAAACATATACTTACGGCATTTATTATTTTTTTGTAGTAAATACATATTACGCCTTAGGTACTATGAAATGTGAAAAACTGCGATCCGTTTTCGTTATTCATCACATGAAAACCAAAAAACGAGCCAAAATTTTATGCAAGGAAATTTTGCGCAGATGCAATTTTTTCGTATATTATATGGGTTTTTAACTATTGGAGAAAAAATGATTTTTCCGTTATTTAACATAAAACATAATCTTTAACGATTCATATCTTGAGTTCTATTTAATATACAGAAACAAAGAAAAAACCAATCGAATCGTTATTTGAAAAGTCACGTTTGTGTTCAGTAGGTTTTTTCTAAAAACGCATGGTTATTCGTGAAAAACCGCACCAATACATGCAGTTTTTGGCGAAAAATTAATTTTAATTACGAATAACTCCTTAAAAAAAAGTTTGCATAGAACATTTTTTGCTTATAAATCCCTATCCATTTCAGCAGTTATTTTAGTGGTACCAATTTGCACCTCTTAGAAGGGGTGGCAGGTGGTTAGGTTGCAAGCACACATCGGCACTATAAAATTTTTGATCCTTAAGCTTTTCCCTACGTACTTTTCGAATTTCACGTCAATGTGTATTGCCCGAATGAATTCGGAACCAAAAACCGTTATTCTCTGAATGATTACAATTAGTATTTGTTTTATTACTAATATGTAAATATTTAGTCCAGGAACATATCCTTTTGAAGCTTCTGTGACCCTTTTTAGTTCCCTGGCATTTATAAAAGATATTTTCCCATGTCTCTTTTAGTTAAATGATGGTCATTATAAAACAATGATAAAAATATATTCATTTCGAATAAGAAAAAATGGATAATTTACTGAAAATAAAAATTGAAAGCAACAAAAAAATGGGTAAACATTTTACTATTTTATCTATAAAGTATAATTCAGAATTGAATTCCAAGGTTAAACACCCCAGAAACTCCACAACTTCGTAAATTGATTAAATTTTGGTGCTGAATTATCGACATTTTGCGGCGGTTTGTCAAATAATTGCTTTTGTTTGACAGCTAAGTTTAATATACTGTATCAGTACATGTGAAATGTAGGATTCGTGGACACCCTTTGCAAAACAGTAAAATGCACAATTAGTGGAGTAAACGAAGATTTCCATTTCAAAAAAATTTGTAGCCAGGTAGACTTTGGTAAGCAACATTCTTCAAGTATGCTAGAATAAAATAGTGAAAAATCTATCGACAAAAAGTGTCCGCGTCCTATTTTTATTTAAGAATTGAAGAGCAAAAAATACGGTTTTTTGCGAATAACTTTTTAAATTTTATTTGTACATAAAAACATGGTGGCTACTATAGCCTTTTTAAGTCGATAAACAACAGTGTGAAATTAATGTATTTGATTCAAATCAATATTTAAAAGAAACATTGTAAATAATTGCAAAATTGGAGAAGAAAACAACAATATATTTATGATAAAAATTACCAAACAACTATCAAATTCGAACTGAAATTACAATTTTTTTCGCACTTTTTCTACGTTTTGGTCGGCCATTTTGAATTTTGCAAATCTGATATCAAATTCGCAATCAACATAATCAAAAACCCCTAGTACCTCATTTTCATGATTTTTCCTTAATTAATTTTCGATATATCATTTTGCGTTTTCTTGTGATTAATAAACAAATAGAAATTCAGCGTACAACACCAACCGGTAGACTTTGATCTGTAACCTGAGCACACATAAGAAGTTTTTATTAATTTTAATTCAGTTACATTCTAGTATTCCTAAACAATGCTTCCTTTTTTATTACGTTTGCTCTCTTATATCTACCTATCATTTTATCAACATTATCATTCAGTGTTTGTTCCGTCGCTATTCGCCGAAACGTTTGTTTTTAGTTATATACACATTTAATAATATCTTATTCGATTGCTTTTGGTTTTAACTGTACATTCTTTGCATCCTAATTTACATTATCGTGCNCTGCATAATAAATTATATTTTATTATATTTTGGACATTTTCCAGGGATATACTAAATCAATAGATATCTGGTCAGTGGGCTGTATTTTAGCGGAAATGTTATCGAACCGGCCAATTTTTCCTGGCAAACATTATTTGGATCAGCTTAATCATATATTAGGAGTTCTAGGGTCTCCTTCTCAGGAAGATTTGGATTAATTAATGAAAAAGTCAGTTGTGACCTATAAAACTATTTTGGACATTTTCCAGGGATATACTAAATCAATAGATATCTGGTCAGTGGGCTGTATTTTAGCGGAAATGTTATCGAACCGGCCAATTTTTCCTGGCAAACATTATTTGGATCAGCTTAATCATATATTAGGAGTTCTAGGGTCTCCTTCTCAGGAAGATTTGGATTGCATAATTAATGAAAAAGTCAGTTGTGACCTATAAAACTATTTTTTTCATTTATGATTCATTCTAACAAAACATTAATCATGACACTTATTATCTTTTAAACACCTATTCTCCAATTGTAACATATAATTTTGCACTATCTACCATAAAAACTAAGAATCGTAATATATTCTTGTTTTTAAAAAACTTTAATGTAATGCAGAATCGTTTAATGTTCTATATATTTTTATTTCGACATTTGTGGGGATTCATGAAATTAATTTTTAGGCAAGAAGTTATTTGCAGTCCTTGCCATTTAAACCTAAGGTTCCGTGGGTTAAATTGTTCCCCAATGCTGATCCTAAAGCTTTGGATCTTCTTGATAAAATGTTGACATTTAATCCTCATAAAAGAATAGAAGTTGAAGAAGCTTTAGCACATCCATATCTTGAACAGTATTATGATCCAGCCGACGAAGTAAGTACTTTCATAAGTATAATTTGATCTTTTCTTCGAATGTTTTCCATTTTATTAATTAAGTGTTTATACAAATTATGTATTGTATAATCTAGAACGGCAAAATTTTAGGGGCACGAAAATTTTAGAAACAGTAAAATTACAGAAATATTTTTTCGTTAGAATTTCTCATTTTCGTTAAGTTATGAATTTTTGAAAATAAGCCTTCAGGCTAAAAATCACTAAATTCTCAAATTTTCGATCACGAAGAAGTTTCTTTCGCTATGTATGATGAATTTAATAATAGCAAGCACAATGAAGGTATAGTAATAAAATTGCAAGTAATATTTTTTTAAGTTTTTGTTCATAAAGTTAACAAAAAAATATTTTATTATTAA
>NW_020438896.1:1935287-1943419 GCF_000699045.2 Agrilus planipennis
AAATTATAAATTGATCAGTCATTTGTCACATTCATTATTGATAATTATTGGTTTGTGATAACTGAAGTACTACACATGTTTGTGATTTAATTTTATTTAAATAAGTTAAAAAAACTGCATCGATAGTGGTATTGTTCTTGGATGTGTATTGTGCTGGATCATTAATTTTTAAATTAAATGCATCTAGAAGAAATTCTAAGAATGACTGAGTTTTTAGCAGAAAATTTGATGTTTAAATATCCAGTTAGAATAATCGGAAGTTCATGGTACAGTAGTTCTTTGTACCTACCTCATTGAAAAAATGATTTATGGCTTTTCCATCTCGACTCGGCGAAAGATCTATGCCCTCCTCTTTATTGTAAAATCAATAAATAGAAAAGCAAACAATTTACAATCTTTTAGGGATAATAATATATTTTACGGACTATAGTATGATTTGATGGGATGTTAGTAAATTTGAAATCTGTGTTTCCAGTGTAAATAGAAAATGACTATATTCAAAGAATAATGAATTAAGCGAACATCTTCTGATTAACTAATTTCAATATGTCTATCACAAAATACCTCCAACCCCCAGTCGGCTTTCGTTTTCTTTCGTGTCGACTTTAGAATGCTAGCAGAGTAACTAGTTTTTTAAGCAAAAAATTTTATTAAGTATGCATTACGATAAGAGGTAATGTAACCCTAACTTTTATAGCCGGTTGCTGAAAGACCCTTCCGATTTGACACAGAACTTGACGACCTTCCAAAAGAAACACTAAAACGTCTTATTTTTGAAGAAACGCTGGCATTTAAACAACGTGTCAGTCAAGAACATGCCAATAATACATTGACATCATAGTCTTTCGAAATTAATGTTTAAAAAAATATGTGATATCGTTTTTTCACGAATCACAACATAACGAACTCGCCAGATCTCATTGTTCACGTGTGCCATTGACCTAGTGAGTATAGATTTTGGCAACAATTTCATTATGGTTGGTAGGCGACGTATACAATAAGGTATCTAGCTCGTAATAATTATTATATTCAACTTTGTCTTTTTTTTCATGATTTTTTTGCGTTTTGTATTTGGAATTGTTCATAAATACTTGTGTAAACCTTTATAGTTAATTTGAGATTTTAAATCGTGTCGAAGCCGAAAAATTTTTAATTAAGTAATTGTTTTGTCAATAAAAAATTATATATTCTGAAGGAAAAATTCAATGAAATTTCCAACATTTAATTTTTCAATAAGCCTTTTAAAAAATAATCAGATTTTTTTTTGTATTTTCCTGAATTATTAGAGAAAACTTAACCATTCAAAAATTTAATTTCTGCACCAAATATTAAAACAATTATCTTACGATTAGTATTAAATTAAGAACAATCACGTACGTTTAGTTCATTGCGAAATGTGTAAGAAAGATTGTATAGTTGTGAAATGATGTATTTTTAAAGTTTTGTAAATTGTATCAAAAGGTTGTGTAAACATAAATATAACACATTTTTGGTAAGAACATATTCCAATACATAACTAGTTTTGTAATATAATATTTATTATATAACATAAGATTAAATAGTGCCATTCCAAAGTATTATTTGATATATTTTTAATAGAATGTTGCTAGTTTCATAGACATCTCTTGTCCCTACATTATCTGTAATTTATGGATTGATTTTCGATCTACAATTGATTACATTCTAATGTCGGTTTTAAGAAATATGAATGTTCAAGAGATAAAGTACGTCTGACTAATCGAAAGCCACCTGCATAGATTTTATTAAAGTGGGAAAAAATAAAGGTGCAATATACCCATACATGTAATTTTTAAGAATTGGTATAGAATGTTAAATTTAAACATTTCTAGGGTGGTGGTCGGTTTAGTTGTTTCTTAAGTTTTGGTAATTTTAATATATATTATGCGCACAAATATTTGAGAAAATTACGATGTGGAGATAGGAAATCCACTATACAAATACAATGCATGCATAAACAGGATCGTAATATATCAATTCAGTATAAATTTAACTCAGTAAATATAATCTGTATTTATATCAATTCTTAATGTTTTAGAAAGTTATCAAGTCTTACTGTGACGTTTAATATTTTTATCTGTGATTTCAAACATTTTAAATATCGTTGTACATTTACCTTAATGTATTTTATTAGTCTAGATACCACATAGGATATTTCAACTTGTTTTGGTGTAGTCAAATTTCTGATGTCTTCAGGTATGTTATGATGTCTTATAACATATTCATTTTACAATGTATCTTAATCTTAATGTTTACAAGATGCGAATACATATAGCCCAGGTAAAAAATTAACTCTGTATACAATAGCATATATGCAAAATATTGATTTATATGAGTAAAAACTTTTAATTCACAACTTCGAACGTAACTTTGTGTAGGTACAAAAGTTAAAACGCTGCAAGAAAATAAGAATAGTGTTCTATTTTTTTTAAAGAATTGCAATTTTTGTGGCACTTTAATAAGCCTTATTTTTTTAATTATTATATTCGTATTTTGGTTAAAAAAGGAGGGTTTTATAAGAAAATAATATTTTAAAAGCAGAAAACTAACACTTTTTAAATTATTTCACTTTTATTAATAATAAAATAACTCGTGAAAAAGATTACCTATGTAATCATTACTTTGAATGCAACTTTCTTAATCGCCCTCCGTATAATATTTGAAGGTTGGATTGAAATAATGAATTTTTTATTTTCATTACTTTAAATTGGAATTTTGATATTTTTTGTTCTAAAACTTACAAGTAAATTCGTATCTTTATCTGAAGTGTTTCATTTTGTGCATCGCTTTTACAATTAGTGTTTTTTTTAAAGTACAAATGTTTGTTACTCATCTGGGCAATTTTGAAATTATCCTATTAAATATTAGTGAATTGTGTACCTATTTGATGTTGCCTGTTAAAAGATGCCAAAGTGTCTCGTCAAGAAGTCGCTAATAAATTAAAAATTAGCGCGCTTGCAGATTATAAAACACGGCCTACTATATTTATTACTACACGACGTATATACTTTTATATCTAAGTGTTGGTAACTATGTAAGTGTATTATATTACCAATATTACTTTAATTACTTTTTGATCTTATGATATTACGACTATTGTAATTCCCTTGTTGTGTATACATAAATAATTAACTATTACAAAACTACAGATGTTTTCTTGACGCCTGAAAATTTAACTATGTACACATACATACACGGTTGCGTATTTCTTCTATACCCTGATAAGAAAAATTACAATTTTGAAGATTAGATTTATAAAGCACGTTATCACATTAAACCACCAATTTAAAAAACATGCATAGTTATTAATGCCCATAACTAATGTATCAAGCCACACCCCCCCCCTCCTCCGAGACCTTAAATACTGCTGCAGGATTGATCACATTACCGCCTCCGATTCACGCGTCTCGCCTAAATAACTAGTCCAGTGCGCTATCTCCCAGAAGTCACTATTAATCCTTACTCCAGGTATGCACGTTAAATCCAGCCAGGAGTGACAATTTGTCCCTTTTTTTGTTGTTTCTAGTATGTGCTGTAAGTACTCAATTATAACGACCGATTTTTACGCATATAATAGTGACTTCCTGGGCCCTTAATGACACTAAACATAGCAATACGATCCTCTTCTCTGAAAACAGGTTGCAACGCTGGCCGAGTTACATGGTTTGGAGTTCTCAGTAAACCTGTAAAACCACTGTGATTACAAAATCGCTTCTGCTATTGTTCTCTGTTGTTGTATCTTCTCACATCCTCTGATGGTATTTCGCGATGTCATTATCATAATTATGATATACGTCATAATCAGACCGAAATTAATATTGCAGTGCGTGAATAGGTACGTATTACTTTTCAAATTGTTAACGAAATCTAATAAAACATGATTGACAATAAATTTCTTGAATACTAATCGCATGATGGATTTTTTTTTCGTGGAAGAGAAGAAATTTTCAAAAGGCACCCAGTCTCCCATCCGGTCGGGTAGTGTTGGATTGACCCCAGAAGGGCGCCTACCAACTAAAAGCGTTCACCTTAGACCGTTACAGGACCTTGCGATCCTCTTCAGTCTTAAGTTGTTGGTTACGACGTGCTTTTCTTTAAAGACTGTGGGTATTGTCCAGTTAGTATTTGTGCACCTCTGTAGTATGTTTACAATTTTCATTACCGCATATTTTAATTTTAGCAGGTCTAGTTTTCTCAATATGTTCATTATCTCGTTTTTGGCATCCATACTAGTCATGATGGCTTTAGCGTATGAAGTACTGTCTCGCACTTGATGATTTGTGACATCTTTGGTTTTGGGTTTGTTGTTGGTCGGTATTCAGTTAGGGGTTTCCTTTTCTTAATGCTGGGTAACCCCGTTAACTGATAGTGTGGGGTCCCCTGCAGTTTCTATATGTCACCATCTCGTCTTGTGCTTTGTTACAGTCCTCACTCCCGTGTTGTTGGGCGGATTTCACCCAAATAGCCATCATACGGCAGTTGTACGTCACCTATTCTCTGACAAGAATAACACGTTTATTTCTGTAAAGTTCTACCTTTACTCGAAATTGTCTGCAAGTCGTCGTTTTTAAGATAGTTTCCTTTTTGGTGACGGTGATTACCACAAAATGGATTTTCATTGATCTCAATATCATCCTGTGAATTGTTTTTCCTGATAATCCATTAGTGTCTTTAGCTCCGTTAGTATCCCGCATTTTTGTCGGTCTATTTTCGGTGATAGTATAATGGTGTAGTAGGTACATTGTGTTGGGTTTAACTAGGATGTTGATTAATTGGTCGTAAACTTGCCAAAGAGGATGTATTTTTACTACATCCTTGGTGTTAGCTACTTTATCAAATGCGATGTTGTGATATAATGTTCTGCACGTGTCCTTCCAATGGTATAATGAACGACGATCCGTCGGCTCATCTTGTAGAGACTGGAAGGTGTTCAACGTTGGTATCGTCGTTGTTTCTCTTCTGGCATGCAGCATTTTCCTAGTATTCCTTGGTTTTTCTTAATTCTCATCTTCGTCCATGTCGATGATTAGTCTTTAAAAAGACAGTTTGTATGTCGGCGATTATCGAACGAACGAACCGTTTTAGTTTTTATGTAATCGGCCATTGCTAGTCAATATACAAAATTGTAATTTTTGTTTGACCTCTGACGTATTCAGTTTTACTCCTTTATTTAAAGTGTAAAATTTTTGAATTAAATTTATGATTTGCTAAAATTAGATGGCGCAATTAGAATTTCGTTTTTTATGTTCAAAGCTTATGAATGTTAATTCTAGTTCTGAATGTTCTTCCTGTTCGGCCATTTGTCGCAAGAACCACGTTAATTTGTAAATTTTGTAATTATCTGTATTATTTTTTAAAAGTGTGCCCAATTCATTTATAGTTTTAAATAATACATTGAAGTTTTCTTAAGCTTGATAAAATACGGGTGCTAGAATTGTTTATGCAGGATAAACTAATCTAATCGCTTTTTCGTGGAGTTTTTTTTTATATAGTAAGCTGTCTATTAGTTTTGGATTACATCCGTTATTATGTAGTATTTGTTTTATATGATTTAGTTGTTTTTTCTAACTGATTTCGCATATTAATCAGTGTATTAATAAGTAGATAATTTTTGTTGAATGGAGTGATACGATTCGGAATGCGTAGCCTTTTTGCTAAACTTTTATTATTCTTATGTACTGGAAGTTTCTTCTTATACCATAAATGTTTAATTCGGATATTAGTTATGAAGTCAACTAAGTAGATTTTGTCAAATTGAAAGTTTAAAATAATTATAGATATTTGGAAACTGAACGACGGGGGCTATTAAAAAAGACACTATTGTTTCTATGAAGTTTTATAAGAGAATAACTTTTTAGAAGTTGAGGAGGTTGGTATAATGTATGTCATTCGTTGAAAATACTTTTGTTGCTTTTTAATACTTTTTTTTATAGTTGATTGAAAGGAAACAGTTGAATTTGAAATGTTGCTAATTTGTTTTAATTAACTTATTGGTTATTAATTAATCCTTACTCCAGGTATGCACGTTAAATCCAGCCAGGAGTGACAATTTGTCCCTTTTTTTGTTGTTTCTAGTATGTGCTGTAAGTACTCAATTATAACGACCGATTTTTACGCATATAATAGTGACTTCCTGGGCCCTTAATGACACTAAACATAGCAATACGATCCTCTTCTCTGAAAACAGGTTGCAACGCTGGCCGAGTTACATGGTTTGGAGTTCTCAGTAAACCTGTAAAACCACTGTGATTACAAAATCGCTTCTGCTATTGTTCTCTGTTGTTGTATCTTCTCACATCCTCTGATGGTANCGGATTTTTGGTGCTTCTTTGCTACCTGCGGAGTCGACGAAACTATTTCAACGTTGTTGTAGAAATTATGAATTCATTCGGTAAAAATCCCTATTGCTATCAATTTCTCCTGCCTGCTGCATTTCGTCTGTCTTTTTATTTTCTTGTTACTTAGATGTTACTAAAATATTTTCTAATACATACAAAAAAGTAATATTAGTGTCAACAAGAACGACGCTTAACTGATAATATACAAAAAAAAACGCACACTACAAATAGGTACATCAATTTCATTATGCCATCCCGGGCTTCCGATTGGATTGTTTTTCATTAACTTTTTATAGTTCCTCACTTGTATTTTAAAACTTCGTCCAACAAGAATATCATCGAATTCTATCAAACTATTTTGCCGATCATTTTTATTTCAAACTCCATCTTTAGACAGCTAACTGTTAAAATCGCTTACGTTTATTAGTTTTTTCAGCCTCTCATTAAGCTTAATACATTTTTGATATCCACGTAATTCGTTAGCATAAGTGCAAGTATACTCTGGCCTATTTTTCTACAGATAATAATTACTTTCAAACGAACCTGTATGTATTATTCTAAAGTCTGCACTCCAAGCCTCCGGGTTCTGACCAACAAGCTTCATTACTATCTACTAAATCTAATTTTAGCCTATTCATATCAATTTTTATTTTTTTTTTGACATCCCTAATCCATGCTTACCTCACTATTCCAGCATTCTATGTTTGAACTTGTGTATGTTTTACACCATGTCCATCATGTATGTCATAATGTGATTTTTTTTCCATATCCCTTCATATTGCAGTGTTGTGCATCAGAAAAACATGAAATTGATCAAAATAACATAAAAATTATTAGATAATCTAGCAAACAAGAAAAGCCATACATTCAAAATTGAACAGTATTGTCTTTAATTTCATGGATATAACAATCTTGTAAACATTTTTTATTGAAGTATTAAAACACCACTCAAACTAGTTTAAAATTAATTTTTACTGTAAACATTAATTCTGTTTAAAAGCACTTTAATAATAGAAACTTTTTTCATATAAATATGTAATTATAGTAATCTATTTCTCACGTTGAAATAAACTATGTGAAACAAAATGTCTATTTTCTTTTAAATCTGTCATTCTTAATTTCAATGCGGAGAGGACTTTTATGATTATGACCACTAGTAGTATGAGAGAATCCCGGTCTATGAACCTCTGCCTTAATTTGCTTAAATCGGTGGGTGGTTTCATTGTTTGATTCCTCACTTTCAGAACTTGAAGACTGGCTGCTGCTAGAAGAAGTAGTAGAACTTGTGGATTCACTACTACTTTCACTGCCACTTGATGTTGCACTACTTGAAGCAGATTTTCCCTTTAATCTATTACGATTTGATTTTTGTGCATTGTGAATTCTAAAAAGCATGAAAAATGTTATTAATTCATTATTTTTCAACCAATACACCGTTGTGCAATGCTGTTGCTGAAGCAATGTTACCTTGTCCAAACAGTTGAAGCCACTGTAGGCTTTTTCTGTTTTTTTACAACAACAGCTACCTTACTTTGTGTACGGTTATATTCCAAATTTTCTACATCAGATTGGGGATATTTTGAATTGTGATGTATTCTATTATGGGAATGTCTATGGTGTCTGCTTTGTCGTTCCCTGCTTCTATCTTTGAAAGATGGGGATAAATTAGTAACTGGACTCACATACGGCCTCTTTCTCTCTGTAACAACATAAAATAAATTCTCCAGTCTTATAGATAAAACCGTTGATTTTAAGTATAATTAATATTATTTTACT
>NW_020438896.1:1944205-1977896 GCF_000699045.2 Agrilus planipennis
TTTAAATATATAGAATTAATTATTATATTAATAAATTGAAGTCTTAACATACTTTTTTAAAAAAGATAGAAATTTAATAAAACTGTACTTTTTGTTAGAATGCAGCAGATTTTGTAATAGCAATTACCATGAACAAACTTTACTATCATTATTGTTTTCATTATTTTTTCTCTACCTTAAATGGTTTCTTGTCAGATCTAAATGAAAACCGCATCAAAATACCCTTTGATTTTGGGTGATCCAAACCTAATCTCCAATAGCCTGGAGGAATTGGAATCTTTATGTCAAGAATATGAATATATTTTGTTGAATTTTCTTTATCATCATTATCTTCCTTTTGTAGTTCAATTTCTCTATTTTGTAATAATATACTATGTCCTCTATTTTCATCCTCTTCTGTTTCAGCTATTTCTAACTCCTTTACAAATGGGTTACATGGGCCTTCTACAGGCATCCCTAAATAAAATATCATTGTAAATAATTTAATAAGTATAATAAAGCATAATTGAATCAGGTATTGTTTTGACAAATAAACAATGGTAAAACTTCCAAAAGGAGTCCAATGAATACGGAATTGAGTAATACTTTTTGAGAATTTTAAAACTATTTGCATGGAATAACTTCTTGCACACAGAGAAGTTAATTATTGGGCCATTTTAGCACCAAACTTAACCTAACCTACTTGCATCTCATCCATGCATAATGTAACACCTTAGTGTCTCATCTAACCTAATTTTCTTAGCTAAACTGTACATAGTGCCATTAAGTGAATATATTAGATCAAGGACAGGACTTGCCGAAACAGATTATGCCAAAACTATTGTGTTATAGGTTTTGACTATCAGTGAGTCGCTTTCAGAAGTTTAGCCTAAACAATTACCCTGAATAGCTTTTGAGGTAAAATATAAAGCTCTAGCTGAGGATAACTTGTCTTCCCAAACAACATTACAACTATCATCACTTATCCATTCAATATAGCTAGGTCCATATTTCTTAAAATATTCAAATATATCTTCTGTGCTCAGATCATCAGTTCCTCTCATGTGTATGGCTTCAAATCGTATTTCTTTCTCATTTTTATAGCTAACACCTAGACTGTCCTGTAACACTTGTAAATTTTCTTCTGTAAAATTTTGTATTTCATTGGGCTTTAATCCAAATCTTTTAGCTCTTTCTTCTAGTCTTTCGTTGGTCCCTTTATTTAGTATATCAATACCTGTAGAAAAACCACCAGCTTCATTCATCCAAACCTAAAACTCCATAGATGAGTCCATTTCTATTTGTAAAAATTTTATTATTACCTTTGTTTGATTTACTGGAATTATTTTTGTTTGGAAATCATCGAAGCTTTCGAGACATTGATTCATGTCAACGGAATCTTGAATCTCACCTTCCTCATTTTCACCACTTTCTTGATTATCGATATCCATTGCTTCATTAACATTGTTTGGGATTTCTATACGTATGTTTGGTCGTATGGTTTCCATTGCCAAACAATTTACGAAAATTACTTTAATAAGAATTGTCTGAAGGATGCAAGGTACCAAACAAATTTTAATTAAACTAAATACGGTTTCTTACGATTTACGACTTTACTTTATTTGTTTATTAACATTAGTGTTTTAGCAAACAATAAATATAAAGTGCATACTGATATTATTCATTGATACAGAATGACGACACCCATAGATTAATGCCTATTGGATAATGCTTAGAGTACTTCAGACATAAGGCGGTCGCGATCGCAGACATAGAGAAATGATTGTGTCTATTATCTATGGATTGTGTTTTCTTATCTAGCTATAAAGTAAATACAGGCAGAAATGTGTGAGGGAGGCAAAGCGATTGTGCGCATCGACATATTAGTCGTGTTCGTTACATCTTTTTGTGCGCAAAATTAGTTAAAGGCAAACAAAACAAAACAAATTTTAGAAATAAGAACGCATGCGTTTAACTAATTTTCTTCTTTGCGCATGTGTAAAATCGTGGACATGCGCACAAAAAATGTAACGAAGCGGCCAATAGTTGTCTTTTTCTAGAATTTTGATTGGTCTACTTTCAGTCTTACAGGAGTGGATAAATGAGGTAAAGAAAGAGGAAAAGAGAAAAGTATCGACCGCACCATCGACGTTTACTAATGGACATGCCTTAGCGGTCAGAACTGTGGTACAACAAAAGAAAGAGGGGGAACGAAGTTTCGGACAATATCCATCTCTCTGACGATAGTGCGTGAGCGTGTCATGAAAGAGATGGCACTAGTCCGAAACCATACGCCACCTCCCTGACTTTTCGAGCCAAGAAATTATTACGACATACGGCTAAGGCACGTCCAGTAATGTATGTCTACGTACGTCCGCACGATCGTTTTCTCTCTTTCTAGAGAATAGTTAATTTCATGAGGGTATTGCTCAATTCATTCTCTATGTCTATGCTAGCGACAGCAACTGTTGTACTGTTGTAATGGTAGCTTACCTAGCGGGACTAGCAACAATGGTATATAAATAAGACAAAACATAAAAACATAGGTTATAAGTACTAGTGTAAAAAAAGCGTGGGGTGCATTTTATTGTATTTTTATAATAAGTCTACCTTTATGAATAGATACTACTGATATATTTACAGCAATCAATATCAAGTACCCACACTTTTTTACAATCAATTAAATTAATTTTCTTTTTATTACTTCCCCGCCGCACGAAAACGCTCTTGGGAGAGGGGGTCACAGAGTAGGATCAGTTAAATTTTTGTATTGTCATGTGTATTTCATACGTGTGTAAATTTTCAAATCAATTAGACGTCTTAGAGTCAATGAAAATTACGTTGAAAGATTCCGAAACATATTTACAAACAGGTCAAGCTAATAAAAGCGTATTAAAAATAAACTCCGCTTGTCATAATAGTTCAATCTTCAAGCACAAATGACACGCAATCAATTGGCGTCAATTAAATTATCAAATAGTTTTTGAATAAATTGACATTTAACTTCCACCTGCACCCGAAACATTTTTTTTAATAGAACTAATGAATGCAAAATTATGATACATATTTTGATTTTGATTTTATTTCGTAAGTCTTTATAAGAAGATGCTGCATGTCGAGAATGATAGCTTGCTGGGATGGGTTTGACTTTCTCATACAAATGCGGAAGTCTTCCAAGAAAAAATTGAAGTCTATAGGTGATTCATTGTGTGTGAAAAGCTGTTCAGGAAGTCTGAAGTCTAAGAGGTTCCAGTAGTGTCACTGTCGCTGGGGGTGTTCGTTTGTTGGCTGAGTGGGCTGTACCCCATTCTCTCGTCAATCCGTACCACTGCACGCAGTCCGAGCAGGACATAAATTTATTTTGTTCACGGAAATTTCTTTCGTAAGAAAAAATATTTTGTGGTTTAAGATTGTTAGATGTATATGACTAACTTAGGTGGTTTGATTCCGTTGGGGTGATTGGTGCATCTTAGTGTGGAGAAGTTTGTGGGCAGCCAGTGGGATGCGTTTCCCCTAAACTCCGAACCGGTAACAGTACAGCGTAATTAGAGTAATTATACCGTTTTCATTTTTGATAAAGTATGTTATCTTGCTTGTTTAAAAAAGGGTTTTCCAATTATATTATTTAACCCGTTTCTACTTGACATAACATTTGGGGACTGTGGCAGGGCGAGAGTTATTATTATTACTTATTGGGATGACAAAGTGCTAAGAAATGGATCACAAACAAACCGGAAAACGTGAATAATCAGGCGCAAACGAGCAAAAATCTGAAACTGCCGTCAATCGACTGTTTTAAAATTAATGGAAATGTGCGTAATTGGTTACATTTTTGGAACCGTTTTAAGAAGGTTAACGAAAATCAAGATTTAGATAAAGAAGATAATGCTTTTATTAAATACTGGAATTAAACAGTTTAAAGAATCGTTTCGATCGCGAAGAGAACCATTGCAATTAGTGTTATAAGCACTTACATTTAAGAGCTCTCGAAACTTTTTGTGTTGTTATATCTAGGTACTTATAGAACCTTCGATACCGGAAAGTCTATTGCGCGGGTAGCCACAAAATAAAAATGTAGCGTTTTGTTATTTAAGTAATGCGTGTTGTTCGATTGAATCAAAGGACAGACTGATCTTATGAAGTTCCTTATCGAAGACGTGCTAAATGAATTGAGAATTTCGATGGCTGTTCAAGGTTTCGATCTAAAGGTTAGTGAAAAAATTGCAAAATTAAAAAGGCAAAAAGTGCAAGAAGAATCCATGACCGTATCAAATGCTGCAGATTTGTTTACAGCTAGAGGAAAAGAAAGACTGTGTTTGTTTTTTAATGTGAAGGAGCACGAAATCAACGATTGTGAAAAAGCAAAAAAGATTAATTCCGCCGAACGATCAGATTTTGTTAAAAAGAAGCATTCGTGTTATAACTGTCTTAAACTTGAACACAGTTTTAGAAATTCTCCGCATGTAGGTGCCTAGCAGAAGTTTCAGGCGGTGGGGAAGAGCGTAGAAGCAAATGCTCTTAATGATAGCGTTAAACGCACGAATTTTTGTTTGTTGGGGGATAGAGTTGTTTCGGAAGAAAGGCTTGAGTGCGATGAATGCACCCAGGATCTTGTTACGAGCGGCTGAGATGTGGCGTTGCCAGTTTAGGGCTCTGTAGAAGACGACTCCTGGGTTATTAATTACTAATTAATTTTCGCTGTGCTTTGGAGATTGGTTTGCGCAGAGTTTATGAGGGCAATGTTGTCAGCGTAAAGAACAGCCAGAAACGAGATGTGGGAGGACATGTCCACGTAAAACAGGTTAAAAAGAATGTGAGATAATTTGGAACTTTGTGGGACACCGGTTGTGACGGGTTTATCGACGGAGAAAACAGAGCCAACGCGCACCCGAAGGCTTCTGTCTGTGAGGAAGGACCTGATAACTCCAATTAGGAAATGTGGTATGTTAAGAGCGATAAGGTTGGAGATAAGGCCTTCGTGCCAGACTCGCTCGAAGGCTTGCTGGATGTCAAAAAGAAGCATGGATTTGTGATGCCGCTTGTTAAGATTATCGGAGATGTATTTGTATATGCGAAGAAGTTGTTGGTCAGTGCCGTGATGCCTGCTGAGATCGTGTTGATGATTGGAGAGAAGGTTGTTTTGCTCCACGTGGTCTAAAAGTCAATCGAGAAGGATGTATTCAACTACTTTGCTCAACGAATTTAGCAGGATTATGGGCCTGTAGCTTGAGGAAGAGCTAAGGGGCTTCCCTTTTTTTGGGGAGACAGACGACAGTGGCTTCTTTCCATACCAAAAGGAAGTGGTGGAGCTGTCTGATGGAGTTTGTGATGTTGACGGAAATTTCGTCAGCGCCAGGGGCTTCTTCTCTTTTTCAGAGAACAGATGGTAAGAGAGATATCATGGGGGTAGTGTGTTTAAGGTTGAATTACGAGGGGACGAAGTTTTGGGAGACAGTATTGGTACGTTAGTGAAAGTCGTCAAGGTCCACTGGACTAGGTAATGGGGAGCACTGGAGGCATACATAGTCTGCGAAGATTGCAGTTTTTTCTTTGTCTGAAGAGTAGGGGTAGCCATTCTATTTTAGTAAAGGGAGATGGCGAGCTCTGTTTCGAAGAGCAGTGTCGTTGCTATAGACGGCGGGTCTTGTTTTTCCTCTTAAGGAGGTCAAGAATGGTTGCGAGGAGAGTTTTGAATGGAGAGGAAGAGAGGCGGGAGGCCGTGGAGAGCTCGATGGCGCTGGTAATCTCGTTTGAAAGGAGATTTACAGCTTCACCGGATTCCTCTTTCGTGCGAATTTGAGTGCACTTAAAAGAAGATGTCTCAAGGGTGTAGTACGGTGATGTAGCAAGTCTTACGAGGATGTTAGCTTTGGGGGATTGTAAGTTGGGTGACCGATTTCGATTAGAACAGGAAGGTGGTTTGAGCTGAGTTCGTTGAGTAGGGTTGGCGGTGGGATTAACGTTCTTTGTGACGAAGATGTCAAGGATATCTGGAAGGTAAATGTGACATTCCGAGAAGTGCGTGGGATATGGAAGAGTTTCATATGTGAAATCGAAGCTAATAGAGTTGGCAAGCGAAATGCCTTTTTTATTATTATGTCGGCAGCCCCAGGAGACGTGTTTGGTATTAAGATTTCTGCCACGATGGTCGATACGTTTGGTGGGAGTAGTTGGGAAAGATTTGAAAGATCCTCTTCGTTTGGGGGGAGTATATAATGAGATGATTGAGATAGGCTTGTGTTTAATAGAATTCCTAATGAGAGTGTATACGCCGCCGCCGCCGGAGTTTTCATGATCCTTTCTGTAGGTTGTGAAGTTTGAGACATAGACATATTTAGTGAGATAAGAAAGTTTCGGTAATTCAGGCAACATCAATTGACCTTTCCTCGAGGAAGTGTTCTATTGCCATGAGCATTCCAGGTAACTGATCGAAAACTATTTGAGTGGCCTGTATTAGACATTGGTGTGTGGTTGGAGGACGGCGCCTAAATTGAATACCATTGTTTGGACGATAACTTGAATTTTATCCGGAAAGGACGCAGTTGCACCTGATGTTGTGACGGTGCTTGGGGTTTGGTTGGAAATGTGGGGGGTGTGGCAGGAATTCTCTCACCGCCCCAGCGTAAGACTTTTGTGGGACGTCATTACGGAGGCAACAGGAGAACGGGCGGTTGGTTGAGCACTCTTTGGAGCAGTAGGAGTTGTGATGTTTTTTTTCAGGAAGTCGGTTCTGCGCGGAATTTTCGCGCAACCGCGACAGGTAACACGGTGACTTTCTTTGTAGCTAGCGCAGGAAGGAGTGGTGTCTTTTGCCTTGCATTCGGCTGAGACATGATTGCGACCGCAGAAGGAACAGACCCATGTTGGCTCTTTTAGACTTAACTTTAACGTTGAGTCTAGAGATCATGTCAAGTTCGAAAATTGATTTGGATTTTTCGTCAGATCTGTGAAGGCGAACGGACACTAGTGACTTTGCTACCGTTCGACATGTGGTGGACACCACGGATAGCGAAACTTTTATGTGACAATTTGGACTGTATGTCGTATATGGAGTTGGACTCCCAGACTCCGCGAAGGACGACGTGAAGGTCCCTGTCTTGACAGAGCTGGTTTGTTGAGTATTCGACGTCGAGGAGAGAAAATAGGCGGCGGTAGTCCACGAGACAGTTAGGATACACCTGATGGAGTTGCTGGTGTTGATTACTCTTTGGGCAGATATATCGTGGTTTTCCATGCCATGGAGAATTTTAAGCCTTTTGATGAATAGCAATTAGGGGAAGAACTGAGACGCCATGGGCTGGAGTTTCAGGTTCGGACTAGATGTCCGTTGACGTCGCAGAAGACGACGAAAGAAATGGGGTTCGCCTTCGACGTTTAGTTCGGCAACTATCGTCAGCGGTGGTAGAAGCTTTGTTTGGTACATTTTTGACGTGTACCTGTTAGGACGGGGCAATGGAGGAAGTGCTGGTTCTGATGTCTTCTAACATGGGCGTGGTTGCATTGTTAGCGTGCTGACGTATAAAATTGTCCAGAACGACCAGGTTCTATTTAAACTCGTCGGCAAGGACGATGCCGTTGGCGAGGGAGAGTCCTTCCAAGAGTGCGGGACCCTTGGGGAAAGCCATTTCTGAAAAGGCTGATGCCTGGAACGAGAAACGCTCTTGGGTGGGCGTTTCTTCGGTCGGACGAGGAAACGACGGTTGTTTGTAATGATGAGGGATAAGGGAACAAAGAACTACAAGGTGACATTGCGTACTCGGTCCTAGACTATTGGTTATATTAATTAGTTAATCAGTCTTTATCTTACCTAAAAACCGACCGCTCAGTTGTTGAAACCTTGTAGATATTGTTGAGTATTAAACCACTTGGTTTAATGCGGCGTCGCTATCTAGGCAGTGATAAGTGAGTGCCGGTTGTGGTATTCGTTGGCTGCGGTAGCTGGTAGACATAAGGAATAATATCTTTAGTTGTAAGGTACGTATGAAAGCACGAATCGTTCGAACTAGTATGGCCTCTGATCTTTTTTTTTATTTTTTTTTTATTTTAACCTCGAGGAGGGGAAATCTTCTAAAGACACCCCCCAAAAGGGGGTAGTGTCAGATTTACTCCTGGTGAGAACGCCTACTGACTAAAAACCCTCCTCGAGTTAGTAGATCAACCTGTAGGTTAATTATGACTACTGGGAGAAGTTTGGGGAAGGGGAGAGGGTTGAGTGGGAGATAGGTAAAGAGGTGAGGGAGGGAGGTTGGGGAAATGAACTGCGAAGAGGGTGGCCCAACACTGAAGGGATGGATGGGCACTCGCGCTAAAAGGCGAAACTAGAGAATGGCGGTGAGCGGAAGAGGTAGCAGTTCATTCTAGAAGGTGACAGGGCTTTCTAAAACGATCGTTTGGTTTGGAAAAGAAGGCAGAAAGCGTCGAGACAGACAGGTTCGGGTGATCTGTCACTGAAGTGCGGAGATTTATCGCGAATCTAAGTGAACAGAAGGGGAGATAATTTTAAGCCTTGGGGAACGCCGGCCGTGCCTGGTCTGCTGGGAGAAAGGGCAGAACCAACTCGAACACGAAGGGATCTATTCGAGAGGAAGGACCTTAGGACCTTATTACCCCGATAATGTAATAATAATGTAGGGTGTAGAGGGTGATAAGTTTTGAGATGAGTCCTTCGTGTGATACTCGGTCGAAGGCTTGTTGAACGTCCAGAAGAAGCATGGCGGTGTGAAGACGTTTGTTAAGGCTATCGGAAATATGTTCAGAAACACGGACGAGCTGTTAGCCAGTGCCATGGCGGCGGCGGAAACCGTATTAGTATTCGGGAAGGATATTGTTAGTCGGCGAATCGATAAGCTGCTCACACACACGTATGCCCGATCGCACACAATCCCGCTCGTGGTCACTACACTGCCCCCTCCTTAAGGATGTTTTGTCCCGAAACATTTTAACTTTCCGTTTCGCAGGATCATGCCGGAATCTGCAGTTCTCGCCTTCACGACATCCACTCCGAGAATAGAAGTAACAGTCCACGGTCTTCTCATGATTGGTCCGATTCGGGTTATAACTGCAAACCAAAATGTCCATTCCAGTACGGCGGAACAGGACTTCGATCATGTTTCGTACGATCCTCCAATCTAGGTTGTCGAGTCCACAACTAAGCTTCGGAATCGCCAGCTTCTGTAGGTTATTCTCCAGAAAATGTCTGCGTAGTTCCATTACTGCGTCCCAAAGGTCTCTATAAGTTGGTTTATCAGAGCATCTTCCTTTAGTTATCAGGTAATGGATATTGCGTCGTCTGTCAGGCAAGCACAACAGTCTTCTTCCCTTCTGAAATTGGTCTTCAAGATGTTCCAAACCGCCAAATCTGCGTTTGAACTCGAACGCGATACCACGGCTCATTCTGAAATCCTTTGAAACGCAATGGGCCAGAGAATATTCCTTGGATATAGCAAAGAGGTCTCGTTGGATTTCTTTCGTCACTCCAAATCTCCTGTTAACATGGGGGCCTTCCTTCATGAACTCTTCGAATGTGGGCTCGGAAGGAATAGTTCTTAAAAATCTGGCCCGCGCTTCCTCTTCATTTGCACCGGCGAATGGAGCCAAGCGATTAAAATGGACTACCTTCGGCTTCCGATTTGGAGTTTTCTTAATTTGGTAGATCACGTCGTTAATCCTCTTCACTATCTCATAGGGTCCTTCCCAATTCTGTTGGAACTTAGGTGATAGTCCACGGCGACGACGAGGATTATACAATCTCCAATTTGGTAACCACCTGCTGTAGCCTTGATGTCGTAGTTTTCTTTAATCCTGTCATTAGGAATCTGCGCATGCACCGACTCGTGGATATCGTTAAGCTTGCTTCGGAGGTTGGTAACATAATCTTCTCCAGCTAGGTCATCTCCTGGTTTACAGCCGAATTTGAGGTCACAAGGTAGTCGTAACTCCCTTCCAAAAAGGACACTGGCAGGTGTTTGGCCAGCCAGGCAAATAGCGGCCCCAGTCCATTTGGTGGTCAGACACTACCTTGGAGAGATATTTAATCAAGGTCCGGTTCATTCGTTCAACCATGCAGTCCGAGTGGTTCGAGTTTTCTTTATTCCTAGGAGCTCGCATATTTCACGGAATATATCCGATTCGAAATTCCTCCCTTGGTCTGAGTGCAACTCCAAGGGCACGCCAAAACTATGGTTTCCGACTCCTGGTTCGGAAGGGCATAGGCTTCAACCCACTTGCTAAAATAGTCCATAACGACCACGATATACTTACCTTTCTCGGACTCTGGGAATGGACCCGCCACATCGATTGCCATTCGTTCGAAGGGGCCACAGACATTGTATTGACGCACTGGCGCCCTTGGCCTTTTCTGTGGTCCATTACTTGCAGCACAGGTGGTACACTTCTTACACCAATCCTTGACATCTTCCTTACAGTTCACCCAATAAAATAGCTGTCGAACTTTCCCAAGCGTCTTATTCATTCCAAAATGGCCACCAGATGATCCTTCATGAAGATACTGCAACACCTCTCTAACCTTGTTTCGAGGAATAACTAGTTGCTTCCTATCTTCCTCTCCATCTGGACTTTCAACAACACGCTTCAGGATGCCGTCCTCCAAAACCATTGAGTCCCACTGAGCCCATAACGATTTTAGTACTTGGGTAAAGGAAGAAACATGCTGCCACGTTGGTCGTTTTATTTCTTTTTTCCATTCCATTATCTTCTTCAAGTCCGGGTCGTTTTCTTGGTCGTGTTTTATATTGTCAGGTAACCATTGCCTCTTCGTTCTTTTCCATTCGATCACACTGCTTGCAGTCTGTTTGACGTCGAGTACTTGGGAAAGGAGTACTTTTCCTACACTGCCTCCTCGTATGACCTAGTTCACCGTTTTCCAACATCTTAGCTTTCGAGTTGCTTTATCGAACTTGGAGGTGATTCGGCAGATGGTTTCTTCTAAAGAATCCGTTTCTTCGCACAGTAGCCGAACCCTTTCCTGTTTGCTGTAGGGCGGTTTAACAGTTTCATACTCCAATGCACGAGGCAATGCATCAGCTAGCGTCTTAGGTCGGTCAAGGCGTATTCGTTGTTGAATGTCACTATCCCGAAGTCCATCAGTAAATGCCTCCACTGCCAACCTTTCCATCAATTCTTCTGGAGTATTAGGATAGGCCAGTCGAGACAGTCTCGCAATATCGGCCTCGAATTCTTGTAGGGATTCCGTTGATTTCTGCTGACAGGTTTTCAGTTAGATGTGATACACCGCTGTTAAATAAGTCTCGCCGTAGCTCAACTCCAACCGTTTTACCAACTGTTCATAATCCGCCAATTCTTCCGGGGAAAAGGTGTTCAAAATGTCACATGCATCTCCACGAAGCGCAACGGTCAACGCAGTGGCTTTTTCTTTAGGCGCCCAGTTATTCGCCTTAGCAGCCGCCTCGAATTGCTTGTGGTACGTTGTCCATGAGGACTTTCCTTCAAACGTTGGTGATTTTACTCGTGTTCTTGACTCTATACCGCTTCCTCGGCTGGCTTCGTTGAGTGTACTAGATGCGCCAACATCCCCTTCGATTGGTTTTGTCTTTCCGTTAAAAATCAATTCTTCCTGCACTTTTATCTTCTTTTCTGTTTCTTGAATATTCTAATTAATTTTTTTGAATTTAAAAACATTATTAAATTATTACTACACTTAGGTAATTATTCTATTTATTTACACTACTGTTACTATTCACTGCTCTATTTATTTCACTTCTGCAACGGTCAATTTATTTCTACTCTTTCTCTTCTACAACGGTCAATTTATTTCTACTACCTCGGCGATCGTCTCTTCTTTTAAATACTCTTTTGGTCCCTTTCGGGAATTTTCTCGAGCCGTCCGGAAAAGTCTCGTTTTCTTTGAACTGTTTAATTACATTCCCGGTACGCAAGTACGACACACACGTTTACAGTCGGCGAATCGATAAGCCGCTCACACACACGTATCACGTTCGTGGTCGCTACAGTATGCTCATGAAAGACGGCGAGATCCACAGGCCTTGGTAGTGGAGAGCACTGGAGGCAGAGAGAGTTTGCGAAAGCTGCAGCCTTCTCTTCGCCTGAACAGTAGACAGTGCCGTTTTGTTTTAGGGGCGGGAGGTGGGGAGCACTGTTTCGGAGAGGGCGGATCACTTTCCAAGCACTTTGAGGGTGAATTTCTGTCTGTGAGATGTAATGGTCGAAAGAGGCGCTCCGAACTTCCGTAAGGCGAGATTTAAGTTCACGCTGTATGGCATTTAGTTCGGCACGGTGAACGGGATTGCGGTGCCTTTGCCATAAGTGACGAGTACTGTTTTTCCTTTTGAGGAGTGCAAGAATATCAGGGGGCTGAGTTTTCGTCGCGGTCGAGTTGGGACGGGAAGATGTGGAGAGTTCGATGGCGTCGGTAATCTCGTTTGACAGGAGATTTACCGCTTCTTCGAGTTCCGCTATTGTGCGAATTTGAGTGCATCTAAAAGTAGCAGTTTCAATAGTGTAACGGAGATGTAGCCAATCTAGCGAAGTTATTGGTTTTGGTAGATTAAGTATTGGGCGACCATCTTCTATTAGGACCGGAAGGTGGTCGGAATCTAACGCGTCTAGCGCGATCAGTTCAGCGGAATGGTTGACATTTTTCGTGACGAAGATGTCCAAAATGTCAGGTTGCTGCCTAGCAGGGGCGGGAATGAATGTGGGAGAATTGGTAGCTTCAATTGTTAGATTTAGATTAGACCTTTGTGTCTGAAAGGTGTCCAACCTATCCCGCCTATTTCTTATTGACTTCCATAGAGCCATAGTTACAAACCCTAAATTCCCTGAATATACATAAAGACGCTGACTGTCACTTCTCTGATCTCATAGCCACAGAATATATTCAAAATGGATTGTTAAGGTGTAATGATCTGATTGGGTGAAGATAAAAGGTTCTACCACAATTGACGGTCACAATTACTGTCAATTTTTTCCATTAAATAAATAAAGAGCTTGTTTTATTTGTTTACCTTTCTGACACCAATTATTAGTTGAGTTCATACCCGACCCAGTACGGACCGGTCACACACGTTGTCTAAGATGAGTTAGAGAATGGAACTTCTCGAATACAGTGTGTCGAAAAGAAGAGGGGACATACGGACATGTTTTATTCCCCTCAACATAGCTGAGAATTACTCCGTCAGAAAGTGGCAAATAGATTGGTTAAATTGTGAGACCACTTTTGGAGTCGTTTTGTAAGCTTTATTGTAGGTCATTACGTTGTTCAGCAGCCTTTATTGAGCTTGACTTGGTGGTTGGCTGTGCCAATCTTCGTTCTGGAGGGGCTGTCTGCAACAATGTTGTCCAAACTATAAATGTAGCGGACATCAGTGGAGAACTGGCTTATAAAGTTGAGGTGTCTCTGCTAACGAGATTAGCCTTTATCTGTTGCTAAGACAGTTGTTGTCCATGGTGTTGCTCAAGGACTACACCATGGATGCATCTGTGGTAAGTCCTATGGGTTTGCTTGGAGCCGGATGAACTAGTAATACAGCTTCTGCGAGGGCTGTTTTTCAGGTTTTAAGGACGCGAATGGCATTTTCACTCCCTGAGATTGCTTCATTTTTCTTTCGATATTCCTTGAGAACTTATTCGTTTAACGGGGCTTGTATGTGTGCCGCTTTTGGGATAAATCTTCTCTAGAAGTTTATAAGCCTCCACTGNATATATTTATTATATAGAAGTTTAAATTTTGAAACAGCGTGGATTCTATCTGGCAATGGCTTTAAACCATTTCCATTTATCAAATAGTCAAGGAATGACATTGAAGGTTTGCTAAATTTACATTTAGACATGTTGATTGTTACACCATAATCTCTGAATCTCTCAAAGTTTTTGTGTAGGTGAATTTTATGTTCTTTCTCGTTGGTAGATGCAACGAGGAGGTCATCCAAATAAACGAAGATAAAATGCAAATTTCGGGGGATTTCATGCATGAATCTTTGAAAAGTCTGGGTCGCATTACAGAGTCCGAAACTCATTCGAGTAAATTCGAAGTCCAAAATGGGTAATGACGGCCGTTTTCGAGATATCTTCCGAATGGACTGTGATTTGGTAGTATGCCCTGGTCAAGTCTTTAGTTGAAAAAACAGTAATGTGGTGAAGGAAGTGGAATTGGTTATCGATCAGGCAGGGTCACTCAGTCAAGACCACGACAGTCCACACGAGGTCTCCAACCACCAGTAGGTTTTCGCATCATGTGCAGGGGGCCGGCCCAAGGACTTATTGATTGGCGGCAAATACCTTAGTCGCACATCCACTGAAGCTAGTGCTTTGCAGCTTTTAATTTGTCTGGGGGCAGTCGACTACAGAAGATTGGAGTCCCAGTAGTTACAATGTGATGTTTAACAAAATGATTTACTTACATATTTACTATTTTAACAGACGGTGAAATTGATTTGATCATTCCAACTGTTAGGACTGTACAACACATAGAATTCGTTTTTCTGATTAGGTTGTTGTTTGATCTATACGACGATGGCCGGTGAGATCAAGTAGCAATTTGTGCGCTTTCAGGAAATCCGACTCCCAAAATAGGTAGTGGTACTTCGGTGATAACGAATTTCCAATTATGAGGAATCGGAGTTGCGTTTTCTTGTTAGTGACAAACAAATAAGCGATTTGTTTGGGCCTCGGCTATGGAATCGGCGCTAAGGGCCGCCGCAAAACGCCTAAGTCTATTTCGGTGAGTACTTCTTTTAGTTTAGTGTCTTCTGATTCGCCAAACTTTGCTATTAGACGGTTTGGTAAGATATCATAGCTAAACACTTACTGGGATTGTGATAATAACCGTTGCTTGCTGAAGAACTTTATAATCCGAGTATATTGCAGTGAGTAAGAGAGCATGAAAGTCAATATGGTATACAAAGAAATAAACTATTATTATTTTTATTATTATTATCTAAGGAAGTCATCGTGTTGTGAAATTTCGAAATTGGAGAAGAGATTTTGGAGGCGGTAAAAACTACTTCAGCATGAAAATGAATATGAATATGATAAATATGAATGAATGAATAAGAATGATAAAATAAAACCGTTATTTGTCAACTTCACATTCAGTATTTAAATTGTTGATAAATACAAAACTAATTATCAACAAATAATAAAATGTAAAAAAAGGATTATGACAGGGGCCATTACCATTGCTTTCGTGTTCTACCAAGGTGGTCCCGATCATACACATATATTAATGAACGTGCCTTAGCCGTATGTCGTTGTAATAATTTCTTGACTCGAAAAGTGAGGGAGATGGCGTATGGTTTCGGACTAGTGCTATCTCTTTCATGACACGCTCACGCACTATCGTAAGAGAGATGGATATTGTCCGAAACTTTGTTCCATCTCTTTCTTTTGTTGTACCACAATTCTGACCGCTAATAAACGTCGATGGTCCCGATAACAATAACTGTTCCAAGTTGATTTAACAGAGGGCGCGCCATTCTGAGGCGATTCGTTTTGCTGCACGCACCCCAGCTTGTAGTCTATGGGTTGGTTATATCTGTGGGTCTAACAAACCTTTGGTATTTTAAAAGTAGTTATTGGAAATTTTTAGTTTTCAGCATTTACTAATTTCTTTATTGAACTTAAATTCTCAAACAAAATGACCAATCATACAGAAAATTTTATGGTAAGTCATTTATTTCTTTAACGTAACGCTTACTAATTAACATTTTTGTTTAGAATCGAGTTACCCAAGCCCTTGGTCGACCAATTCAAACCCGCTGTGCAGAATTAACTGTTCTTTTTGATAAAGGGAGCATAAAGGATACACACAGTATATTTCCGATAGTAATTGAAAATATATTTGGGTCTCAAAATTCATTTAGTTGGGAGTTACAAAGTGTTAATCAAGCTCAGAATTTTCAAGACTTTAGGGCACTTCAACATTTTTTATCGCCCCATGGGCCTATGTTTAGGCTTATATATACGCTTTTAAAAGACCCACAAATCAAATATGAATTTGGTTTAAGTTATTTACCTGTAAGTATGTGGTAATGTCACAAAGAGAGGTTAAGTTTTATGTTTTAGACTAAAGTCCGACAAAGTTTGGATACTGCTGTTTCTCATCCTTTTTATGCAGAAAATTTAAATATCAATCCACACACAAAGCAAGTAACATCATTAGTTTTAAGTAGGTTATTCAAGTATTCTCTGGTAATATTTAACAAGTTGTTAATTTTTAGATCCTTTTGATTATTATTTCTTCCATTTTGCATATTATCTGATAAATCCATGGCACCAAAGATTAATTAGTTCTACAATTTCAACATTTAATAGCGGCTCTGTTTATTTTAATTTGTGTTGTGATTACATTATGCACTTTCTTCCTACTGAACCAGGTTGTGCTGTATTACCTTCCATAAATTATTATGTGGGAAAAAATCCAATACAGACACTGCCAACATTTGTCAGGTATTGTACGATACAAATTTTATTTATGTTTTGCATGATTTCTCCTAATTGCTTTTTACATGACGTTGGGTGAGTAAATAACTGTGTTGCATTTTTGGGGTCTAGAAAAGAGTGTTACCAGTAACTAAACTAATGTTTAATCAATTAATTAGACTGTGTTAGTTTAAAAAAACGGCAAACGTCACATAGGTACCCAGGAAAAATAATTCATTCAAGTGTGCTGAGTACAATTATGATAGTCGTATAGGCCACAAATGAAGGACACATCTTGCATATTAACAGTGATGTTGATTTGATTTGAATCCATCAAAGAGGTAACTGTTATTTTGTAAGGATTATGCATAATAAAATATGCTTCACCAACACTATTAGTGGTTTGATAATTTAAAGTCATTTTTTGACAATTTTGTTTATATTTTTCCATTAATTTTGCAATTGTAAGGAAATGTTTATTTTAATTCTGCCTAAATTTGTGTTATATCTATTTTTTTTGTAGGATAACATTGATTTGAATTTATTTAAAAGAAATACCGGTTTATTCGGCAAGACAATTTTTTAAACAACAATTTCAATTTCAAATTTGAAAATAGCCTTGCAAAGTAAGTATGGATGATCAAAAGTTAATAACATTGATTTGATGAAAAGCAGTTAGCTATTTTCAAAATGAATGCACCAGTTTCCTTACTGATTGATATTGAAGATATTTTTTATAACTATTCTAATCCCATGCCACAAGCTTTAAACCTGTTAGAGTATCTTCAAATTGCTTATCCTTCATTAATGGTTGAATGTTGCATTCATTTAGAATTTTGAGTTAAGTATGAAATGAAATGCATCATTATTTAAACACCAACCCTGCTTTATTTTTATTTCTCGTAATTGTGGAGAGGATTGCTTTAATTTGTTGAAAACATTTCCTTATGAGGTTTTTCACTATACCCCATTTGATGTGCAGCAAAAGAAACAACGGTTGTTACAAGTGGGGTTTCAGTAGGTAATGTTGTTTTACCTTAATCAGACTTCTTGGCGTAGAGTCTAATATCGTTCGTCGTAATGATCGTCTTTAAAACGGGTACCTATATACACATGTGTTGGGTATATCTCGTTTACATTTTACGAAAAATAGCGATAACTTTTAAATCTACACATATCTTCCACGTGCCGTTATTATAATGCATTATTTGTAGTTTTTTTTCTCAATGACCAATAAATTTGTTTTTGTGGTTGGTGCTATCAAACTAATACGCTAATGAATTATCGTCTATAGATTTAAAAAAAATATGAAACGACAATGACGAGTAATTGTCTCGTGCATCTAGTGCTAGAATATTCTTTTTTTAATTCTGCTAACAACCAATTGTTTTGTGTTCATTGTGACGATTTTGATACATCGATATATTTAATTCTTCAATAGATTTGATTCTCCTATGGCTTTATATGCAGGTGGCATGTGTTTAAGTTGGGGTTAGTGTTTTCTTTTAATATGATATATATAATTAGATTACTGTTCACAAATAGCTAAAGATATGGTATGCCAAAATTCTTAACTAGGACCGTAAAAAAATGATGAAAAAAAGGGCGGAAGAACTATTAGGAAAAAAAGAACAATTTGGGTTTAGAAGAAATAGACGAACGCGGAACAGCGTTACGTGTAAGAATATAGAAAATGATACTTAGGGTTCGTAGATTTAGAAATAGCATTTGATAAATTAAATTGGATAAGATACTAACTACACTGAAATCTCCCTATAGCGAGTACTCGAGAGACCGGTAATAAGTATTTGCTAGAGAGAGAGGGGCTTGCTAATTAGAAAAAAGAAACATTTAAAAAGTGCCTATATAATAATAAATGAAAATAATCTTTCCTTGATTACCATACCACCCATCGACGTTTACTAATGGACATGTCTTAGCGGTCAGAATTGTGGTACAACAGAAGAAAGAGATGGAACGAAATCTCCTTCACTTTTCGAGCCAAGAAATTATTACAACGACATACGGCTAAGGCACGTCCATTAATATATGTCTATGATATCACCTACTTAACTTAACCTTAACCTAACATAGCCACCTTTCTAGTAACTCCTTTTCTTACTGATATTAATCTATTATTGATAATTCACGAACGCAGGTTTTCTTATAGGTCTACGTCGATTGTTTTTTTTTTTGTTAAGTTAGATTAGGTTTGGGTGTCATTTTAATCCATTAATGTCTTACAACTACCGAATTGCATGTACAGTTTAATGCAGTGCATGCTTGTTAATCTAATCAGAGGATGTTTAGGCACTATTCTGGCCAATGAGTTTGTTCCGCATTTTTTTTTTTGTTTTTATACGTTTTTGTGTAGTACTCAATATTTTCATTGTGCCCTTAAAATTTCCTATTATCTATTTTAGTTTTTGAAATATAAGATGTTGAAGTTCACATATTTGCAAACAGTGTGGCGGCTAATGACTTCATTAGACGCAACCCTGGATTCGGAAATACAACGTGACCGTATTAACCGTTCATATAAAGTGTTGTTTTGATTATTTTAATAAAAATAAGGAACAGTACAGGGATGAGTTGAATAAAGCTGCAATGGTACCTACGTTATCAGTTTAATAACTAATTATTAATAAGAGTAATGCATATTAAATAATTTCAATTTTTTCTATCTAAATCTAGCATTAATAGCAATAAATTATTCCTGATTAATCGTGGCTATTTGAATGTGTTGATACTATATATTTTACTCCGGTTAATCTGTCAGTTGAGCAAAAAAAGGCGTGGTATAAAAAGGCAAAGTCAAAAAAGCCATTCTATTATCCTTTAGTTGGATGGCAAATAAATCATTTATCCGAAGCATGTGTTTTTATTTTGTACTCTTTGAAATTATACGATACTAACAAGCACATTTTTGAAGTCATATGGAATCAAACTATGTATACCTACAATAAATACTCCGTAACAGGCTGTAACATGCTTGTAACGACTAATAAGTAGCGTTGAGTCGCGAACAATCCCCTAGCTTATGCGCATAATGACATAACGCCTGGCTACGCCCCTTTTTCCTAGAAGAGCACTTTGTAATTGTTTTTAAGACACTAAACGTGCGAGTAAAATTTTATTTTTTTGCGGATTTCTTATTTTTTATTTGCACTTTTATTTATTGAAAAAAAAATTGCTGAACAAGCCCATTGACTCCGGGAAGTCCCTGGGAAATGGGGAAAGGGAGTCAGACAAGGATGCGCACTGTTATCGCTACTTTAGGAGTTAGAGATAGCCTTAAATAAAATGGAAGCGGTATTGACAAAACAATATTGTATGAAAATAAATAAAAGTAAAACAAAAATACAGGTATGCAAGGGAAGAAAAAATAGGGAAAGAGCGAATATAAAGATAGGAGACGAAAAACTAGAAGAAGTGACTGATTTTCGTTATTTAGGAAGTCAGATAACTCAGGATGGAAGGAGCAGTAGAGATATAAAACAGAGGATATCGCAAGGTCGCCTTTAACAAAAAGAAGTCATTTCGATATAGGATACCTTCTCAGGCATGAAGGGCTGGTCAGAGACGTATTGGTGGCATAAACAGGAGTTCGGAAGGGTAGAGGTAGATTTAGATTAGATTACATTTCACAAATAGTTCAGGAAAGGGAAAGATAAGATTAGCTCAGGATAGGAAAGAGTATCTAACCAATCTTAGGAATGAATATCTTATGATGAGATGACATGTAAATTTATTCAAAAACTTTCACATAAAGCAATATAAAATATCCACATGGATCGAAAGAGAGTAAAAAGAGGAACCGAATGACAAAATAAAATATGCTAGGTGCCATTTGAAAAAACGAATTTATTTGTCTATGAAGTTTTTACACTTTTTTCTGAACGCCCAGTATAAATTATGAAGCTCAATTTTGGTTTAACATTACCCATAAAACACGACTATAACTGGTGAAATTTTCAACGCTCTAAGTCATTTTTTGTAGAAGTTACGTTTTTTTATGGTTTGGGTTGTGATTGTTTTTTTATAAATTAAATTATCTCCGAAACTGTTAATCGTAGGCGTACAAGTCAACCACCAGTTAGCAAAACTACTACGTCTATTTTGATTCGTTGCACATTTACTTGCTGCAAAATGAAATATCCATATCATTGTGATCTCCTGTTTTGTGATCAATCATATTTGTTAGTGGAGTCACTTTTTTACCTAATAAGGATATCATCATTTTTGTCTTCGCTTAACATGACAAAACAAATTTTCGGAATTCAAGCACCAGGTAAACTTGTGAGTATTAAACTCGCCCTTCTTCCGGGAAGACCATTACGGATCCCAATAGTACTCCTGGTACTTGTAGACTTCGGTGTAGGGTTAACATAGGTAACCCAAATATATACTGCACCCTTGAATTTTTTCCTCGATACTTGTTACCAATATGTCCTAAGAGGTCTGTTTTGCGCAGACAAATCACATCATTATTTCAATACTGACGTATGCTGGCGGTAGCGCTAATAAATACATAATTTGTCCAAAACTTGACGATTGCGGAATTCATACAGAAGGTGTTACTTTTTTTCCTGAACATTTTCTATGACACTGTATTATTACTTGGTTGACCATATGGAGAAGATAACTGTCACAGGTTATGGTTTGTGGAGTTGGAAGGGTTTAATGGTTTAATTTCCATATAAAGTTTTTGCTGACTTCTTCGTTCCCACGTTCTGCTTTTTTCTGCGATATGGTGGTTATTAACAGTAAAAGGTATCCAATTCTTTGCTTATTGTACTCCGTGTCGTATTATTTGGTCATGAAAAAAAATTTTTGCTATAAGACGTTGGATAGATATATATTTAATTAATAAGGAATAGATGCATGGATTGATTTTTAATAAGTACTATTAGATTACCTGTTTATCCCCATTTGGTCGAAGTTACACAAAATACGCTAAAATGTGTAAGTATTTTAAAAATTTGAGGGTATTACTTTTGTATTCGACCAGGAACTTGAAAATTAAGTCTGTGATATATTAACGTATCCCATTACAATTTTAAATAAATACATAAGTCCTAAAAGACTTAAGCGTGCTTAAATTAACTTTACGTGCAATATTCATGTAATTATGGTTAGTTATATGCATTGGAGTACCATGTTTTTTAGATATAAAGCTCAGAAATATGTGTAATCAACTGATTAGTATAAGATGGATTCCAAATTTGAGAGGCTAAAATTACAGTTGATCTAACAAGCGATTGGTAAAGTAACATCAGATTACTTATTCGTGTGAAATTCTTAACGTAGCGCAGTACTATAGATAAAGTATGCGAAGATTTAAAACAGATATAATCAATGTGTTGATGAAAGCTTAAATGTGAATCAAATATAACATCAAGATTTTACTGACCCTCTTACGTTTCCATTTAGGATGTACATTCCATTATCTGAAACCCAATTCAGTAGGACCTCTCCTTCTTTATTTACAACCTTATCTTTCGATAGCCTATATTCTTCTGTCATCATTTCACTCTCTCTTCCACCTTTATTTGCTGTTCTTGCGTTAAAATCTACATTATTATGTATCCTTCCTTGATATCTTCTAATATTCTTCCTACTTTTTCATAGTTTTCACTCCTTCTATCTCTCATGTATACGCTTAAGATCGTAAGTTTTCCTTTGTTTGTAGTTCAATCTAGTTTGATTAGTTCCTTATTTAACTTTTCTATTATTGTAGACTTTACATTTAGAGATTTGCTAAATGCCGTGACCATTCCTCTGTCTCTGTTAAATTTATTACGTCATACTCCCATTCGTCCTCTAAATTCCTAATACCCGCAACATTCCAAAAGGGTATTTTTAAATATTTTCCTTTGTTATTTTCTTTGTATATTCTTTTGTCGACTTTATTATCTAAGTTGTCTCTTACTTGTCTAGCAATATTACCCGCTATTGTTCCTAATAATCCCTTATTATCTAAGTTGAGCGCGTTTTGTTAGTTATCTGATACTTATTGTCTATTTTAATCTGAAAGTATTATTTTTGCAAAAGTTAGTAACTTTGTGTAATTCGCGTTGTAACCCTTCAGCATCACTAACTGCATTGATCGTATGGTAGATTTTAAAGTCGTCAGTATAAAGTAACTCATATGGTTTTTCAAGCACATCAATAATCTAATTAATGACTATATTAAAAAATAATAAACCACAATAAATATCTTGTGGTACCCTAAAATCAGCACTATATTCAAATTTTGGCCTATTTTGACGCAATACATTCTACAATCGATAAAAGACTTAACCCAAGAAGGGAAGAGAACCATGTACACCATACTTATCAAGTTGGTTTAGTAAAAAGTTATGGTTAACTAAATTGAAAGTAGATTTAAAATCTGTATAGATTACATTTACTTGCTCGTAATCATTCAAGACTTCCACAATATATTAATTAAGAATGGTTGAATTGGATATAGTTGATTTATTGGTCATACAATCATGTTGATTAGGCTTGATCAACTAGTTTGTCAAAGATCTTAGCAAACTTACAAACTTTTGCAATACGACGATAATTATTAACTACATGTTTGACACCTTTTTTGTGAATGGGAGTGTCAGAGGTTTTATTCCTTATATCAGGAAAGGCACCATTATTCAAGGACAAGACTTGGCTATAATGCTTAGCAAAGGTGGATGGAATACCATCAGGTCCGGTTCCAAGGTCAAGTTTTACAGATGATACCACCCTAGTAACTTCATTCTGGTCGAATTGAATATAACCAAAATATTTGGAAGTAAAAAAGTTATTATGAGGAATTTCGCAATAATTGTTTTCTGAACATAAACATTCTCATTCATACAAACAATTGAGTTTCCTGCCTGACGAAAAACTCTTATTCTTTTTAAAAAGGTGACTTGTAAATGTCGAATCTCTGCTTTTTCCACTGACAATTTCCTTTTAGTTTGGGTTTTTTTCACCGGAAACCAATTTTTCATAGCATTCGCCAGATTAAATTTAGAACCGCCGGTATAGGTAGTATCAAAAAGTTCTTGTTGAATTGTGGGTCCTACCATTAAAATATTATTCAAACTGATGTATGTTAATGTTTTGGCTGAACTATCAAATACTATTCTCAGTTTTGTTTTTTTACTACATTCTTTTAAAACTGCATGGTGCGGGAAATAATACACATTTATTGATTTATTAATTTGTCAGAAGTGGGAACTAATTCCATATGACCCAACTCTAAATATTGTTGCATGAATTCTGAATATAAGCTTTTCAGATTACTATTCTTATTTAATTTGTTTTGTAATGAAAATAATCGTTTTAATGCGTATTTTCTGGAATTGCCTAAAGGTTGTGAATTCATTTTGAATGGGAGTTGAACTATAACTATAACTATAAACTATATATAAGTTATTGAAAAATGAAATGAAATGAAATGAAAATTTTTATAAAAAATTATGTAATTCTGAATTGAGAGATATACTGCATTGAATTGATTTAGGATAATAATTATCTACATCTGCATATGTTCCTTCTACAATCCATCCTAATTGTGTTTTTTTGTAAATGAGGCTTACCTGGTTGTTTAAGTTGACCAACGTTGAATATTTCCCAAAATAATTCTGCATCGATTAGGATCTGCTAATTTTATAGGAATTGAGAAATTTTCAATCTTAATGAACTTTTGAGGAAGGTTTTCAGTAATTTTGGGAAACACAATGCATGAAATACAGGAGGTAAATGAATTATACGTTGACAGATTTGTTTCTGATAATTTTATTGGCATCAGTTTGTGACTGGGTAATACTTGATATTGGAATATTCTTTAATAGAAGTCCTAGTTTTTACTAATGAAATTCGATTGCGACCCTGCATCAAGTAATACCTTACAAGAATGTATTTCTCCGAATTTATCAGACGTGCATGAGTGCTGTTGATAGAAAGGTAACTGATTTAGTTTCGAGATAATATGTAACATTTGAAACCGAATGATTGGATGAGCCAGATGATGTGCTTGGTTGATTGTTATCGATTGTGTTTGATTCTGTTAATTGCAATTGCTTTTTGAATGATTATGTAACAATCTATTGTGTTTTTTGTTGCATTTTCCAAAGTTTTCTTGGCATAGCAATTAAGTATGGTATGCAATTTGTACAAACGCGCAAATTTGTAACTATTTTAAATATATCTCCTACTAACTTACTTAAGAATTCACTGCATTGAAAAATAAAATGACCTTGTTTGCATAAAGTACAATTTAGTTACATGTGTTACAGTCTTTTGTGAGTCACGAGCGTTACTTGATTGTTTAAGTGGCAAAGATTTTACGGGGAGATATGTTTGTTTATTACGTTTGATGCTTGATAATACTTGGAACCTATGGTTAATAAAAGTCGTCATTTCTTTCATAGTTAGAAGTTCCTTTGTAACTCTTAGTTCTCACTCCCTACTAGTTTCAAAATCAAATTTTGTTTGACACTGAAAAAATAATAAATCCAAGGACTTGGTATTTGTCTTAAATGATTTTAGAGCCTTCAAATGTAAGTTTACCTTGTCAATGAGTTTTTGTAAGCAGGTTGCAGATTGCTTAACATTAAGGTAAATCAAACAGTTTCTCACGCAGCATTATAGTTATCAGAAGAAGCACTTAAATAATCAATTACATGTGATGCATTACTCGATAGTGACAATTTTAAATAAGTAATGAAATTTTTGTGTGTGATAATTCTTTATTTTCACGAATAAAAGAGTTAAAGGTATCATAAAACAACAATAGATTTGGATTGGATGTTGGATGCTGTACATCCGGTTTATTATGCATTGGCACAGCATTGGTTTTTGAAATTAATATTTAAGCCGAAGCCACAGTATTAAAATAAGTATGTTCAAACAATTTCTGTTACTGATCCAATTCTCTTGTGATTAAATGAAAACATCTCGACATTTATATCTTTAAATTCCTTTAACAAAGGTTCATTTTTTGCTAATCGTATCTTCAATTCTGATATGTCTACCTTACCACCTTCAATTGATTTAATATAACTTAAATTTAGCCAGTGTTCCTGGACTTCCCTGATTTAAAATGAGAGCTCGAAGTTGTCATATAAAAAGTACAAATTGAAAATACCAAAATCAATTAAACTACTACATTACAAAATTTTACGTAAGCACAATTGTACACTCTAAGATGAAAGAGAAAAAACAATACCTGCGACACCGTTGGCTTTATAAATAGAGGAAAACATAAATGAGACTGACTGCTACCAAATTAATGTGAGATCACAGAAATTATCCATGGGAATCAGTAACCACGGGTTAAAACATCAATTATGGCTATTTCTTACCTAAAAGTGGCCCAAAATGTGGTGAAAAAACAGGCCTCTCAAATTGTAATAAAGGTGTTGAGGAGTCTTTCACCTTCGATAACCTCTTTATAAAAACCTCTAAATATACCGTAAACTATGTTCAATATGGTTCAAGGTGCATTTCTATTACATTTACGCCATATGTGACCACCATGTTCTCATATTTTGCATTTGAATACATGGGGTTTTGCTTGATTTTTCCACATTTAGCTTATTTTTGTATTTTGTTAATACTTTGCCAATCGCTAACGCTAATAAGGGCAGTTTATTACCAATCGTTACATACAATTAGTTGTCTGCATATCAATTGTTTGTTAAGGTCACGAATAGGTATGTGTGTTTCGTCGAAAGCCGACAAGATAACGTGGTAACTGTTCTCAATCATTGACGGCTGGTTAACTAGGGTACTTTTTGTGCACACTTTACATCCGCTGCGTTGTGGTATTATGACGAGATTCATTCTATAGTGCCTTCAGATATTACCCTTCAAATATTCCGGAATACTGACCAGATATGGTGTATACAATTAGAAGGATCGATATGTTCTTTTGACGCAAGAGCACAAGATAAGTAAATACATACATCGGCATACAAACAAGAGGTTACAAGTAAATGAATACATAGAACGGTATTTTCTGTAAGAGTAAATTGAATTGTACAAAAACTAGTACACAAGTGCGAGAGTAGGTAAAGTATATATTGAAGGACTTGACTCGCATTTCCTTGATAGATTCTCAGTGCATTGAATAATCGGTACATTTTTTCAGAGTTTCTCATAATCTTTTAATGAACAAGTGAACATTTTTTAATCTTACTTGCATTATCTAATGGGAAATTAACAGTTAAACCAAAAAGTTTAATAGAATTTTGCTCTAGAAGGCGTCTATTCGAGTTGTTAACATAAACTTGCCCACAAAAAGGCATTTTTCTTTCATTTGCGGTTACTGAATTATTACAAAAATTCTTACTATTAGAATCACTGCGCTACCCCTAAATGTTTCCAGTTAGTTGCTCCCGACCTTTATTACTTTATCTTTGTATAACTCATTATTACTCTAATACTTATTTTGATATTTGATGTGTGTGCCTTTGGGCTTGACCTGACGGAGATTACAACTCATTTCAAGCGGTTAGAGATATGCCCCCTCCCTTTACCTGGATGGGTACGATAAAATTCTAATTTAAATCATATTATATCTCGTTCAAACTGTTTCTGTCTTGCTCACGTTATTGTTTATCCTTTCTATTCGCGCAACTATCGTCAATCTCCTTTTATGCAAATCCGACCTAATGCCGCAGCGGAAGTCCGCCTCTTTTGTTTTCAAAACATGTTGTATGGGTAGCGTATTTATAAATTACAGATACAAAGATGCTTATAAAGATTGCATTTATTTGAAGAGAAAGACCTGACAAACTTTATTGATCAACAGGGCGGACTGCACACGGTATTTTCTCGTCGTCCATAACGTTTGCAGCACTATGTCATAGTTCCAAAAATTGCTTGAACAATCTTTTTAATTCGTATTGAACAAAATTCAAGAAACAAAGCGGCTTTTAAGTGTGTGTGTGTTGTCGGAAAAATTGTGACTATCACCTTCAAGTTGGACAACTACAGCACTGTGTGCTATTGTGGTAGAGTCTGGGTGCTCAAGACCGTATAATCGGCATGTTAAAAGGCTACATGATTCCATTTATACAGAAACTGTCAACGATTCGTTTGAGGAAGTAGATACTTCGAAAAAATGACATGAAAGAATGAGAGCAACTGTCAAGAGAATTGGAGGAATTGCGACGTTTAAAAGTGTTGAAGAAAAGTGAAGACCGACCTCCAATGATCTTGATACAAAAAGTCAGATCTTTAAGTTATGTCAACTCAGCGAGTATCTAGAACCAAAGAAATTCAAGTTAATAAGTCATGGAGAGGTTTCAAGATTTCTGCAGGGGTACGACTATTTGGGCAAGATAGATTTCTCGCTGGCATATTTTCATGTTCCTGTAAAAAGGAGTCACCGGAGATACTTTTGTCTGGGGAACAACAATAAGTTTAAAATATGATGTGCTTATCTTTTGGTCTATCAACGGTACCCCTGGTCTTCTCCAAGGTGGCAGGTGTATTTTGTCAGAAATGCACAAAAGTGTTAGTATACTTAGACGACTTTTTATTCGCTCACCAGAACTCGGTCATCCTTCAAGAATAATTATCAGATACGATTTCTATTATAAAAAATTAAATTAGAAACTAAACCGAGAAATTTCATCAAAGGAATTAGAGTTCTTAGGAATTGTGTGGAATACAGAGTAGAATTGGACGGGACTGTCAGAGAAAAAGAAGGTGATAGATCGGGACCTAACAATTAGTGACAAGTAGAAAGTAGACATGGATAGAGTAATATTCGAGAAGAGTCAAACTCCAATTCCAATTGAATGAGATGAACTGCGCTGGTAAATGGAAGACGGATTAGGAAAACTGGCGTATAAATCGGTATTATTTGCAATAAAAAACCACAAAAGATTGTCGTAAGGTACAACAGCGATGGTGCAATCAAACAAATTAGCAGTGGTTGTATATAGTATTCGCAAACAGGGCGG
The DNA here is from genome assembly GCF_000699045.2 of Agrilus planipennis. NCBI lineage: Eukaryota > Metazoa > Arthropoda > Insecta > Coleoptera > Buprestidae > Agrilus > Agrilus planipennis. Next base: position 1,972,567 of record NW_020438896.1, read on the forward strand.
TAGGAGATCGCAGGAAGGAAAAGCCGGAATTGGATTTGGTATGTAGGCTTCCGAAGATTTGGCCAGTTGTTTCAAAGGGACAGTTAGAGAGGATCAACAATTTTTTTAAACATTATAAGGCAGTTTCGAGTAAAATAATTCGAAGTGGTCTGTATTCTGTCGAAACTGCCAGACGCGGATCGCGATTTCGATCTTTTTGGATCTCATCAGCGCTACCATAATCGAATAAAATAATTCGAAGTGGTCTGTATTCTGCCGAAACTGCTACTGCGACGCGCTGATGAGATCCATAAAGATCTAAATCGCGATCCGCGTCTAGCAGTTTCGACAGAATACAGACCACTTCGAATTATTTTGTTCGATTATGGTAACCTGCCTATCACGTTGAAGTTAGCTACGCCGGGATTCGTTTCAGCAAGTAGATATCCATATATTTAAATGGACCTTGTTGGAGCATACGTAATCCTAAAATGTAGCATCGTACTACAGATGGCGTTTGTGGTATTTTCTAAAAAGGCAGTTTAGAGGTCAAAAGGTGAATCTGCTAAACTTCTATTAAAGGCCTTCGAATCCATATAAATATTTATAGCGGGTCTTTCATAAGTTAATATTTGTTCTCAAAGTTTATTTTGTTAGAAAAAAAGAAGTGTAGGTGTGTTTAAATGTTTTGTCTGTTAAGGAAATATGTTGATTAGTTTAGACCACCTGGTTTATTATCTGTAATCATATTATAAGTTTTGATTAGATATTATCTTTTGTTTCATTTATATTTTTTCTTATGTTTACATAAACTGTTGAAGTTCGTGGGGTTTGATCTCTTTCGTTTTAAATTTTAATCAATAAAAATGTTTAATTTGGACAGATTGGTAAAGGCTTTTGGACAGATTGGTAAAGGCTTTTGAGGTCAGCTAGTAGGTGAACTGATGGTGTTCTGATTCGGGTCTAGAGACCGTCGTTGGTTGGATTTGCTTTTTAACGTTCCTCTAACACGAGTGGCGAGCTTCTTCAGAGGTTCTTCCATTTCCGATGTAAACTGATAGGATTGAAGAATCGCCCCTCGTGCTAGCGAAACATTAGAAAACAACTCCAATCGACGTCGGCCTTTCGACCCGAATTAGAACAGCATCAGTTAAGTTCAGAATTAAGGATTCGTTGTTTGCTTGCCTTTTTAACGTATATTTAAAGTATTTTCTTTCAGATTAGGTCACAGTACGCTTGGAGGTGCCGGTAGATTATAAATACCTCTTCGATAGGTCAAGCCGAAGGCACAAACTTTATTCATATTCCGTTTTCTACCTCGAAGGAAGAATAACGGTTATTTCAGGTCTTTCCTAGGCTTAACCTGAGAGAGGCCTTACCGTCAGTAAGGCTCGCTAGTGAAGAAGGTTCGTGGTAGACTGCATGTGCGATGTGTAGTTTCCGATAGGTCCAGCCTCAGCAAGACCTGAAATAATCATTCTCCTTTCGGAGTAGATACTGGTAGCGCTTATAAGGGTTTTTGTTAACTTTAAATTAACGCTATTTGTAAGATTTTTAATTGCAACAATATTTTTTATCGTCTTAGGAGAAAGCAAAATAGATATAATTTGCGCATTTCATTTTTTATACATTTAAGTAACAATTTTTAATTGTAGACCCGTTCGAATTTCAAAATTGTTCAGACCAAATGTTCTTGCTGATGCGGTGAATGAGATTAATGCTCTAAGTCATTCTGCTGAAGAACATCCACGAAGTCACATTTGGAGGAGTGAAACTGTATTGATTGTATTTGTCGATATGTGGCTTAATAATGACCAAGTAATACAGTATGAGCAAATTTTCTTACCTAATAAGGTACAAAAAATCGGAATAAAACAACATTTATTAGTAAAATTCTCAGCTATCATTAATACTCTTGATAATGATTTTCGACTGAAACAATTGTTGAGTTGTTCTATAATAAAAACGTTAGTGCAAACAATTTGAAGAGTTTTAATGATTTTACCTTTTGAAATTCTGAACCTATTGGAATAAAATGTACAAATTTCTATTCTATAAATTTTTAGCAACAGTTCCATTTTCATGATCTTCCTAGTGCTGAGTATATTAGAATAGTCAGGGTACTCGTTAAAAAATTGCACGCGTTTTCATCAAGTGCAAAAATAGATGATACTTATATGAACGAATTGAAAAAAATTGCTGTTCCATATATGCAAGGCAAAATGTATATTTTTCTACGCAATTTAATTTATCGATGGCCTTTAGACGACTCCTTCAGACTTGTATTGGAATTGTGGCTAAGTTTTATTCAACCGTGGAGATATCCAGGAAACGAGCAATTAGAATTGATGTAAGTCAAATGTCAGTTATAGAATCCAATATTCATTTAGTAAATGTTTTAGGGGTTTAACTAAGCAACATGATGCAGATGGATTATCACGACCTTCAAAGCTAGCGGATAAGGAATATTTACCTTTTATTGTGGAAAATATTTTGGCNAATTGGCCTTCTTATTTTTAAATCTGAATAATAGGGTTCCCCAACAAATAATTTAAAAATACTAAGTGCCTATTTCTTATAGTGACTCATTAATGCGTTTTGAATTGATCACCTTCAAAAATACCTTCCAATTTTGTTAAAATAACCTGAATTTTATCGTAAAAATCTTCCACAGATTCATTAGGTTTTCTAACACAGGAAGTTAGTTGATTAAATAACAAATTGGTATTTTTTGGAGATTTGAATTGTATAGTAATTAAAGCTTTTAGAGTAGACCAATCACTTGACCTTTCTACCAAATATGCAGATTCTACTCTGCCTGTTAATTTGCTAACTGTGTGTCGAAATTTTAAATTTCTGTAGACCAGAGTTGTGGTAGAGTCAGCGTCAAAATTATCACAATCCGAAATGAACCTATTTACTTTCTCGGAAGAACCATCAAATGGAGCGATTACTTCACCGAAAGCTTTGATTAATTTTAAAAATTCGTTGAGAGATGCCATGCCAATATAAAAGCAAGAGATACCGACAGCAATTGTACTCACGTTTTAAAATCTTCCCAATACTCCTGATCTTTTAATGGAACGTCTCATCTCTGAGGTGTTGGGGTGAAATTCTTAGATTTCCACCTTCTCTATCCTGTGCCAGACAGCGCTAGTTAAAATGTACTATGTCAGAATGGATTTTTAACACATTTATTTGGTTCGGTTGTCAGAAACTTTTATTACACTTTATTATTTTAGTAATTACACATAATGATGGCAAATAAACAAACCAACATAGTTTTGACCTATTGAGTAGACTTGTTAAAGAACTAGTCATGGCGGGTGGTGTGATCCATAGGCAAGACAAAGGTCGCCAAATGTAACCATAAATTTCAAAAGACAAACGTAGAAAATAAAATTACATAATAAAAATATATTTTTTAAAAAAAGCTTTTATTTAACAATAAGGTATAAAAATATACTAAAAAAGAAAGTTTTTGCTAAAATAAATTTACGTCAAGTTTATGCAATTTTTTTAAGAGGCTAATATTAATATTTTTAAGAATATTCATGTTTGAAGTTAATAAATAACACAAGTTTTTTCAGGAATGTTTTAAGTGGCTTATACAAAAACAATTAAGAAAAGCGCAATATAAAATAGGAATATTGTATTTTAAACGTTTAGACTTTTTCGTATCGTTCAGTATTCAAATTCGTTAAACATTTTTACATTTTCGAAAATTTCCTATAATGTTGGGTAAAGTTGATTTGACTTGAAAATTTTTAAATTTGTCATTACGGTAGGATCATCAACTCCAAATTTTATGAACTAACGCCAGGGTGTCATCTGTGTTTGTTGGCATGGCAATTCGTAGCCAAAATAAATAAATACATAATAAACTTCTAATTTATTTGTATTTAATAATTTAAGTGATTAAAAAACGTATTTTTAAGTGAAGTATAGTTATTAATAATAGATTTTGTTACTATGGAGGATTCTGGAACAAGATCATTTTCCAAAAACAGTCTACAAGTAAAAAATAAGCGCCATAAATCATTTATAAAGAACATAAAACATTGTTTAAGATCACATCAGTTATTTTTATGACTTTATAAGCAGTTAAAATTCGTCAAAATGTCAAAATAAGAATTCGGGTTTTCAAAAATATCAACATCATTAAAAACATAAAAATATGTTCTGTTTAAAAATTAACATTTTTAGCATTTGTTTAAACAATATGGGACCGTATTAGCTCATGTTAAATAGCATTTACCTATTTATTAGTACGGAAGACAAAGGGCTCTGTCATTTTATCATTTGCACCTGCACAATCTTATTAAATTATCTTGGGAATACATTAAAACTAAATATGTATTCATGAAATAAGTAAAACTCACGTATTCGGCATATTTTGATCACGCTCATTTGAAAAAACAGAAGTTTCGAAAAAAGTCGTAGAGAAAAAGTGTGATAGATTCGCCAAAAAGAAAGCCACTCACGAAGTTTTAAGTATGTATTAATCATTTAAAAATAGGGGCTTTGTCTCACGAACTATGTGTATTGTTTGGCATATGTTTAAAGGATTCTAACAAAAAAAAGCGTCCGAGTAATTTTGGCGCTCATGCGCTAAATCCTCCTAGGCTAATCGTAAGTACATATGTGTGTAAGTGCTTTTTAAGCATTACTCCAACGTGCCGTGATTTTCGTAAATAGGTCTAATTTGCTATGTTTTTGAATTTTATTCTAAATTAGCTTATAAGCGTGTTACTGACGGCAATATTGTTTTTCTAAAAGTACCAAATAAAGCCAAAAAATATAATTTAAAGTTATATTACTTTATTTGATACTTGGTTCATTTTAAGGTTATGGGACAACCAATGTTAGCGGACATGCTGAGAGAAGTAGAAAGTGCGTTAGAGAATATAAACAATTCTCCTACACACGTGCGATGGCCTTCATCTGTTCCCCCATTGTCGCCGACTTCAAGTTGGTGTTCAACAAATACAAGTCCAAATATATCTTTTAATAAGGACCATTCGCATAATCTTTCTTATATGGGAGCCGCCTCCTTATCAGGTTCATTTATAGATTCTTCTGTTACATATAGAGGTATAGGAGGAAAATGGTCAAATATAGTAAAACAGAAAATCGTTGAGTTAGAATGTCCTAATTTTTGCTATAAACCGTTATTTACAACACAACCGGCACAAGAGGTAAAGAAAGTAATTTTGCTGCGCATTATTTTCTTCAGTGTAATTTTAGGTATTTGATTTAATAAGGCACATACAGAAAGCACAACATGCCGCAAACGCAATTATTAGATTGAGAAAAGAGGAGGAGAGCAAATCTTCGAGGGGTATATTTGG
>NW_020438897.1:0-15144 GCF_000699045.2 Agrilus planipennis
CAAACTCAATAGATAATTACTACAATACAGAAGTGTGAAAAATTAGAGTTTTAAAATAGTTATATTAAGTGTAGCGGACCCTGACTATCAAACGTCAAATTGAACTAGCGAAAAATTCTCCCACCTTCGGCATGTAGCACGATTTTAAGAGCTGATAATAAAAGTGGCTTTGCACCTTTAAAGTATTTATATTGACTTGATACGGCGTTTAGTTAACTATAGCTACGCCTTTGCATATGACAAGATTGTTATCTATTCATGTAACAATAAGATATGTACGTATTTCTACAGAATTTCACACTTGAATTCATAAAATTGTAAATTAATTTTTAATTTTAATTCAACTATTAAATTTTGTTCTTAACGAAGAAATTCAAGATGCATACACATACATAAATATAAAGATGTTATTTCTCGAGACAAATAGGCAAGGTAAAACCGAAAGATGAGATTATAAAAAAGGTCCTTACAAAGAAATTAGGATGAAGACAAATAGTCAATATACGAAAGAAACCTATTACTTATTTCTCAATGTAGAGGACACAAACTAGTATTTTTCGGAAGACAAAAATAAAACGCCTCTACAATAGCTGGGCCTTTGAACGTGCAGGCGATTTATTTATGGTCCTCAATAAAAAATATCTTCGACAACTACCCACCGGGATTAAATTTCTAAAAGTTAACCCTGGTGTAAGAAAAATTGAAGACTGGATAGTCGGTCGGAGTATAACGCATTGAAAGGTTCTCTTCACTTCGCAAGATTAAATGAAAAAGGACATTAAAATAATTAATAAGATGACACGTTAGTTTTATTCACGACTCCCGAGTTTCCCAAACTCAATCTTTGGACAGAAGACTAAAACTTCATTACTTTGTTCTTATCGTTACTGTATGCAAACTAAAAGAAGGGTACATTATTTTCCTTTTCAATCAATCGTTTTTTTTTTTATTTAGAAGTATCCTCTTGGAAAAATTGTTGCTTTATTACATTTTTATACTGTTATTTTCCTTAATAATGGAAAATTTAGTTGAAAATCAAACAACACAATTTCCCAAAATAAAGTTAACAAATATAAAAATCCTTCTCTATCAGATATCACATAACAAATCGTAATGTACAGTACGCATTGTAAAAATATCTAGACTGGACATGTACATATACCTTACATTAGAATAATATATTCAAAGTAAAGCGGAAAACATTTATTTAGTTGTTCCCTTGAAAAGGTCCAACGACCACTGAAGGGCAATATCGCGCAGTTGGAAAGATTTTCTGATTAGCTTGACTGAAGTGTGCTACTCTTTAAGGTTTTGAGTTAACTTAACACTAATGGAAAAAGCACTATGGACTTAGGTTATGGTGAGAGAGGACTCTCTGATTGGCTTCTGATGTGAAATGCTACACACCAAGGATTTAGGTTTGATTATGAAGAAAGGGGATTTCCTGATTAGCATAAAGCACCAAGGGCTTAGATTAGGTTATGATATGGCTGATGGTCATGATAGATACGTAAGTGCTGTGCATTTTCGATAACAGTATCCAAGCACCCATTCGTCCAAATGAACGCGTTCAATAAAGTTAATTTATTTTTAATTAATTGAGAAAATTTTGTAAACTTTATCATTAGTTAACTTCAAACGTTGTATTATAACTTTTTTTTAAAGATTTCACTAAGTATCTCCCTGACTTCTGGTATTATACTTTATAAGCAAAATATGCACAAATCAGCTAATAAATGTAAATAAAAAGTTAGTTTTCAAGAAGCTCACTTCCTTTAGTCAATCTGTATTTAGCCGGCAAGGAGGCAGATTATAAATAATAAGAGAGACTGTTATGCAACATCATTTATTATCTCATTTCACTTCGTGAGTAAGCATATTTTTGCCTGTTGCGCGCCGTGCTCTCATGGGGCCGTTGTTTTATTATGAGCGCGGCAGGTCGCAATCCGAAGAGTACTCACGTAAGCAAGCAATATGTAACATTCTTATGTTTTGCTTATTAACTATATCGAATATTTTGTTAAGTTAAAAAAGCAATGTCGAACATATGTAACTGTTTTTTAATCAAAATACAGTGTAAACTCTATATAACGACACTTAAGGGACTGAACATTTTTCGGCGTTATAAAGAGTGGTTGTTAAATGGAGAGAAATAAAAGATATTATTTTACTATTCTATAATAATATGCATTTACCAATATAGTACACATTTTGCACACGAACATTATTATTCATACATTGTGTATAACCTTCGTCTGATGTTTTTTGCTGCTCCAATATTTTAATTGTATTTTGTTACGTATCTTACTCATATCTTGAGATACTGCAGGATCAATTTGATTATACAAAAAGTATTTTTTTAATAGTTTCGCTGCATCAAGCGCTTGTTTGATGCTTGGTGGAGGGACAGGATCGTCTTCTTCAACAACGTACACAGCTGCAGTTCTTATCTATTTCGGCAACTTAGAAAGTACTGCTTAATGTTTTATAATGCCGCATTGTTGTCGTTAAATAGAGTGAGCGTGACGCTATATAGAGTGTAATATTGTATAGAAAACTATGTAAACCAACCAAAGTCAAGCAATTTCGACGTTTTAAGGAGTTTGTCGTTAAATCGAGTGACGTTATAAAGAGTTTACACTGTATAATTAAAAACCGGAATTTACACTTTGCGTCATAAGGCTGCGATGATAACAACCTAGCGGCCACAGATTAAGAGAAGACTTCGCACGTTACTATTTTTTTTTATGCATGTGAGTAATATTACATTCGATGATTAGGGACACCTTTTGTATAGACCAAAGCCCAAGGGTGGGTCACACGTTGTACATTTTAAGTTCCATTTTAACTAATCGCAAGACACCTCCAGTTTCGTGAAAGTGGCAATCACAAGTATATAATCTCACATAACTCCCTGCTACTTCGCGTGTACTATTTTGGGGATTGTCTTCTTTGAAATGGAGTATTTCGTCCCTACAGTGGTGATATGGTTCAACCCCGTAAATAAATATTATGTTACATTATTGTAATAACAACTGTTCTACGGTGACAAACTGACCTACTCTTATGATTGATGTTTTGCTGAATTAGCACATTGCTTGCCTCATACAAGGTAAACGTTAAAAGAATAAACGGCTACTAGAGTTTATACTTAATCTAATGTAACAAATAAACAATACATGCGCAAAAAATACACAATAAATACTACACTGATGCTGGTAATTACCAACTGATTGAGTGCAGCGTTGTGGACCATATTTCTCTGTCAGGGCCGGAATATAGTTCACCAAAAACTGTGAACTTTGGACATATAAACATTTACTTAATTTTCGTGTTTTATGGTGTTCCACCTATCATCTCCTGCAAGCTCTGCTACACCCTGTTCACATATATGCGTAACAAATAAAACCATACAGGGCATCTAACACAGTATCGTATCAATTCCAGCATAATCTTCAAAATTCCGACATCCACGTTCTTATTGTAATACGAATAATGAATAAAAAAATAAATCTTCAACAAGTATATAAAGTCAATGGATCGATCGCGGCTCACGAGTTGATAAATGTCCCGCTCGAGTCAGTAGGTACCTTATATTTGCTCGTTCATCGCTAAACAGGACCATAAACAAAAGCTTTCAAAAGAACAAAATTACCGTGTATGTTTGGTTTTCTTGAGGACCCCTGCCTGTGAAATCGCTCCGACCGGCTTTCAGACACTGCTCTATTCCACCAAAGAAAAATTTATATGTGATTATGTACTTATCTTCCAAAAAACTTGTTCTAACGCATTGTTTATAACTATGAACAAATTCTATGAACTAAAAATGTCTTATTTTAATTTGTTTCATGGGTCATACAGCGTGATCGTTATTCAAAATTTTGAACTTAGACAAAGTACCTAAATAAACATTTGATGATAATCACCGATAATAATAACGATGAACAATTATGTTAATAATTATAAAAAAACAAAATAGTGCAAACACTTGTTACCACCATCACTTTTTTTTATTGTCTTGTTTAAGAATGAATAAATTGTTTTCATATAATATAAAGATAGTAACTAATCAATTACATGTTCGTAATGTTTTTTTATTCATGTAAATGTGTTTCTAAAGAAACGATTTGTTGTAATCTATATTTATTTATTAGTGATACAAACATAATGTTCATTGGTGGAATGATATCAGTCGAAATAAGCTGCACTCTAACATGCCCACGTTGGAATCTCGAACGACCGAAAAAAAGAACTAAAAAAAATAAGACAAGAGCGGACCTCTTCAAACGGGCTTAATTACTTCGGAACTTAATTATAGCGAGCAAACAAAATACACGACGACAGAATGCATAAAATCTGCTTGATCATAAAATTAACCGCACTAATTCACCAAGTCCCATGACGAGATCCTAAACGTATGGACGCATACCAATCATATATTACTTACCTATTTATTAATTGGTTATATGTAAACATAATTTCTGAAGGAATATAAACAAGAAATATAACTAAGTAATTCGAGTTTTTCAATGAAAACAACAAAGAGTCAAATACGCTATGTACTGCTCATACCAGAAATTGTTGAGCCAAAACTACACACAGTAAATATTTTAAACTTCAAAAACACACCTGTCTATTACAACTGAAAGCATAAAATGGATTTCTTAATAAAAATTTTTCTTTCTTTGATCGCCCAACTAAAATTTATAAGAGACCTACAGTGTGTTTATCTCAGTTGACAAATGTGGGACTTACCTACAAAACCTACAAAATAGTGGACATTGGGCAATCCCACCACCTCCGTCTCCTACTTTTCTATTAGTTCTAACCCTACTCTTACATTCCTTACATACCTTATTTTTGTTTTATTTTTATTAATTTTAATTTCTTCGGCGTATAAATTCCGAAGGAGAACGAAAGGTTTTTCTTGTATTTTTAATAATAAATCAGAAAATGTGGTTTAAAATAGCAAATATAAAAAACATTAGCAACCACAATAAACAAATATGTACTTCCATATTCAAAAAGTAAGTAATAAATGATTTAGTTTATAACAAAACCGTTTCTAGCTACATGTGTACGTTGTGGCAAATTCATTAGATTTCAGACCGTAAAACTAAAATTGAAGCTAATGGCAATTAATCTTTAAAGGGCTTATATATGTATATTTGCAATGACCGCTGCAAATTAATCTTGTTAGAAATCAAGGATTGTTCAACAATGTAGCCGTAACACACATAGATAATCTTTTTTCTTCCATTCCTTTTTCAAGTAATGATCTTTTAGCATTATTAGTCGGCACAACTGTCAGTCTTCTCTGACATGCAGTCGCAGTATAATCATGTTTTTGCCATTCTTCGGGGTGGTCCATTCGCATTGGGCCTGCTTGTTTTTGTCCACATTGATATTCTTTTGAGTCACATTCTTTTCCAAGTGGGTTCTTCAATGTCTTCATCGTTTAACATTAGGTACATATCAACAATACATGTATGCACATAATTCAGTTTGATGATTGTGACATATCGGTCACTTATTAAAAAAAATTAGTAACAAATTATTTATTGGTTAATTCCACGATAATTATTTCGCTATACAATGACTCCTTCAGAAGAATGAATGAAAAATTACCACCCAAAAAAAGATTTCTATTTTTAATATTTATTAATTAGGTGCATGGTCAATTGAAATGGTGCAATTAGCTTAATCCAAAACAAAAACTCTTCTTTATACTTATTTCATGGAACATGTAATAAGTATTCCTTTAGCAAGTCATTCCAATCATTAATAAATCAATAATAATGAAACATTAGATATACGTGTACATCGTCCACAAGGCAATTATTTCAGCCGAGCATCATACTTATAGTCTTCTTCGACCAATTTTAACATTTTTTATTTTTTTTTAACGGATATGAAAACTGGCTGCAATCATTCCTTTCCTTCGGCATCTGTGCCGCGGAAAGCGGTAAGATTAGAGGTTACTTGCATCCCTCCTCTACATCATTTTAGTTTAAGTCAGTAATTGGTAGTTTTGTAAAAGTAAAGTCGCATCAATAGAATCATACACACAAACGCATAAACACGTACATGTAAAAGAGGCGATTAAAGAATGTTAATCGCTCAGTCGAGACGGCATTCCTCTCCGCTTCTTTAAACAAACATTCCGCAAGATCGGAAGACTTATTATTAAGCACATACTCGCTATCATACACGAACAGAAGCAGTACAGAGTATATACATACATGCATATGTCAACAGGTTAGCGAAGGGGAAAACGGATTACCACGGAAAGACATCTTCTTTAAGTTTGTTTAAAAATGACATATCATGGACTCGTGGATTAGTTGTATAATAAAAACAGTAAATCATAGTTAGAATGTGCATCTCAAATGTGAACTAATTTTATCATTAGTTTGCCTTCAGTTTCATTGACCTGTGAATCGTTTCTTTTACTATCAAGTAGCAAACATTCGATCTTAACATCTGGAAATTGTTCGTTTTATAAATATTAAACCTACCCATTTGCTCTCTAGGAAGTCTTTAGTTTTGGCTATTCCAAATTGTTCATTTAAGACAACGGATTATTGAGTTACAGACAAAAATAGTTTTATAGAAATTCTCATTTCTGAAGTGAAACTTCTTTATGCACTGTAGGGTAAGTTCGTTTCATGCGAGTTGCTATGTAACGAAATCATGCAACGGATGTCCCCCCTCTACTCGGCCACGTAACCGAGTTCGTAGTGGGGATCGCTTAAGCCCTGAGCGCGCTTCAATGCAACGTTCGTTACAGGCAACTCCGGCATGTATAGTGTAACCCTAATAAAATCTATGAATGTATTTGTATGTGTTTGTGTATGTGTGCCTACACTCTACAGTCGAACCGACGCCACTGACGCCAGTTCCTTAACCCTTATCCCGTATGTTTGTGTGTTTGAAGAAGTTTCACTTCACTAGCGTGTTGTACAATTACACGTTGCATTTTTTTTTTATTTAAGCCAATTAGACAAAGTCCATTAAGCATACACCACATATAATCACAATACAAAACGGTACAAAGTTTAAACAATAACACATATGATGTAACAATGCAGAGTTTAAATATTTAACTTCCATTCAGTTAAAAATTGAATTTGGCTTTTATATTTGGTCCAGAAATAATGGTTTTAACATTCAGCGGTAGGAATAACTTTAATTCATTAAGGCTCTTTAATAACTTTTTCCTATGAAGATTATATTTAGGACATTGCCACACTGCATGATTTATGTCCTCAGTCTTGCGATCACATTCACAACTAGGATCTCGTACTATATGAACTCTATGTAATGAAGCAGCAAGGTTGCAATGATTGCTCCTGAGTCAATTTATCAAAACAACTGTCCTTCTGTCTAAATTATGCACTAATAAAAAAACTTTCTTGTAAAGGTAATTTTTAGTGAAAGCTATTTCTGAAACACTTGGATTTTTCTAGATGATACGCTACATTTTTTTGTTGTTTTTAGACAGGCATTATAAACAGATAGGTGTCGTGTATCATATGCGTCTCCTGTTAAATTTTGTCATTAAGTAAAAAAATTAGTATTCTGTACCTCTGAAGTAAAAGCGAATCTTATTGTTAGTTAATAGAGTATCTATTGAAAAAAAAAATAATCCCGTTTTTCCTAAATAAACCCTTACTAACAAATTTTGAAACGTCAGTTCATTTATAAATTCATATATACCTGCTAATAACTCCAAGCAAGTTCATTTTCAAAATTATTACTTTACAGCATATAAGTACGGCGCATTATAAAGAAAATACATAAATTACAAAAACTCTTACGATAAGTTATTTATCTACCGTCAAAAATGTGGTTTTATATCAAACCAGCTTTTATCCGCGATTTCATATGCGTGTGATTATTCTAATTGTTTATAATAAATACGATTGTTATAACCTATAAACAAACATGTGAAAATTTCCAACTGAAACAATCCTAATACCTATCATTATTAAAAAGTCATTTCGTAAGCGTTTCGTCCTACCGTAACGTTTTTTTTTTATTTCCTTTACCATTTTTCCACGTTTTCATTCTCTCCTAACCATATAACCACAGTGTGTATTTATTCAAATTTAGAACCCACTTAATAAACTTTTAATAATAGTTCTCCACTTGTTTCTGCTCTTTCCACTCTCACACTTCCACCAGATAAAAGACTCTACTGCTAACCGCTGCATTAAACAATCTTTTTCATCTTCCCCAATCGTTTTTATATAATCCTTGTCCTATCTTCCATATACTCCCTAATAATGTTATTATTATTATTATATTATCTGCATTTTATCACAATTACTCTCCCCCATTACGTAAGTACTCTAAATATGTACAATTTTTCGCTTTTTATATTATTTCCCGTTTCTAATTTAACTCTTATCGCCTTTTCTACTCCTACCTGCCAAATTCCATATACTTCATTCAATTCGAATGATTTATTTTTAAATATCTTTCTGCACATATTTTCTATCCTTCTCACTAATTTTGATTTCATACTCACTACCCTCCCTTCCTCACCCAAACGATTCTCCTTTTTAAACCGCTCCTCCTTACCTCCTAGGACCTCTCAGAAATGGTTTTCATTAATGAATTTTTTTATCAAAACAATGCGTATATTTGATTGCTTATGATCATAAGTTTACGAAAGGAAAAGATAACACGTCGACGTGTATTGACATTGTAAATAACAATGTGAACCATAAAAAAATAAAATTTCCTTAGGTTAGTTTGGGGTTTGATTGGCGTTAAGTTTGCTTCAACTACTTCAGATTTTCAGTTATTCGAAGTTCGAAAACTGTGCAAAGAAAATTTTTCCGCGCCCAACATATATGTACTACTTATATTTGTACATGTATTTGCGTACATCAAAGAGGGCCTTTACCGCAATCCTTGTTAAGATTGTCTACATCAACAGGTATTTGGCAACGTTGATTACGTTAGCTTCGAAACAAACAGGCGGCCGAGTGGAGTGAGCTTTCGATGCTGCAAGCTCTGGTTCTGGCGAATAGCAGTGTTATGCGGAGAGTGGAGAAGAAGCCGCTTTATGATCAGTATCGGCCGACTCATTACGTTATCTACTTGCCGGGTCCGAGGCCGTGGAGAACAAGCTCTTACCACGAAAGCTGCTCTCCACGTTAATGCACTCCGTTTGTTACCTGTCCGCATAACTCAATGGATAACTGTGATTAACTACGCACTTTGAATTATCTGTTCTATTCTTAAGGGAACGGCATCGGACGATTGGCGCTTCGGTCAGTCGGGCTTGATGTGATTACAGCCAACAGCAGCCACTTTATTATTATTTTTATTGAACATTGAACGACCGTACTTGTTATGTCGTCGACATTTCAATGAAATTAAAAAATAATAATATCAGATGCAATAATCCTGAAGACGAACAGAGTTTTTTTCAAAATTATAAATTATAAAGAACAATTGCCACAAAAAAAGCTCGCGCAAAGAGGAAGCCACGCCAAAAGTATTAACAAAATCATAAAGAGTATTTTTCTACTAAAACAGGTGTGTAATTGAATGGGGATAAATAAGAGTAATTTGATCAACTGATACTTAAAGTCTTTAAATTATTGTAAATTTATCAAAATCATGACCTGGAATCACCACTTAAAATGCAATTTTTACGATTAAATATAAAACGGTTGTTTCACAGAATTTTCTATTTAAACATAATAGACTCCGCATATAGTCGTAACAGTTATCTACAAATTTATCAGAACAAAAATTATGATATTGTTGTGTACCTGGCACAAAGTATTAAACAAGAAGAAGATGTAATTCAAAGTATCTCGGAAAGTTTCAGACGGGTATTTCAACATAAATTGACACACTTTTGTGCTATGGTGCTTGAATGATTGGACTATAACGACTTTGGTTATTATTATAAAGTCAAAAAGTTATTTGTTATTATAGTGTTCGACTATGACCACCTACTTTCGTTTATACTAATTATGAAAGAAATGTTGGCCGCTGTCCACAAATTTTTATGAGAACAAAAATCTTAGTACCTGTGCGTACAGTTATTATTAAAAGCTGATACAAATACGAAGAAATTCGATGTTTAGCATGATTGACCCCCCCCCCCTCGATACGCCCATGACTCTATCTATAAATTCATATAGATATTTAATGGTTTGGGACCGATCGGCATGGCCTAGAGGTCTACACCATTGCTTAGCATTCGGGAGGACGCGGGTTCGATTCCGGGTCCGTCTGCCTTGGTCCAAGTTTTTCTGTGGTTTCCTTGGATCACTTAGGCAAATGCTGAGGCAGTAATATTCCACAGATAATCTTTCATTCTCTTCTGTCTTCATTTCGTCCGTCTCATCTTTCTCACCCGAACCACCACCCACCCATTCCCACGATTCCTGAAAGCAGGCTGAAGAGGGCCTTCCGCCCTACATTCCGGCATAGTCCGGAGGGACTGCCCGCCCACCAGCATTAGTGGCTGGGGGGAATGAAACACCCAAAAGTTTTTTTTTTTTTTTTTAATGGTTTGGTACTCATAAAGTTATGATTCACTACAAAACATGCCAAGTTTGTGTCTACTTGTCTACACAAAGTAGGTAAGCACTAAGAACATTCCTGCACCTCGTATATTTCTGTCCGTTCATTGAAAGCACTTAACCAGTTTCCGTTCTACGAAAAGCTCTTTAGATAGGGTAAAAGACAGAGCGAAGGAAGGAAGACGGTCACAGGCGCCTATCGTTACCGTACTCGCTATACGGCGGGCATCGTCCGTGAAGATGATAAAGAGCCCGACGAATATTGATAAGTGCGCCAGGCACGGCGACAGACCAACGGCGGAATATCAATTTAGTTTTTACGATTACACGAAAACTTTATTAACCAACGCGATAATTATTAATGGGTAAATGGTAGAAGAGTCCCATAGGACCCATTAACCACTTCAATGGATCTTTATATACCTACGTATTTCTTTAATAAATTCAAATTTTGAAAACTACCGAAAGGCCCTTAAAAGAAGGAAGGACTTACTTTAAATAAAACGATGTTATACAGAATGTTGATAAAAGTTATCACGATACACATTAATATTCGCCACGAATGCACTGCATTGCATGACTGGTTCCAGTTATTCAAACGAAACTGCTTGCTAATGCAGCAGAGAGATAGATCATAAATAAAAAGCTCCTTTCGTATTTCGTTTTCATACTTATTGTAAAATGTTACCTCTGGTATAAGTTCATTTAATAATTTTCATCAATTTTAGTTTTGTCCGTTTGTTATATTTCCTAAAAATTTGGTACGAATGTATGATTTAATTGTATTATAAGTATTTTTTTATAGGCGCAATGTGTTTCCCTAAAACTAATATAAATTTTACAATAAAATTGTGAAATGAACAAAAACTTACACTATCACTTTTGTTTTCTTATTTGCAAAACTTAAATCTTGCAATTAATTAATTTTTTGCATGTTATAATGAAGCTAGAATAAAATTTACAATATATTTCACTAAACCAGCAGTTCCCAATTGCTTTTGCTATGGAACCCTTTCCGATAACCCTTTTTTGACGGAACCCCATTTCGACAAAAAAGTAGTTTTATGATTTATTGACTAACTCCTGACACCTTATTGTGTGCATGTTGTTCAAATTGAATTTTGAATTCAAAATCTGAATCCGAAGTAGTATCCAGTCTAGTTTTGATTTTTTTTTAGTGTAAGCGTAAACTAAAAAGCTCGTTTGTAATCTGAAGTCGAAATAAACAGAAACAGGAACCGGGATAACCTTTTCAACGACTGCAGGGTATTCATCATTAAGTTTGATCTAAAGGTCATTCAAATTTGAATCAGCTGATTCGAATTTTTGTTTTAAGGAGGATGAATTTTGAATATTGATCAAGTTCTTATACTCCGACATAGTTAACATTGATGATTTAGTTCGATTTGCGAATGGAGTTTGTACTTAACAATCACTGGCTATCGGGTGACTAGGTGACTTCTCTGGAAAATATTCTTTCAAGGAGTTTTTGAATTTCAATAGATGTTCGTTTATGGTTACATACAGAATTATGGCTTTTAGCAGAAACGTCGCATACCGTAGAACCCCTGTGACCCCTTCACGGAATACCAGGGTTCCGCGGAATACCATTTGGGAACAGCTGCACTAAACTATTATTTTGTAAAATTCGTTCATAAAAACTACCATCAAACATCCTGTGGTTTATTACAAAAAAACGCTGTAAACGTGNACATAGTTAACATTGATGATTTAGTTCAATTTGCGAATGGAGTTTGTACTTCAGAATCATTGGCTATCCGGTAACCAGGTGACTCCTCTGGAAAATATTCTCTCAAGGAGTTTTTGAATTTCAATATATCTTCGTTTATGGTTAGATACAGAATTATGGCTTTTAGCAGAATTTTGTATATTTTTACTAGGACAAGAAACATCGTATACCGTAGAAACCCTGTGACCCCTTCACGGAATACCAGGGTTCCGCGGAATACCATTTGGGAACAGCTGCACTAAACTATTATTTTGTAAAATTCGTTCATAAAAACTACCATCAAACATCCTGTGGTTTATTACAAAAAAACGCTGTAAACGTGTTTACGTAATAGCTTCATTTTCATCAAACCTGGCGTTTCCTAATAATACTTCATTGCACTTATCCTAGACACGATCGAGAAAACTGATAAAAAACGTTTTACTGAATGAACTGCTTGTCTCACCATGCATCCATCCATCCATCCGAAGGATTGCAGTAGAGCAAGCAAGTTTCCTTTTTCGGAATGCTATCGCCTCTTATGCACTTACGATTAGTTTGTATGACTCTTGTGATCGATCAAACAGGGAAGGAGTTTACAGTTTTAAATAAGCAAAAAAGCAATCGCACAGCGGAATTTGTTATTAACTATTGGTATTAATATTACGGTATATCGATACAAGTTTTTGCTGCTTTTATTATTCACTTGCAAGCTGTAACTACACTTTACAGGCGCTCACGTAATCACGTCTAATAATGTGCTGCTTACGTAACTAAGTGTGTATGCCCTTAAAAAATATAAAACTAACGGATTATTAAACGCTTACACACACCCATTGGACTGTTGTAAATAAAAAAAATAATTTACCCATTTTGCTTTATATGTAGTTGACAGAGGGTCATTTTCCTTTTCAAAAGCTAGATTAGTTTTAACTCCTTTTTTAAGCCCTTTTTTCAATGTTGTTATTTTAACTATTGATTAGTACGGACCTTCTTAAACTCTATGTGGTCGCGTAGCAATATTTTGGGGTCGCGAGAGATTTTAATGTATATTGTTACCTAATAAATAAACCATCAAAAAATATTTATTTATCTTTCTTTCATATTTATATGGGATCGCCAGGAAACTCGCAATCATAAATGGGGTCGTGAATGAAAAAAGTTTAAGAAGCCCTGGGTTAGGTTAGGTACATAGGGCTTAGGAATAATCGTGGTATGCTGTAAATAAAAACGAAAGTATCACTTAAATAATATTGTCATGTAGTCGTCGAAAGGAGCGAACCCTTTTGCACCCTGCTTTTTCAGAGAAGGGGAAAGAAATTCATAACAAAAATTGTAATATTTTATCATCAATGTATAATGAAGATGCGAAGTTTTCAATTATGAGCTTTCTCAACGTCTCCAAATCAAGGATGAAAAGCTTTAGTACACAAAATTCCACCTAAAACCCTTTGAAAAACCTAAAACAGATTTCAACCCTCAAAGTGCTATCTTCAGTTAGAGTCTCCGATCAGCTGTGTGACCAGTCGTGCTGCACTCTTAATGGACGTATCCTTTAACTAAGGATGGGTTAAATAGATGCGGAATTTTGGGCTTTTGTTTTTACAATGTTAGATACAATATTTACAATCGTGTTGTACTCAAAATAAAATCAAAGTATCACTTAAATATTACCATGGTCGAAAGGGGTACGAGGAAAGGAGTGAAACATTCTGGACTTTGATTATTAAATGAGGGGTAAGGAAATTCAGAACTTTTAAGTGAGCTTTCAAATTTTGTGTGTAACGATCCCGTTACTTTGCAATCTACATCACGCTTTTTGAATGTCCCGAAATCAAGGATACAAAACATTAGAACCCAAAGTTCCACCTAAAACCATCGCGTTTCGACCATCTTCAGTTAAAGTCTACGATTAGCTGTGTGTCCAGTCGTCCTGCACTCTTAATGAATGTATAGATGCGGAAATTGGGATTTTTGTTTTAACTATGCGAAGTTTTCAATTATGAGCTTTCAAATTTTGTGTGATAAATAAAGCTTTAACTGTCTAAATTAGCAGTCTTTACTATAGTCTGAGCTGTTTTAAGAACATGGCTTCTCATTCTTTCTTTTTTATTCACAATAGTCGGGATTAAATTGTTCGAAGAAAATGACGCACTATAAAGGCTAATTAAATAACATTTTTATTCATTAGTCACGGTCATTACGTTTCGTTAAATCGCCGGAGAGAAATTCAAAATGGGCCGCAAATTTACCCCGATAGCCACTCGTGATGATCATGAATGGATCAGACGATTTTGAAAACAAATTTGGATCAAATTTGAAACATATGTTCTACATTCAATGAATAAAAATATATACTAGTAAATAAATGATCAAATTTAGGAATTAAAAATCAGTAAACCAGTTGTTGAATTTTTGCGACAAACTATTTACGTAAAATAGCTGTCATATTTACTAAATTTCTTTCTAAATAAGTATGAGCGCAATATAACGTCATATGAACGATATTTCATGTATTCATACATTTACAAAAATTATCTGTAATTTTATGACGACATTACATGAAGAAAAGTTTATGCAAAAAAATGAATTATTACGATTATACACAAAATTGCATAAACATGCCATAATATTTATGAAGAAAAAAAAGTGATTTTAATTATTAAATCTTTACACCAAATTTACATCACATAAATTGTAAATTTGTTGTAAACTTTTGGTAAATTAAATAAAATAAAACGTCTGACTTGAACAACCGACAGACAGACCGCCGGGTTAATTTCTCGAATTTACAGACATAAAGACAATTTTGTTCTTCAGTCATCAGTTTTCGGTTACACTTTAACGCAATAAGTTGTCACG
>NW_020438897.1:15392-16725 GCF_000699045.2 Agrilus planipennis
ACACAGTATGTTTAAAATTACGGGCATTTATGTATACTTAGTCACTGTACATTTATTACACATGACAATTATAAATGTAACTGTATTTTTCTAATGGATAAAGAATAGACGACGATAGTAAAATACAGCATATCAACAGCAACATGTGTGGTGGTCACATAATTAAAAATAAACATCTTAATGTTTAATGGGACGCCTAAACTGCTCTCCTACAACTGAACTAAGCATATAGGACCCTGCGCTACAGGATCTCATACAGTAAAAGTTCCTGATTCACGGTTTCTTTATTCGCGGGTGAAAAAATTGCAACCCAATTCCCGTATTCGCAGTTAAAAATTTCATTATTCGCGGATGCAATCGGTAAACAGAAAAGGATTCGGTGACATTTTTTAAGTGGATTGACCGCAATACACCGCTCGTGCCTAGTGTAAATTTTTCCGAAAACTTTCTGTTCTATTCTAAACATTGTGATTTACCGATGCGAGATAAATATTTGATTTTTTGTATGGTAAAGACAAAGGTTCACACTTTTTGGTTTTCAATAATATGGTCATTAAAAGCTTTTACACGTGCTTAAACTTGGTGCTTCTTGTAGGACGCGTATTTTCAATAGAAATTAAAAAANTAGCCGGAGGACTCATTGCTATTATAAATATGTATGCGCTTTTGTAAAAAAGTATACTCTTTATTAACAATTCAATTACGGATATTGCTTCTTATGGGATTCGGTGACATTTTTTAAGTGGATTGACCGCAATACACCGCTCGTGCCTAGTGTAAATTTTTCCGAAAACTTTCTGTTCTATTCCAAACATTGTGATTTACCGATGCGAGATAAACATTTGATTTTTTGTATGGTAAAGACAAAGGTTCACACTAAGTTGGTATGTTTTTGGTTTTCAATAATATGGTCATTAAAAGCTTTTACACGTGCTTAAACTTGGTGCTTCTTGTAGGACGCATATTTTCAATAGAAATTAAAAAATTAAAACATGGCCTTCGACAAGCTTTAGAGCAAAGCTTTATCTATCTTACTACAAAATTTCAAACCTCTGTTCCAAACATTAAACTCATGATATCTAGAACCGATAAGCATGTTTTTACTCTACGGCGCGTGTACTACTGAATCCCCTTAATGTATCGGCATTTTTTGAGTATGTACAGTTGGTACATGCCGAAGCGGCTTTTTACAAAAAACCTAACCGAGTATAAAAGGATTCGGTGTTATTTTTCAACGTATCAGCATCTTTTGAGTACTATTGGCTCGTGCCGAGGCGACTTTTATAAAGGATGTAACCGAGTGGACTAATTTCAAAATTCAAAACAAGAAAAA
>NW_020438897.1:16803-64937 GCF_000699045.2 Agrilus planipennis
ATATGCAGGCACTATTATTATAAGTTAACTGAATCCCTTGATGCATTCATTGCGAAATAGCCTATCTTCAGGTATTTCAGCTGCACTAATTTCCTTTACAAAACTTGCCTACGTCAGAGCCGTAGATAAATACGGATAGAATATTATTTTGTAGTAATGTTAGATTTTAGCGTGTTCTCTAGTTTACCGTACTTTAATAGCGTCAAATGTGCATAAAATATGTATATTCCTATTATGACTAAGAAGGTATTTGTAAGTCTCAGGATAAATAAGAAGAAACCCAAAATTGAGAGGCGAAACGTTGACATTTATTGTAAATAAATAAATAGCTTTATTACCTGAAGTAGTTCAGATTGTTCTCTGAAAATCATCATATCAGGGATGAATATAATAATAGTGCCTGCATATTATATAATATGTGTCGACGTGTCACACGCACACGTTTTTTTTTTCTCGACTGTCTTTTTTAACAAGTCCTGTTTATAAAAAGCAATAATTATAAACTCTAAGAATTATTATAAATTTTGTTTACTGACAATGAGGCCATTTAATATTCCTGTATTGGAGGTCAAAAATTCAAAATAAAAGTGACATTATTGATGAACATAAGGGTACATATTTTCAAAATACGACAACTTTAATCTATGTATATGAAAAATCTGCCAATTATATTAGCAATTTTACCTTTATTAAAAAAAAATGTGATTTGTATTGTTTCGAAAAATTTTTTTAATTGAGCCGAGTACATTAATTTAATGTATCATAAAATTGAATGTCCTTTATTCACAACAACATGATCCTTTCGTTTCGCGCAGTTCACATTCGACTGCTTTCAAGTCGACGTTAATAAAACGATGACTTACAAGCGTCTGTCCGGGTAGAATCCGAGGGAGACATGGACTAAAACATCAGGTGAATTGAGGGAACACCGCAGTGTGCGCCTCTTTTGACTAAATAAACGTTAATGCCACCGTCGCGTCGTCAACGGCAAGCGCCAGAGTATAATTCTTCCCCCTTTTGTGCTCCTTCGAAAGGGTCGCTTGTTGCCTATTGCTTGAAGCTGCTGATGATGATGCTTACTATTATTTAAGCTGAACCGTAGCTTTCAGCTACCATATCTAAATCTCAAGTCGCTCGACGAGCCTGCCAAAAGCTCGCTGGCGTCCGTCGACAAGTTTCACTGCAGTGATTTCTGCTATTCCACTTCAGTCGTTCGCTGTTCAGTCGCGCAGTAGCTATCGTTTCGGAGAGACGTGTGGTTTCATTTTCAATTCGAACGTTGATGCGCGCACGCGAACGGTAACTTTTTAAAATCTAAGATTATTTTTTTTCATTTGTCGGAAGTTTTTATCGCAGAGTATACAGACCAAATACGAAGTGACAGTGGAAACAGACTACAGCCACTTACACGCCGGGACACAAAGTTTACAAATACAATGATTTATTGGCCGCAAGGCAATTATCTGGAAGTAATTGAAATCGGTTAGCGCCGTACTAATTAAAAAAAAAAATAGAACAGAAGAATACAGACAGACAGAACATTACCGAGTGCCTTCATCTCTTTACCACACACCCGGACGCAAAACAAAAATGTGTTTGCTTAAGCTGGCGCCACTCTAAACATTCCGCGTGTTTAAAAACTGTAAAGAATAAACAGACCCGCTTTCTCGTTTAGAGGGTTTCTTCTCCACCAATTGACTCAGCCTCTTTCGTCCTACGAGCTGTTAAACAACATGTGTGAACGTGACTATGTCGTTTTTGACTCAAAACGCAACGAAGAAAGTGAACGAATCCGGTGTCGCAATCCCACAGCAATTCTTGCGATTCTCTTTGTAACTGTGATAACGCTGATAAGCGGTGTTCGAGGCGCCGTGGAAATGGAAGAAATGATCTCTTCGTCGTCGGAAACGATCTCTACATCAATCAACAGACCCAAGAGCGTTTCCGCGTCGACTTCAGATAATCAACAACAATTCAATCATCAAAGGCGACTCGGTTGGCCAAATTTTTTCACAGGTATTGAACGCTTATCTCTTATTTATTTAAGTCGCTAGTTGCTGGTATTTTTAATTGTTTACATAATTTATCGTGAATGTGCAGTAAGTAGTTCTTGCTGCACATAGTCCAGAAAAAGCGAACGTTGAATGGTATTTCTTTTTAGTGAAACAGATGCACAGGGATAGCCGGAGGACTCATTGCTATTATAAATATGTATGCGCTTTTGTAAAAAAGTATACTCTTTATTAACAATTCAATTACGGATATTGCTTCTTATGTCTAAACATATATTACTCGATAAGCGTTCCTCGATTTTATTTTAATATGTTATAAATATTTTAATAACTTGATTATCCTATGTGGGTTTTATTATCTAATTGTAACATAAAATTGACGCCATTTATTTATAGAATTTATCAATGAAAGCAAACAGAACAACAACACGGAATATTCTAAATGCAATGTACTTTTCTTGTTTTATAATTACTTTTTCTCAGATTTTACGTTTTCCCCCTTGATTCCTTTGCAAACATCACAAAGGATTATAGAGGGGTAGTAGAGTGATCCAAACAAAAAACTAATATTTTTTTTATTTGATTCTCCTATGAAAATATCTACGTTAGTGTATCATGTTTTAAGAGTCCCCTTCAGAGGACATCTCAAAAAAAATTTTAGGAGGTCGCTCAAAACTTAAGTTTCCAAAATCGATTTTCGACAATTTTCTACAATAAAAATTCAAAAGATCCTGAAACATTGAAGTTGATATTTTGATATTTAAAAATCGCTCAAGATTTTTTTAAATTTTCAAGTACAGTACTTTAGATTTTCACTCGTCTCTAAAATTTTTCAAGGAAGGTCGTTAATATTCATGTTCAGATGTCACTCGAAAAGATTTAAAGTACCTACCCTACTTGGAAATTAAAAAAATCTTTAGCGATCTTTAATATCAAAATATCGATTTGAAATTCTTTTATCATCTTTATCATTTTTATTGTAGAAACAATAAAAGAAAATAAAAAAATCGATTTTGGAAAGTATTAAATTTTTTTTTGAGATGTCCTTTGGAGGAGGCTCTTGAAACATAATAAACTAACATACTTTCATAGGAGACTCGAAAAAAGTTTTTTTTTTGAAAACCCTAAGGGGTATCAATTTGTTGAATTATTCTGTTTTTTTTTTTTAAGACCAACCCGTAAGTTATTATTAATGACATAATTAATAACATATCTTAAAAACAAATACCTTTCTAGAAATAGGTATGCAAAGGATATTTTCCAGTGTTAATATATTTTTTTTTGATATTGCAAAAATGGTTATCTTTTTGCATCTCACAACACACTGATTAGTTAGCTTGTGTTAATTGTTATGCATTGGATCAAATGTCTTAATTAAAAAAACATCCTCAAAAATGAGATAATTTACTTTGTTGCAAGCATTTACTGTTTACAATTCTTTATATTAGATATTTAATATAATAAGATTTTTATAACCAGATAGGTACTAAAATCTCACTTACTTATTTTGAAATTCATTTTTTTTATTCTGACTAGTTAAAAAAGACTCAAAAGTATATCTCTAAATCTCAAGAGCATCATTAAAATAATTAAGATGTCATCTTATGACATTTTTCAGATTCCAAACACTGGCTAAACCTGATCAACACGATAGTTTTTAATCGTCACTACTTCGTTTTAATGCTTTCTAAAATTACTGACCAAATACATTTTGGACATACCTATTCAATGAAACAATTCGTTCGGGACTCTATTCTTCTTGGAATTATTATTATCTACATAATAAGGCATTTGCAACGATAATAGAACAACGAGTAATTAGAATTATGGGAAATATTTGCATACTTGTCATAAAGACCATACATTAACAAAATTCTGATAATTACGATATCCAAATCCTGATGTTTAGGTTTCTGCGAACTTGATGAAGTTAAATATGCTCAGTAGCAAACAAACTTGCGAAAACTAAGTTTATTTACATTAATAATGCATTTCCAGTTATCAGCATGTTATAAAAGAAATTATTTGTATACAATATAGAACACGCGTTTCTACAAGTTTTTATATTTCCCATTTAGTATTTATAGGAAGCATGACAGAATGTCCTCTATATTATCTTGTTACATACATGAACTGTATTCGGAATACTTTTTTGCTCTCCACTTAGTAGAGTTTTTCATTACTTCAAGTCTTTATATTTTTGTTAGAACAACGTTGAGTTTGAGCAACTTACTCGTTCACTTCTCGGAAAACATTAAATGGCGTTAAGTATTTGTTATTTTCCAAGAAAGCGCGTTATTATTCAGTCTTAAATGTTATTTAGCGCGTTAAAAGGCCTAATTTTAAAAATAATCTTCCGACAATCTTTAAAATTCGGATGAGCGTGCTGTGCACGCGGAGCACATCAAAAAAAAAGGACCCTAAAAGTTTTCCGGCATTCCTTGTTTTTTTGATTAAGGACAAACACATTCTTTCTGTCATGTTTAGTAATAAACAATACAATTACAGCAATGTTTGTGTATAAAACGCGAGGTAATTATTCCAATTACACGTCACCTTGGATACCTGAGATGCTATTAAATTTTCGACAATATTAAGCAAACTGCTAATGAGCATCAGTCTCAGCGAAGCACATTCTAAAAGTTGTATAAAAAATTCGACACACAACTCCTGAATTTATTGCTATATTCACATAAAAAAATTGTATAGGCACGGGGTTATTATAATTAAACGATAAAAATATCGTAACTCGCTGTTAATTTACTTATTAAACATTAAAAAATCAGGTTTTAATTAACAACGAAAATGTGAAAAAAATCTTGGAATCCAGCTTAAGAGGGAAGTAGTTAAGAGTAAGCCTGGGTAGGCCAATGCCTATGTATTCATTGAAAGTTCTTGCCCATGTGCTGGCCCATCTTGAATAATTAACTTAACCCGATATACTTAACGCAAAATTTAAAGTCGGAAGCATATCACTTCATATGACCCAGTACGCTTAATGCAAAATATGTGACGCTTTTATTCATCATCATCACAAGGTCGTCAGTCCGAAGACTGGTTGGACACGTACCTCCACTCTTTGCTATCCTGAGCTAAACTTCGCATTTCCCTAAAACTAGAACAACCCTATTTGCAAACAGTAATCTAACCTAGGTCTACCTCTGCCCCTCCTAACTCCTGCTTCTGCCTCTAATATGTCTCTGACTAGACCGTCATGCCTGAGAAGGTGTCCTACCAACCTATCTCGCCTATTTTTTATTGACTTCCATAGAGTCCTCTGTTCTCCTATTCTTTCCAATACCTCTTCATTTCTAACCTTTTCTACCCACGTTATCCTCATCAACGGTGAAATATGCAAAGATAACACTGGTCACGTCCCAGCAACTTAACTGCAATATTTCCATGTACCCAACTTCTTCAGAAGATTCATTAGTGTTTATAAGATTATTTTTATTATGGCATCCTCTTTAATTTAGAAAAATGTATGCGTGCGGTGAAAGGAAGCAACAATGGCAACCTTCACAACAAGTGTTTGAATAACAAATAAGGCCAAAAGGGATCCATTTACCTGGTGCTTGCGTGTGTACATACGAAACTATTTGAGCAGAAGACATAATAGTACAATGAAAGCTCTTAACACACTAATATACAATGGAGCGCTTTCGAATTGTCCGAGCATACCGTTCTTATTAACGGTTCGAAAATATTTAGACTTGACAAACACTGACGTCAAAGCGTCAATTTTTGAATGAATAAGGACTTTGTTGACTCACCAATTGTTAAATGCTGCTCATCAACTTCTGGTCTGCGGAAAAAGCACATCCGTTTTTGGAATCATGAAAAGTTACAGAAGATTCTGAAACAAGAGAAGTTTTCGTTTAGGTTCGAATAAATGTGGATTACAGCGAGCACATACGAATCGGATAAATTGTTCGTTACATGCAGGTGGTCATTATATTAATACAATGTACTTATTTTTACAATAAGTAAAGACACCGGGAAGCATCTGCTACTTAATAAGTCATAAAAAATCTGGTAATTTATTCCAGCGGCGTGCATCTACATATGTATTGCTATACCTATTTACACATAAGAAATAACATTTTGTTCAATATAAGGATTTTATAAATATTCATTTTTAAAAAGAAGAAAAAGAATATTTACAATAATTTTAAGGGTGCACTTTGGATTACAGATAAGTACCTATATACAAATATATATAAATGTATTGTATATATATTAGGTAAACGAGTTATCCCATCATATTTCGTAAGAATTGACATACAATACAACAATTTAAATTAATAGTATTATCGGTAATACTCGAATTAGGTTACTGGCATTACAAGTACAACATAACTATACAATTTCTCTGTTCTCTTCTCAAAAACTTCCTAATTAGATTATCACTTACACATAACATGCAACCATATTATCGTAGTTGTCTGTTGTTTACTTTCTATATTTTAACTTTTTTTCGTTCAGATCTTCTTAATTAGACTGTAACAAATGTGTTTATGTAGTGGATTGTCGGGAGGGCAACAGTATAAAGTCCCTGACGCGACTCTTTGACAGGCGCCCTGCAACGGGAGGCGCCAGGAGGCTTTTCCTCCAAATGTCTCTTTTAAGACTCGCTCTTTTTTCTTCAAGTGTCTTCTCAAAATATGCACTACTATTATCATCGAAGCACTCGCATCCGGTTTTTAAAAAGAAGTGCTCCTTTGAAGTCGACATGTATTTATCAATTTAAAACAGAATTTGAAAGCCTGCATGTGTATATATCAACTATGGAAAAACAACAAAAAAAATTAACCTCTGCAAAACTTTACCTAAAATAAGCAACTTCACAATCTACATCCCTGTAAACAAAAGTAAGGAGATGACCACGGCAACATTAGGTACCTTTGCGAATTTTGTCTTTTCCTGCCGTAAGCTTGTGGTCCTATTTTAAAAAAGACTCAAAAGTATATCTCTAAATCTCAAGAGCATCATTAAAATAATTAAGATGTCATCTTATGACATTTTTCAGATTCCAAACACTGGCTAAACCTGATCAACACGATAGTTTTTAATCGTCACTACTTCGTTTTAATGCTTTCTAAAATTACTGACCAAATACATTTTGGACATACCTATTCAATGAAACAATTCGTTCGGGACTCTATTCTTCTTGGAATTATTATTATCTACATAATAAGGCATTTGCAACGATAATAGAACAACGAGTAATTAGAATTATGGGAAATATTTGCATACTTGTCATAAAGACCATACATTAACAAAATTCTGATAATTACGATATCCAAATCCTGATGTTTAGGNAGGACTGTAGAGTGGGTGAGCCAAAATTTCGAAGTCCAGCTTCCGTAGGGCGGCCATCGCAACACGGCGAACAGGCGCGTTGACGTGCAGAAGGAGACACCTTTGGTCAATTGTTCTTTTCTTTTTTCTTTGATTGCTTCCTTTAACTGCTCTCCGATTATGAAGAATCCTTTATCGTTATAATTGATCAACAGGATCCCATCGGAGTCCCAAAAGACTGTCGCCATGATTTTCCTAACCGGCTGTGACACCTCAAACTTCTTGGGTGGTGGTGTGCCTTTTTTTGTGTCACTGATGCATACAGTTCTGTTTGGACACAGGTTCATAACGATGAACTCAAATTTCGTCGCAAGTGACAATTCGAGACAATCTACAGCGGTCCAAAAATGTTGAGGTGGAGTGAGCATTCTCGGCACCCATCTTACCCTGACTTCAGTCAAAATGATCATGAAGATTTTTAAAAATGGTTGCATCTGATATTTCTACCATTTTTGCGAGCTGTTTCATCTAAAGTCGGGCATCTTCCAGTGTTAATTTTTCGACTTTCGAATGATTTTCGGAGTGGTTACCTCGATCCGCCGGCCTGGCCGAGGGTCGTCTTCATGGCAAAGAGGGTATGCCTCTTGTAAACCATGGTTTTACCTGGGCAAGAGTCCCCGTAAACGGATGACATCTCTTCCAGTATATTTTGATCTGATTTTCCTTACTTGGTAAGGAGCTTTATAACAGCGCGATACTCGATTTTCTCTATATTTCACAATTTGTTCCCGATTGACTTCTTTCGTCGACGATAATTCAAAGACTGTTGACCTAATTATGATAAAACTTGGTATTTATACTAATAATGAGTTGCTTAATACGTAATGATTCGAATATGTACCCTCCCTAATGACGTACCTACCCATTCCGCAAACTTAAAAACGCACCCTCGTATGCACGGGATAATTCGAATATCGAATCATGGAGTTCGGAGATCTAAAATTAGTAAAAATGTGCTTAGGAATACTTGAATTACCTCTGGATATAATAAGACCCACTGTTTTCTTAAATGAATTAAAATCGTTGTACTCAAGACGTGCCAAAGAAACAAAACACATTTCATAAATCTTACATTACATTGTGTGGTACAGAATCAGATAGTTGGCAGTGGATCAAACTTTTAAGAGTTTTATAAGTCTGTTTGCTTTCCAAGTATGTAATACAAAATTAAAATTAAATGCACGTAAGCATCGTCAGTTACATAATACACAATTGGCATTTTATGTTTTTAATTGTTTAATTTATCGCATACGAACAATATTTCTTTTTGAGAAATTTTAACTGCATTAGATACATATAACGTAGCAGATGACAACAGACAGTTAAAATTAGTTTTTAGTTTGGTTGAACGTTCTGGGAGATGTTTCCGTATCGAGAAAAAAATTAGTTAACAGCCATTTAGTATGCTAAACGAGACATCCTTGACCTTGATTTATGTTGTGAGCTGGCTTTCTGTTTAGGAACTAATGAAGAGGCTAAAATTCCTACGGTCGCCGTTTCTGTTAAATTTTTTCCCAAATAAATTACCCGAATGTGCCATAAATAATGTGTAATACCTTATTCTAAGAGCGAATCGTGAGTCACAGGACACTTATGTTATTGGTCATCCTACACATGCAGACATATACAATAATACATGCGTCTCTATCATATGGTGTATTCATGAGACGAAATTGTTTCGATTCGTTGACCACAAAATTGAATAAAAAGGTCAATAATAACGCAACAACATAATATAAGAAGTAGTAATTACTTCTGTTATTATTAATAAAAATGTAGACATTATGTCGAAAAAATTACAGAGCATTCAAAAAATTGTAAACTTCAAGATGTTTAAAGGATTTCGCAACTGATAATAAGAAAACATTGAAAAGCTTTTTGGGTATTAAATATGTGACAAATTACTATTAAGAAGTGTATCATGAAAATATTTCGGTACGATCTGATCTAGGATGATATAGTACCCCCGTCTCCTTAAACGAGTTCTACTGTATTTTCATGTTACAGTTTTTACTAACCTTAAGTAAAAAAGTTTTTGGAGTGATTTTTGTTTTGGAGCCCAAATTCTATACTTTTACCAATATTCATTTTTACAAAAGTGCTATGAGTATCGATACTTTAGACCAACTAATGACCAAAAGTACCCCGTAACGCTACTCAAAGACAATTTTGTTTTCATAGACTGTTTGTTACATTCATGAACACAATTTTTAATTTTTTATTCATTGGCATTCTTTTACTTTCCATTTACTTGTTTTTACATGCATTTTAATTTCAACCACATGGATTAACTGCAGTAGTTACTGTTTTCACAGGGTGGGATTTCTATTTATATGAACATCAGAAAAATCATCTTATAACTGCCTGGTTGGAATTATAACTTTAACCAAGCATCTTTAAAATCCGATGCTGGCAACATACTCAAATTCTGCTTGTTTGCATCTCTTTCTATTACACATCAATTGGTGTAATGTTATTCATTTTTCATAATTAGTGTCCGCTGCAATTCCTACCTGACATCTCTTTTCTGTGTTTACGATATTCCCTATAACGTCTGTCGTGAGTAAAAATAGGCGTTCTATCAACAACCGCTTTAGTCTAGTCAGTAAGTTGAAAGAAAAAAGTAAATGCGACAGTTTTATTGCGGACTGTGCCAATTTTGAACGTCCAAACTATATTGATACTTCCTTTCGATACACTTACCTAATAAAAGCAAAAATCATTCATTTCTACCCTCAGAATACGAGTCCTCCACCATAATTTTAAATGTACACTACAATTTAGTTTTGAACGCGTGTGTCCAAATTCAAATGCATAAAGAATATTCGAGTTGTTGAGAATTGTATCCTAATAAATATTGGAATAGTAGGTAGCTGTTTTAAACGTACGCGATTCGAAACGTAACAAGAATTCAATTTCACCAGTTAATTATTTGCATACGATTTCCATCGGGTTATGCAACGGTTGTCAAAATGTTATTACAATACACGTACGTATATACATAATTATATAAAAACGGGTCGGATAACGAATGCGACATTGGTCGAGTTTTTTTGTCTTCAGCCAAGAGTAATAACAAGGCACTTGCTGATCATACGGTCTGATCGCAATAAGACTTGTTTATTGTATTCCGTCATGTTTTAAGGTCCAACAGTTATGCCCGTGTGTTGTAGGCACAAAAGGTGCCGTAGGTACATACGCGGTAGGTATAAAACGTTTGCAAATGAAAAAGATTATTTCACGGAACGAAACAAATTATAAATCAATTATACACATGAATACATGTATATTGTGTAGTGTAAGTACATGTATGATAGTATGGTATCAAATTCACTTTATTATGTATCAAGAATACACATGTTCGCAAAAGGGTACGAAACAAACGAGGCGCTTCTTAAAAAGTTGATAATAATTATTATTCATTGTTCACATTTTCGTAGATATCGTTAGTAACTGATCTCATAAAATTAATCAGAAGTTATTATTATTGTCGTTGGGGTTAGACTTGTCCAGACTTTAAAAGTATGGGTAGTCTTTTGACTTTCAATCCATCAATTTGGGTTTAGAAGAAATAGGGGAACGCGGGAAGCCATATTCTAGCTTTATGGGTAATGATAGAGAAAACGATAGGATACATAGGATTTATAGATTTAGAAATAGCTTTTGACAATGTTCAATGGAACAAGATGTTAGATATACTTAGAAATGTAGGGATGAGTTACAAAGATAGAAGAGTGATACTTAGTTTGTATAAAGCCTAGACAAAAAATTTCAGTCCCTCCAGTCACTCAGTCTTTCAGAGTCTCTGAGAGCGTCTCTCACAGTCTTTCACAGTCTCTCAGTTATTGCCTAGGTGTTTTTATGGATCTCTCACAGAGAAACTGAATGAATAAAAGTGAAAAATTGAGAGATTCGAGCCTCTCGTAGAAAGCAAAAATTAAGTAAATGTAGATTGTTGATCTTTAGACGTATCAGACTTGGGGACTCTCAAAGCCAGCGAGAAATAGGCAAGACAAATAGTAAAATAACTTCTTAACGTGCTAATCAAGACGCGGCAAGGATTTAAGACTAGAAGTCTTGCTTTGTGCATCACTAATAATGTCTAAGGATAACCGAAAGCATCTGTGTATATTTCACATAATTTATCTGCTCTGTTTCAGTAAATGGGTTATATTCAAACAATATATTGTTAATGTTTTTGTTAACATAGTATTACCTATTGTTTACCAAAATCAATTTGACAGATGTTATAGTAATTTCGCTTGATATTTCCTTCAAGTGTTTAAAGAAATATTTTAGTTTGCTTTTTTTCAGTCACACATACCTATGCAGTTCCTTTTCTGTTATAAAGCATAATGGCGTTAATCAATATCCTGTTCGTGTATACGTTAATTTTTATTGCGATGAAAAGGATGTTTGTATGCTTATTCGTCCTCCGACGTCGTTTCAGTATCAGCGTCGTGTCTGTTCAGGATTCGTGGACGGACTTCGTAATGGCAGTGCACGACGGTCCGATGACGTGCAAATAAGAACATTAGCGATTCGATAATGTTCAGTTTTTTTTTTTAGACAGTCGTGCATAGCATTATAAAACATCCATTATTAATACATAAATATTTACAGCGCAAGTACGTTAGATTTCAATATATAAAAACAATAAATATAAAGATTTACAAGACACGTACATATAAAATATACGTAAGTTAAGTCAATTAAGAGAAATTGATCTAGAATGGGACATACGAGACAATTGAAAATCCTATTCGTAAAAATTAAAATTTTTTATTTTATGAAATTCAGACATTGTAGATGTGTTGTTCCAGTGTCAGAAATTTTCACTACTTTCTTAATAATTTCGAAAAGGCGTTACCAACCCCCATACTGACTGAGTTATCTCAAAATATTAATTGCGAATGATTTTAAAAGCATAAAATTTCAGATTAAATACAGTTAAATCTGAATATAATTATTGATCTATGTCCGACATTTTGTTTGCAGTTGAATTTGATGCAGGTAAAGTTTAACGAGCGATTCCTCCTTGGTTGTCGCTTATTTTAAAATACGTTCAACTTCAACTTCTAAAATTTATATTGACAAACAATGAGGTTAACAACTTAAACTGTATATATACATACACTATAACTACATCTTCAATTTATTACTTTGCATATCATACCATTTTGAAATTCTAATTCGAACCACACACCACACATATTCCTTGAATATAAAAAGAAATTTGATACTCGCTTTGTAAATTCAATTTCATTTTTATGTTTTTATCGTCATTAATGTACACGTCTCTGTTTCGACAAATGACAACATTGTAAAAATGCCCAAAGTACATTAAAGTGGACGCTAATGACTTAATTCTTCTATAAAAAGAATTTTGAAATAGATACTGTTTTCTTTCGTTCAAATCTGAATAAATCCGGAATATATAGTTTGCCAGGGACAAGAAATATTTTTTTTTACCAGTCACCGTTATTACTACATTATTACATTACATTTCCAAATAGATAACGCGCTGTTTATCTTATTGTTATGAATAGAGATACCGTCGACATGATTCATTATTAGATCCGATGCCGCATAATAAGTCATGAAACTGTGGTTTCATATTAATTAAAATTATAATACTCCGATTACCATAATGATTAAACATGCCGTCAACGACAAGATGCTTCGTTGTTTATTGTACATATTTATTTAAGCATTTATCGTTGTTAGGATGACATTATCTTGGTATTAAAATTTTGTTTCCAAAATTCCAATTAAACATTGTACTTATTCGTCACATAAAATACTTCACTAATTTAAGCAATTATCTACTGATAAGGAACCTCTGCATTACCGCTTAATGAAAAGATATGCAGTTAAGCAGTAGATTTAATTATAATACTTTGAGGGTTGAAATAAGAGACGCTTAAGAAACGAGAGGAAATTGAGTTAAAAGAACTAAATATATAGAATGAAAATATTTGGTAATTCGGTTTTAAAAATCGAATTAAAATAATTAATAATTAATCAGTGAGTTGTAGATATACAGCGAGAACAAATTCATTTAAAATTCAGGGGGTTGTTTTTTCGCAAAAACTCTCGAACACATCGATCTTTATTTCTAGCTGCGGGTTTTTTCCATAGTAAATTTATGTATACAGGGTGGCTCAACAATAAGCGAATACCACCGTCTTCAGGTTTTCAAATGGAAGAGCACCAATTTTTTATTAAATTTTTGACTTCTGCATCTGCTATAGGTGCCTACATTTGAAAAAATAAAGTAGGTGGTAGTCGTTTATTTTTGGGACACCCTCTATACATGAATTAACCATGAAAAAATTCGCAGCCAAAAAAAAAAGATCGATGTGTTTGAACGTTTTTTCAAAAAACAAACGCCTGAATTTTAAATGAATTTGTTCCAACCCACGCATCCTCTCTCTGTGTGTAAACTCCATAAATATTCCTTATTGAGCACTAACAATAAAATATTTCAAAAATTAAACTTCGCTCATCGTGACTTCTTCGATCACGTAGGTGTCATTATTTGCAAACCTTCTTATCATTAAGTGTTACATCCTAGCTTCTATTTGATTGATTTTTAAGGAATAATAAAGGTGGCTAAGTATATTACAATAATTTATTCATAATACCTTTAGGTGTTGCTTCAGTGCTAAATATTCTTAAATGTTAAATATATCTTCATTATCATCATAAGGTTGTCAGTCCTAAGACTGGTTGGACACGTACCTCCATTCTTTCCTACCCTGAGCTAAACTTCGCATTTCCCTAAAACTAGAGCAACCCACATCCTTAACTATTTGCGAACAGTAATCTAACCTAGGTGCACCTCTACCCCTCCTTACTCCTGTTTCTGCCGCTAATATGTCTCTGACTAGACCTTCATGCCTGAGAAGGTGTCCTACCAACCTATCTCGCCTATATTTTATTGACTTCCATAGAGTACTCTGTTCTCCTATTCTTTCTAATACCTCTTCATTTCTAACCTTTTCTAACGACGTTATCCTTATCATTCGCCTATAACTCCACATTTCGAAGGCTTCTAACCTTTTCTTTTCCGCCGCGCCCACTGTCCATGTTTCGCACTCGTACAACGCCGCGCTCCAAACATAGATCATTAACAACCTTTTTTCGAATTTCTAAATTAACCGTTCGCGAGCATAGAAGTGCCTTCTTTTTATTGAAGGCAACACGACTCTGCGCTATCCTCTGCTTTATATCCCTACTACTCCTTCCGTCCTGACTTATCTGACTTCCTAGATATCTAAAATCAGCCACGTCTTCTAATTTTTCGCCTCCTATCTTTATATTCGCTCTTTCCCTACTTTTTGTTCCCTTGCGTACCAGTATTTTAGTTTTACTTTTATTTATTTATTTTGATACAGTACTGATCTGTCAGTACCGCTTCCATTTTATTTAAAGCTATCTCGAAGTCCTCCTTGCAGATACTGCTAAGAAATATATCTTAATGGAAAGAAAACGTTGAAATAGACCTTTCAAATTGACAAACCAAGAAATAAAAACCAAAACGAATAATGCGAATGTTTACCGAATGACATCTTCTATAAATAAAATGTAATGTAGTTATGCCCTGGATGATAATAAAAACCGAAGTTACCTGTATATTATGTCATGTGATTTACAATCGTCGTTTATTTATGTGGGAGAAGAGTCAAATGGCGATGTAAGTAGGTAACGGTTTCTTCCACGAGGCATTCGTTTATTTGCGCTCCCGGCCCGCCGAACAAAAATAAGTCGATGCACAATGGAAATTCCTATTGTCATCATGTCAGCGGCGATTAAGGAATCCTTTGGAAGAAGCGGTCAGACGTCTTTTTTTCGGCAGACCGCTTTTTATTTTCGATTTTTTTTCCAAAATTACAATCTATCTGAGCTTTCTTTACATACGCAATTACGCGCAACACACGCAGGAAAGCGTTGCTTCAAATAAAACGAATTAAAAGCAAGGACTTTTATTGCTCCTGAAGAACACTGTACTTACCTATCTAGGCATTGTAGGGGCATGTAAATATCAATAGTTATACTTGGTAGTTTCATCGAAATAAATTTTATGTCATGCAGGAAAGATTAAAAGATAAATACTAAATATAATAAAATATANAATATAAATAAAAAATAAAATACACTAATACAAAGTATCTATTGAAAATTTAATTTTTTTTATTTTGAGAAATTAACGAAAAAGGTTTGTTTTCGTAGCACTGCATGGAAACAATATTTTTATATCTGAATGAAATAGGTGATACCTACTCATTACTTTGTTTAAAACTAATAATAATACCAAAAGTAAGTGCTTACTTACTATCGAAGATAAAGCAGGTGCTTTATACCTATCGAGTGAATACTTCTTGTATCGTTTTTATTGATGACCAGGCTGAACGTTCATTAACCGCTATAATGAACAGCGTTTTTTTTCAAGCCCTGGCCAGGTTATATCAAAAAGAAAAATGAAATACAGAGCAGAACAAACCTTTTAAGTTGTAGGTATATGCTCTTGCATGTTTTTATCTTTTAAAATAAATTTTAGGGGGTGCAGTTTTCAGGCTTTAGAAGGTTTCGGCTTATAAAATTCTATCTCCTTCTGTTCATCGACATGCACATGAAAAAATAATTGTGATTTCCGAGTTATGGAAATCCATACCTAGGTCGTAGTAAACCCTAGATTATGCCTAGATACAGAGCTGTTTTTTAAGAGACCTAGTGGTTGCTGGAAATAAGGATTGCAATCCAGCTGGCCCCAGCGTAAGACGCTGTATGCAACCCTGCGGATTCGCAAGTTTCTATTAAACAATGAAACGCGAAGGGCGCTAAAGTCTATTCTGCTGCTCTACTTAAGTATATTACCAATAGGTATATAACTTATATATTTAAGTTATGTGTAAGAAGTACCCATTTGAAATGAAATCGTTTCATTTCTTTGAAAAATCAGCAAATATCTGGATCTGGACTAGATCCAGCTACAATTAGATCAACATAATTCCATGGAAAAATACAGCTGGATTAAAAACTCTACTGTATTGCAATTCCTAGTTGGAAACGGCAGATTGTGATTCTGCAGAATGTCTGCAACAAATACTAAAAAGAAAAAAAAACTTTTGGGTGTTTCTTTCCCACCAGCAAGTAATGCTGGTAGACGGGCAGTCCCACCGAACTACGCCGGGAGGTATTGCGGTAGACCCTCATCAGCCTTCTTTCAGGAATCGTGGGAATGGGTGGATGGTGGTTCGGGTGAGGAAGATGAGACAGAAGAGAATGAGAGGTTTATCTGTGGAATATTACTGCTCCAGCATTTGTCTAAGTCAGTGATTTCGAACCTGGGGGTAACTACTCTCGCGGGGGTAAATCAATTATTCTATGGGTGTAACAAAGAACCTAATAATTAAAACCTAAAATACGTAGCTAGATAGTAAAAATATAAAATTATAGATGTGTCGATGTTTATACTACTGTTTGCACAATTGGTAAATATTGAACCAAGCAAGATCATATTTAAAAATTCTGTGGTTCGGCATTTATCTGCAGCAATAAACTCACTGAATCAATACTTTCCGGATATAGATAATCGTCAGTCTAGTTCTTGGACATTAAGACCATTTACTACGTATGATAACATTAATAAAGACGAAGACCTGGCAGTCAAAGTGAAATATCTTGGACTACGGCAGAATACTACTTGCAAAGTAGAATTTCAAAATTATGATTATGGCGAAAAGCTGGTACCGAATATTCTGCTCTAGCTAACAGAGCTTTGAAAATGTGAATACCCTTTGCCACCACCTATAAATGTGAGAGTGGTTTTTCATACAGTGAAAACAAAGTCCAAAATCCTTCTAAATGTGGAACATGACTTAGGATGCGCTTTAGGCGAAATTAAAGGTGACATAAAAAAACTTGAAAAATGCAAAATAATACCACCCATCACACCAACTATCTTTACTCAATTTATTGTTTAGATATATAAAATTGTAAGACTGATGTGCAATTTCTGATTATTAAAGATATTTGTATTTGCTTGTGTTGTTTTTGTATTGATAACATTTTAAGGTCTGGGTAAAATCAGTTTTCCTAATAGGTCATATTAAAAAGGTTAGGAACCACTGGTCTAAGTGATACAAGAAAACCACAGAAAAACTTGAACCAAGGCAGACGCACCCCACAATTAAACCGGCGTCTTCTCGAATACTTAGCAATGGTCTAAACCTCTAGACCAGGGATGGCGAACCTTTACGTATCGACGTGCCATTTTTATAAAGAAAAGTTTAATCAGGTTAAAGACGTGCCATCAAATAATTTTGTCTCTGTGATTATTGGGAAAATAATAATAATATCAACTTAAACTTTTTTATTTACTGCAAAAAATAGGAACATTTTGCAATGTTTAAACTATACGTGTAATTTAAATTAAAGTAAAATTAGTGTTACTTTTGTTGTTGCAGATAAGATGACAAATAACTTATGTTAGGGTTGTAAGATGTCACTTTTAGCAGAATGCATGCTGAACTGGAGTTATCTGTCAAATGATTTCTAACCGTGTTTTTAATGTTATTCATCTCTGAAAATAATGACTTGCAGGCATAGGTTGAGGAAAAAACATTGTTAAAATCGCATAAGCCAACTTCTTCAAACAATTAAAAGTGTTTGGTAACGCATTTCATGTTCCCAAAATTTTGTTATTAGCATTTTCACTTGTATCACCTGCCAATCTTTCTGTTTCAAGTAGTTTCCTTGTTTCAATAAAGTTTTGGATCCATATTGAACTAGATAAATTTTATGAATGATATTAGTGACGTGCCTAAAATATTGTGTCGCGTGCCACATTAGTGGCACGCGTGCCATTGGTTCGCCATCCCTGCTCTAGACCATCCCTCTCGGTGCAACAAATACCTATACTAGATACATATATTTATTGAATAAAGCAATTCGAAGTGGTCTGTATTCTGTCGAAACTGCCAGACGCGGATCGCGCTTTCGATCTTTTTGGATCTCATCAGCACAGCATATATTTACAATACATTGTACCACTTGAATTTCGTCCAGCTGCACAAAAGGACTACATACATAATTTTGCCATTAAAATCCGGAAACGATTTCTTTAGCAAGAGACCTCAATAAATCTTTTGCATTGCTTACGATTGAATACAAACAATCGAAGGAATTACACGTTCTATTTACATAGCGCAAGCAGTAACATGCATACGATTTATCGTATATTCAATTATACAGGCAAACCAAAGAGTCCAAATGCGCGTACGTAAGTATGCGGTTGGCGGCCGTTAATATTTTTTGACGATCGTTTCACTTTATTGCGATTCGCGGATTGCTCATTGTTTGCATTTGTTCCAGTGGCCGGAGACCGTGTCATAAATTTGCGTTTACTATCCCGCTAATTAAAATCAACGACAATCGTAAAGAGCGAAAACGAAACGGCTCTTAAAACCGCAGCCTGCCCTGGCCTACTGCGCACACAAACAACATACAAATGCATTTGGACCACATGAGTTATGCTTGAGAAAATATTAAGACGCAATCTACTGTTACTTAAAAAAAGAAATCCGAAAGCAATCAGGATCGTGCTTTGAGGCTTTTCTACTTACATTTATTTTTTAATTGGATTTAGTGCATGCGCACGTACCTGAACCTTTACGATCATATTTTATTTTACTCTAAAACACACAGTATAATGCAACTTTAATTTTAATATATTTTGTTAAATTTAATATATATTTATGAGATCAATTTGGGTTTAGAAGAAATAGAGGAACGCGGGAAGCCATATTCTAGTTTTATGGGTAATAATAGAGAAAACGATAGGATACCTACGATTTGAAGATTTAGAAAAAGCTTTTGACAATGTTAAATTGAACAAGATGTTAAATATACTTAAAAATGTAGGGATGAGTTACAAAGATAGAAGAGTGATACTTAGTTTGTATAAACCCTAGACAAAAATTTTCATTCTCTCCAGTCAGTCTTTCAGCGTCTCTCAGAGCGTCTCTCACAGTCTTTCACAGTCTCTCAGTTATTACCTAGGTGTTTTTATGGATCTGTCACAGTCTCTGTATGAAAGACTCGAACGATAAAATTGTTAATTCAGAGATTCGAGTCTCTCACAGAGAGACTGAATGAATAAAAGTGAAAAATTGAGAGATTCCAGTCTGTCGTAGAAAGACTAGGATCTCTGAAACATGTTGAACTTAGAAAATTTGAATCATGTCTATCGAGACACCACTTATTGAGAGATTCGAGTCTCTCGTTCAGAGGCGCTAAACAGTTTTTTTGACACTGTCTTTCAGCGACACCCGGGAGACTCGATGAGAGACGGAGACTCGAGTTTCGCTTTCAGAGACTCTGAGAGACTGTACATTTTTATCCCGGGAAGAGCAACGGGCACTTATAGAGCTGGAGCTGCAACGTAGAGAAGTAAATATTAGGAAGGGAGACAGACAGGAATGCACACTGTCACCGCTACATTTTAATCTATAGATCGAAGACACGATCAAAATCATTAAAAACAATACAAATGTAGGGATAAGATTAGTATGCTTAGACTTACAGATGATATAGCAGTATTAGCATATAGCAAGGAGGACTTACAGATAGCACTTTTTTCAGGTTCCGTCCGGGTACAGGATAATGGCGCCGAAAAAAAGAAGTACAGCAATAATAATTTAATAAGTATACTTAACAAAAAATCTGGCTAATGAAAATTGATAATTATGATTCTATTTGAATAGGTCGTTTGTCCTAATTCATATATATTATTTATCGATTACTATGCTAAAGTTTTTGTTGATATATCAGGTTTTAATTATCGATAAATTATTAATATTATTGTCACCTTGCAGACCTTCATTGTTTATAAACATTAAACATCTCGTTGAAAATCCGCCACGAATTAAAATTTCGTTGGTTTAGTGTTCAAATGACTTTTGTGGTTTGGGACGTTGGTAAGGGTAAGCTCGCCAGAACGAAGACATGAACCATTAATCGTAGTGGTGCCGGGTTACCAGATCAAACTGGTATTTATTAGTTAATACAATTTTATAAAAATCGAAATAGAGTGCGCTCATTTGCGATATGTATCATTTTGAAGAACAATCGACCTCCAAGCAAGCTGGATGAAAATCATGATTTTTTAAAAAGTCAATTTTGTATTCTGGCCTTCGGCTTAGGAAGCAATTTACACTCGCGAAAGAGTCCCTTACTTTTTTGCCTTGGTGCGTAATATAACATTATTTTAGAATATCTTCTCAGAAAATAATTTGAACTGATTAAAAATATTGCGCAGTTCTCAGAAACAGCAGTCCCTATTATACTTCGTGCACTTACACATATTTTATGGGCACTTTGTGCACACATAATTGTTAGTGCACTAAACGTCTAAATAAATTATCATTTTCTTGACAAAGCAAAGCCTAAGCAAAACTCTCATTAAATTCACGTACGGCGTAATAAATGGCATGAGTTCGAAAATAAACCAAGAAATTCCCATGAGCAAGTGGCTGC
Organism: Agrilus planipennis; assembly: GCF_000699045.2. Taxonomy (NCBI): domain Eukaryota; kingdom Metazoa; phylum Arthropoda; class Insecta; order Coleoptera; family Buprestidae; genus Agrilus; species Agrilus planipennis. The sequence goes on from NW_020438897.1 coordinate 37,719, forward strand.
CAATATATGAGAATATACATATGGCATTTCATTATACAAACGTGTATAAATTTATAGATTCACAACTAGCGCACACATTTAATGTTTCATAAAATATAATTTTTAAAATTTAAACGAAAACAAACAGAGTTTATGCCACAGAATTACTATTTCACCACGCTTTTTAGTGTCTTATTCCTCAGGTGGAAGAAGAAAAAAAAAATGTAGATTGAAATATACAAAATACACATATTCATGACAAAGAATCAATCTAGACACTTAGAGAAACAACATTTTGTGTTCCTAATACTTCATTGCATTTCTTTAATAGTTAAATATATGGGGACATTCTAGCAAATAGAGTAGGTAAAAGGATAATTAAGAAGGTCCTTTCTCTTGCGATCTAACTGCGAACTGGACCCAAGCTTCGGGCAGTCTGAAATCACTAATGCTCATCGGGCACAAACAGCAACAAATAAACTTGATTATTGAATTAAAATTCGTCTTAAATTTTTGGTAGGGTGCATTCTTAAACATCACCGAGTGCAACGGAACTTAGAACAATTGTCTTTTCCACCAAGTATTTGGGCAGATTGTACTTAACAAGCACATGCGAATCTTTTCATTCTGAATTTAATCAAAACTAATTTTACACATTCTAACATCAGTGTGTGTATACGAGGGCGGTTCAATAAGTACCCGTGTTTGAAGACACAGGATGTTCCTGAGGGAAATTGGTGTTGTCATCGTGTGCTGCCATCTATCAAACCACGTCAAAACGAATTTCAGACTGATTGATAGGTTAGTTTGGATTTGGCAGCCATTCCACTCAGACGTGCTTCGTTATTTTTGCTAAGATGGAAAAAGAGCAGTATCGTTCGGTAACTCGCTTTTTGTCTGGATGGGAAAAAATGCGAGGAAATGAAAACAAAGTTGGATACTGTTTATGGAGGCATTTCGCCATCTACGACCACAGTTAGATATTGCTTCAACGAATTTAAACGTGGGCAAAGATCCGTTTTTGATAGGAGCGACCAGGAAGCCTGGCAAACGTTGTTCCCGAGGATTTTTTAGGAAAAGGAAGAACTATCACTGGACAATACTACAGTGAGTTATTGGACCGCTTCGACAAAAAATTGAAGGAGACACGGACGCATTTCACGAAAAAGACGGTGCGTTTTCAACACGATAACGCACCGGCACATTCATCAGGAGTTGTTGCCGCCAAAATGCATGAATTACACGTTATGAATGTGCTGTCGCACACCCCGTATTCACTCGATTTGACTCCCTGCGACTTCATCTTGTTCCCTACCATGAAGAAATGACTAAATCTTATTTTTGGAGGGGTAAAAGAAATGGCAGGGTCGTTGGGAGAAGTGTATCTTTCTAAAAGGGGACCATGTTGAAAAATAAAAAACAAATTAAATTAAAATAACACGGGTACTTATTGAACCGCCCTCGTAGAATCTTTAAAAAATAGCCAAATAGATTCGTACATTCTGACAAATTATGTCAAAAAATAAATTTAGACAAATTAAAAAATCCGCGCTAATAACAAACAACAGTTTATGCAAATTTCAATGTACCCTTTCTGCGATTTGGCCCGCGGTTAGGTCATTCATTAGGGCTTGTCAGGGAAGCTAAAAACGCTCGTTAAAAACCGAATTATATGTATGTATTTAGTTTCAAAATTCAAAAACCAACAAAATGTTTTAATGACTATAGTGTGAGACGTCTGTATACATAACATTAGCATAAATTGCAACAAAATGCAAAATCAAGACAGAAAGTCATGCTTTCGATGTTTATTTCATATTTCAGATTCAGACGCATTCCGATGACGATATTTCACATTGATTCCAAACAAAAATATGCATCGAGGTCTTCTCGGTTTTGAATAATATGTTGACTTGGTGATAACGGTTATTGACCGCAACCTCCTCACTGACAACATGTACTTACGAGGTCGCATAATAATATAACAGGACGAACACATACAGTATGGTTAAAAATAATTTAGCGCCTGCAAGTGAATATAAGGAAGAAGAATTATTTGTATATAAAAATATTAATAATATTATTGACGAGGTTGGCGTTCAAAAATGTTAAAATAAATGTTTTTTTTTTTTAAATAATGATTGATGAAGTTTACATGACATTGATCGCCATCAAATTTATATCTATTCATTTTTATATATAGAAAATTATCAATTTTTAAGGAAACCACTCAAATCTGGTGACAGATAATAATTACATACATACATACAGTGAAAGGTTCTTATTCACGGTTTCCTTATTCTCTTTTTAATTATTCGCGGGTGAAAAAATTGCACCCTAGTTCCTGTATCCCATTTATTAAGGGGTTGATTGCAATAGACCGCTCGTGCCTAGTGTGAATTTTTCCGAAAACATGGGTTCTATTCTAAACATTCTGATTTAACGCTGCGAGATAAATATGTGATTTTCTGTATGGTAACGAATAAAGGTTCACACGAACTCGGTACGTTTTTTATTTTCAGTAATATGGTCATTAAAAGCTTTTACAAGTGCTTAATGTTGATGCTTTTTGTAGGACACGTATTTTCAAAAGAAATTAAAAAAATAAAAAATAACCTTCGGCATGCTTTAGAACAAAGATTTATCTATCTTACTAAAAAATTTCAAACGTCTATTCCAAACATTAAATTCATGATATCTAGAGCCGATAAGCTTGTTTTTACTCTACGGCACATGTACTGCTGAATCCCCTCAATGTATCTGCATCTTTTGAGTATGTACTGTTGGTACGTGCCGAGGCAGTTTTTATAAAAGATGTAACCGAGTGGACTAATTCAAAATTCAAAACAAGAAAAAATCACTGAATTTTTTAAACCACCCTTGTCTAAAGCTGATTATAACGATTAATTTTAATTGCGAATTTCTCAATAAGTTGATTTTATTTTGATACATATTGGTTTTATTTTGGAACCTTAGAACGTATCCCCTATGATTCCATGTAAATTACCATTCCATATCCACGGTTTCTGTATTCNTTACCCTTGTCTAAAGCTGATTATAACGATTAATTTTAATTGCGAATTTCTCAATAAGTTGATTTTATTTTGATACATATTGGTTTTATTTTGGAACCTTAGAACGTATCCCCTATGATTCCATGTAAATTACCATTCCATATCCACGGTTTCTGTATTCACGGTATATTTATGGAACGTATACCCCGCGAATAAAGAGCTTTTACTGTACTTCTAAAAAGATTTAAGGCAAAAATAAAATTTAGAGAACATTTATTTCGACTTGTCAAGTTATATGCATCAAATTGCCCCTCGGTATAATAATGCCCTTCAGCGAACCCATCGACCAATGTCCTGATCTTTCTCCGTCTTCTGCACTATTCTGGCCTAACATCATCAATCGTATTGCATTCTACCGTTATAATCCACACGCCTAAGGCATTAATGCATACTTCTTCTCAGCCATATAAAATAGGTACAATAGTTTGCTTCGCTGCGCTGATCTGAACGTTGTATAATGGATGCACGAGAATCCGAAGAGGAAAAAGAATAAAAACGCTCCAGGTGGATTCATTTCTTGTTCTTTTACCGATGGTCAACGGCAGATCTGGCGAAACACGACACACGACCAATCGTAATAGTAATAAAGACACACTCTTGCAAGTGGTAATCGAAGCGCCTCTCGAAAGTCCCGTTGCATCTTTTCATGTTACCGGACGATCTTTTCATATTACCGGACGAGAAAAAGGACAAAACATGTAATTTATAGATCATGCATGGTAAACGTACTTATTTAGGTGCGTTAATTAGTAAAGTGCTTTAAATATTTCGAAATCCAATTGGACATGTATATGTACTTATTACTTTTACAGAAGTTACAGAGCATTGCCAGACCATCAAGGCTAAGGCAGGGTATTAAGGATGTTTGGGAGGTAAAATCAGAGACAAGAGTACATAAAATTAGAAATTCGTGACTAATTAGGTTTTGCAGCATATCATGAGGTAAATAAATACTATCTATACTAAAAAGAAAGTATACGGTTTGAGAGAAAATTTGGAATTTGACCCATCTGAAGAATCCCCTCAACGAAAAATACATTAAAAGCATATAATTTTATTTATGCTTAAAAATGTTTGGGAGGTACAATCGGTGACAAGATTACATAAAATTAGAAATTCGTGATTAATTAGGTTTTGCAGCATATCATGAGGTAAATAAATACTATCTATACACAAGAAAAAGTATACGGTTTGAGAGAAAATTTGGAATTGACCAAAAACTTTGAATAAAATAAGATATAACGAATAATATGGAAAATTTTTAACTGACTTTTGGCAGTGAATATGCCTTGATTTCAACTTCGAAACAAAAAAATATTTAGTTTCAATCTCTATTAATAATGAGCGTAAAACTTTTTAATATGTTTAAATAATAATTAAAACTTTAAAATTGCATTTATTTCAGACAATTATAAATATTATCATTATATTATCAAGTAAAAACGAGATTTTCAGCTAATTTTTCATTTTTTCCTCGATAACCATTTAGTGAATTTGATTCTTCAAAGTTCAAATTACTTGTTATAAAAGTTTGAAATTTCTGGTAGCTTTTTTTCTGTTAATAAAAATAAATTTTATCTGTTCGGTTAACGAATCTCCATAAAATGACGTGTAAAATTACAATTTTTTAAAATTTCAATAACTTTTTAATGATTTAGTGAAACGAATTGTAATTTTTACAAGAGTTTTAGAATTGAATGAGGAACGTTCTTCCAAATTTTTATTTGTCTCATAGCATTTTGACATACCTCCCAAACATCCTTAAGTAAAGGGTGCCTTTAGCTGTATAGTGTATAGTAGTCATGACAGAATCTAGGGCCCAGTAAGACTTAGCTATCGATTCCCATACCTCAGAAAACATATTGTTTTTTTTACGTAGATGTTGATAGACTGAAGCAGATACAATTTCGTACGTCCAAGCTCTGAATCACCCGATAGTAATACTTTACTGTAGAATTAATTTTAATTTGATAAACAGAAGATAGCATGAGGTCAAGCCCTTAACCCTATATGTATGCACTCTAGAAACAGACGAGAGCATAAACAATGTATACACTTTAAATCGAGAAACGATTGAAGAAGCGGATCTTAACTTAAAAATAAATAACTTTATTGATTAGCTCAGCTAACATTTACTCTTATAATATAAATAAGTTAATTTAAAAAATTAGAAGAAGTAGAAAAGCAAAGTTGCTATGGGAGTCATTATTAAGAAAATGGAGAGATTGCATCTTCTGAGACATGAAGGATTAGGGACATATTAGAAGCAGGAACAGTACTAAAGAAGGACAGAGGTCAACCTAGATTAAACTACTATTCGCAAATAGTCAGGAAGGCGGGATGTTCTTATTTTAGGGAAATACAAAGATTGACTCGAGATAGGAAATAGTAGACGAGCTTCCTGTGATGATGAATATATTATTGAAAAAAAGACATATATGTGTGCAAGCTTGCTTTTTATCAAAACGTTTCGGCACATCATCTTCGAGAACTTGCCTGTAATAAAGTCAGTTGAGTTATTGGGGAGTTCGCTCGCGGGGGAGGGAAGGGGTGTTCTTTACTTCGTGGTCACCTTATAGATTCTGCATTTTTTACAACCCGGTAACAAAGGATCGATTATAAATGAAACTGATGTCCCTTTTAACTATAAAAGTTGACCTATTTACTTGAATTAATTAATGTAAATGCAAACGCAAAGTAGTTTTATCAACTTAAAAAGTCAGTAGTTTTAAATTCACATTGAAATTAAGAAAATAAAACCACCTTAGACAACATTTCATTTATCTTCACGAGCAGGGGCGACCACTGAGGGTGACGAGCTCGGTAACCGCCAGGGGCTTCGCTCTTGCGCACTCGCGTAATTTTTCAAATAGAAAAATATTAGATACTAATAGTACTAATGCATATTTAAATTTCTGAGTCTTAAAAAAGGCCGCAAGCATCATTTCTGGATTTTTGATTCTTTCAAGTCATTAATGCACCTTGGTTTATTTATCATTATTAATGATTTGTTATCTTTGCGTTTATTAATTTATGTTAATTTCCCATAAACAATTTTGCAATTCTAAATTTATTTATTTATAACTTTGAAAAAAGTATCATCATTATTAAAATTAATTCCACAAAGACAAGGGCCTCGCAAAGATCTACCTGCCAAAAGCCCCCGTTCAAGCGACTAAACTGTATTTGGTCAATAATAAAGAAAATTATGCGTTTATTACTGCTTAGCTATGGTAACATACTTATATTCATTCATTATATATATTTGGTAAATTCTAAATTTTATCTTAAAGGTTTATAATAATTTATCTATAATCGAAATGTTTTCAATTAAACAAGCGCCAGCAACTGATAACAACTCATCGTTGTTTTAAAAAGGTCAATAACAGTATGTATTTATAGTGTAACAGCAACAAGCTAAACAACATTATAACAATCAAAACAAACAGAAAAAGTTAATAATTGAATACTTGCATGCATTTACTTTGAAATTCATGAACTTATACATGCATACGACAAGAAACGTTTAATTATATTATTTACTTATAACTCTATACATATTAACAATTTCGGTAGTTTGACCGGGATCTGTTTAACGGACCGACGAATGGAGAAATCTGTCCATTCGATTTCGTGATCTGATACAAGCAATGATGGTACACATGGAAGACTTTTATAATATGCTACGGTCATTCCTTTGTATTATGTTTCTCTAATCGCTCAAGTCATCACCGTAGAGTTATATACAATTCCTACTTAAAACAAATACATAATATTCGTGATGAAACAGATAAGATCGGAACGTATTTGTCAGATCGATAGGGAAAGAAACAGGGGATCATGATTCGTGACGTTGAAAGACTACTGCAGTCATTGTTCAGACCGCGTAAAAGAAATATTATTAGGAATGTATATTAAATAGTGTATGTATGTATGTATGTGTAAACTGCTAATTGGAATATTCAAATAACAAAGAATGTTATGTTACTCGAATAAATGCATTTTAAAATTTTTGAGGGCTGTGTTACGCTCTGTCAAAAACATTTTGAGAGTTCATTTAGTTTAGGGGTAGTTTTCAGAGAAGCAGGTGATATTTTCAGTAGACGTGGTTAAAAAATATATTCCATGCGTTTATCAAATATACAAAGCTGTCAAGGAAAATGTAATTTCTAAGTTTGATGAACTTTTTGCCTTTTCTATATTGTAAGATTCACCGAGAAATTTTGGCAAATATGCTGTGATGTTTAAAACTCTTCAAATATGTAGTTCTTTATTTGAACATCTATTAATAACACTTATTTCGAACTTGTATTAAACTCCCCTTATTGTTAGTTAATTTTCGAATAACTTAAAGAAAAGGGAAGTATTTAACTCGGCTGTGTTGTGTATAATACGCGATTACTTTGCCGATTGTGAATCGATTTCAATGATTCTTTTTTTATTGAATAGGCCACATCTCAAGACTGATCCTATTTAAATTTGAAGAATGCTGGAAAATTAAGAGGGAATTTTTGTTTTTAACTTTATAATGTAAATTTGTACAGAATAGGTAAACTACTCAAGTATATTTAAATTATAGGAATTGACGTAATTATGGAAGCTATTTGAGTGACACACACATAAATCTAACAATCGATTGCCTGACGTTCTAATAAAACTTTTCGAGTAAAAGCATATTGTAAAACTTTACTCAACATTCTCAAACTAATATTTTAAGAGTCATTCGTTAGGTTTCCCAACAACTGAATGAATGCTTTTAAGTGAAGGCAGGTAAACAATAGGGCACCTGTCGGCGAAAAGATTGGCGACAGCGTACAGAAAAACATTCGAATTTGTCTCCCAAGTTCGTAGAAAATTAGGGCCTCCACCAGTAATAAACCGGAGACTTTCGATGTTGTGGGTCTGACGATAAGCAGTTCCGCCGATCGACGTCTGGGTCTTTGGTGCGGTGTTTAACCGATAAGTGGTGCGCCTCTCGCTATCTGCTTACAAGGTAAAGCACTCAGACAGGTAGTGTCGAGGTCTAATGGAATGGTCGTCTTCGACGTCTTGCCTCGTCGGTGGCGGAGGACAAAGAGGGCAACAGGTCTGTTCCTGTTCTTTCAGCCTCTTCGGTCGTCCCGTCCTATCTTTCTTTCACGAAAACGATAATAATAATTACTATTGTTTCGTAAAGATAACAGGAGCCTTCAATAAAATTAAGCATCCTTTTTCCACGTTAAAATTATTGTGTATCGGTGGCGAAACGATAACGTTCCAAACGTTCCGATATCAACCTTTTTGGTTAATTGCTACGGAATGGAACTATTTCAGTACCATTTATTCTATGTCCCATGTGCCCAGTAACATTTGTTGTCAAGGTCGATCAAAATTTGTACGACTAACTTAAGATTATATGTGTTGCTGTGAATGATCCTAGTTGTTAATTAGTTTTATGTTCAAATTTCGCCAGATTTTCTTTATTATGTTGATATTTGATATTAATGTCCTTGTTTATTTATACAATTAGAACATAGGTTTCAGGACTTTGTAATAAAATTATATACTCATCCTTTCAAAGAAAATGCTGCTGATGATTTAGGAGTCTAAAATACTGACACATGTATTTTCACAGTAGAAATCATATTTTAAAAAGAGAAAAATTAGATTGTAGTAGATAGTAATAAAAAGATTCAAATGTGACTACTTCAGATTAACGTTATTGATTTCTCTACTACCTTTTCCCCCGAAAATTCTTGGGAATTCAATATTTTATGGAGCATTTAGAAAATATAAAATTAAATACGCTTAATAATCAGTCTTCCTCAATTAGGGATAGGAAATTTTAAACTCATCCTAGTATCTTTTCTTTACTAGAGCAACGCAGCTTTTCAAATATAATAAAGGAAAATGAAATTAACAAAAGAAAAATCAATTGGATTTATTGGATGCAATCCGAGAGGTGTTCTACCTCCTACAGGCGTTTACTCATCCTTTTTGTTTATAAAATGTGTTTTCGGGAGCATTTATTACAGTGGACACGATGTTTACCCTTTTTTACAATTTTGAAATTTTTAATTTTGCTTTTAATTTGTAGGTTAGACATTTCTCGAGTTCACGATCTTTTTTTCTCGTGTCAAGACCAAATTTTTCAGAAAATCTTCAAGAATTCTTCTCATTCGGAAAACCTACTTTATATAAATTAAATAGACAATAACTGGTACAAAGGTACGAAAAAAAGGAGTTGCTCACGGACATAGATTCCAATTACACAATATTACAAAAACTGATAAGGGCGATAAGCCAAGTACACTATACACACAGAATATAGACACGATCAGCGGTCGTAGTATTGCATACCCACATGTAGACAAATATTTATAAAAATCAAACACAAAGTACTTATAGTTTATTCACCAAAAACAAGTTGCTACTTGTTGGTGGGTCTCGTTGTTATATGACTAATCAACTCATTTCCAAGTACGAGAGGAATTTTATCAGTTAATGTTATTTGTTGTGGCTGTAGTGGCTTCCTTACAACTACAGAAATTGTCATAATGCAACCAATGTACTGTGAAATATTTATAACGTTAATATAAAATTTTGTTTAAAAAATTAACGTTTTCAAATGCAGATAATTGCTACTCATTGTGTGACTTAACAAGCTCCCTTTCTAATAAGGATATCGACATACCAAATCGAACTGAACTACCTCGGCGCGGTGTAGTAACCAAACAAAATACGTTTACGGCGAGCTGATGAGAACCAAAGAGTTGCTTCGACAGAATACTGATCACTGAGAATTTTTTGTTCTGTTTTATCGTAAACCTTTAAGAAACTTACTTAAGAGTTCTAACAATATTTCTTTAGAAAAACAATACCGTTTATTAGAAATATTTTGTGTATAAAAAACTACGATTAATTGCGTGCTTAGATTTATAAAATTGCTAGTAGGTTTTTTTAAATTACCATCGCTTCTGTGGAAGATGTTTTACCTCTTCAACCGTTTTTCATAACTTAGTAATTTAATAAAAAAACAAGTATGCTCTTAACGATCGTTTAACCGTAAATACATATGATGAGCTTTTTTAGTAATTTCGGATAAAATGTTAAGAAAGCCAGATAAACACGTTAAAAAAATTTTAATAGTGGAAAATATTTAAGTGAATTTTTACATTCATATTAAACCAGATAAATTTTGAGTTTTTGAAATTTCCAGCAATGCTGCTCGCAAAAAGTTTGATATTTGATATAACTTAAGCTTTTAGTGAAACGAAGTGTAACTACATTATAATTTATTTTGTACCTAATGTATATTTAACTACCCAATATCTCTTCGAAAATACATTAGCTGTTTTCAATCCAAATTTCCCGGAATCGACAGAAAATAGACTAGCAAAAGTTGTAGATTTTGTCTCAGAATTATTCAATATGTGGGGCTTCTCATTATCGAGACAGAAACACTATTATTTAGATCCATGTGATGCTGCGGTTTTATAATTACATAATGACATTATTGCATATTTAATTAGATAAGGACTACATTGTTGGGAATAGAAATATATTATTTGCATAAATATTTTTAAGTGCTCTTGCACTTGTGTGTACTAATTATCCTAATATCATAAAATTGTTTCCGTATGCGACAGATTTGAATTTAAAATTACCCATAATAAGCGGATATTTAAATGGGAATTTTACGATAATTAAGTAAAAACATTAGTACGTAAAATACACAAGTTATCGTTTTACCGTTTGACAGTGACAGACGTTGCATATAGTTGTTCCAGCAACAAATAAAAGGAACAACGACAACTATGCGCCTTATAATAAAACAACGCAAAAAGGAATAATATAATTGTTATTATTATTATTATTGCAATATTGGCGCCAGCGTTTTGCAAACTAGCGGAAATTCTCTGAGTAATTTATGGCAAGCATAAAAAAGTAACATTTCAAAATGCAAACTCAACAACGCTTTTTGCATAAATTATTTTGCACTTGCAAAGTTTCATCAGCGGCCAGATTATAAATTGTCCATTATGACATATAACATACACCGTTTTACTTTCTTGAAATGCCTTTTATACGTATAACATGAATAAAATCATTAAACAGTAATGACTAACCACACACAATGGCAGTACGTTTCATGGATTCTTAATTAAGCGACCTAAAACCTACCTACATATGTATATACAATACAGACAAGTGAAAATCCAACGATTTTGATGCATTTAGAAATCGATTAGCTTTTTTGATTTAACATTACGGTACTTATAATTTGCAAGTGTTTAATTTTAAATGTTCGAATGCATAGATAGATTACGGTATTTACAGTTTTTTTATTTTCAAGATCAACTTATGTCTCAACTCATAAAACTCATGTCAAGCGATTTCATAATCAATAAAGATTATATCTAACACTAATAAACGTATTACGTCTAACTCTTAAAATATAAATAAGTAGACAAACAAAATTTTTAATTATATGAATTTTTTTATAATTTTGCTAATATGGCTAAAACAATTTTCATACTAAAAAGCTGAACATGTTAGATAAAATGTTTAGCAAACAACGGTCCATTACTGATTACTAATTAAATTGATAAGTTTTGTTTTATCTCGTTTTTTCTTATCGCAAAATCTCTGTATTAATCAGCTTATCTTCCAGAGGCATTAGTCATTGGACGGGCAAACAAAAGCTTTAAAAATCAATGCATTTTAATATGGATCAAATTTACACAAAGAAGAAAGTAACTCTTTGTTGCCAAGTATATCTGATAGATAATAATGCACCTTATGATATATCTGCACTTATTTATTCGTTGCAGTCTTTACAAAAAGTGGGTGATTAATTATTTATTAGAAGTGTTTGTTTACTAACGAAGAACAATGGAACGCGGTAAGTTATCCTCAATAAAAAATGTGTAATATTAGAAATAATGTAATGTAAGTAAAACAACAATACTGACATGCAAGGGAAGAAAATGTAGTGAAAGAGCGAATATAAAGATAAGAGACAAAAAATTAGAAGTAGCCGATTTTGGGTTTCTAGAAAGTCAGGACGGAAGGAGTACACAGGGATATAAAGCAGGGTCGAGTCGTCTTCAATAAAAAGAAGTCACTTCTACGCTCGCGAACGGTTAATTTAGAAATTCGAAAAAGGTTGTTAAAGGTGTATGTTTGAAGAGCGGCACTGTACGGGTGCGAAACATGGACAGTGGGTGCGGCGGAAAAGAAAAGGTTAGAAGCGTTCGAAATGTGGTGTTACAAGCGAATGATGAGGATATTGTGGATAGAGAGGGTTAGAAAGAAGAGGTATTAGAAAGAATAGGAGAACAGAGGACTCTATGGAAGTCAATAAGAAATAGGCGAGATAGGTTGGTAGGACATTTTCTTAGGCATGAAGGTCTAGTCAGAGATATATTAGAGGCAGAAACAGGAGTTAGGAGGGGTAGAGGTAGACCTAGATTAGATTACTGTTCGCAAATAATTAAGGATGTGGGTTGTTCTAGTTCTAGGGAAATACGAAGATTAGCTCGGGATAGGAAAGAGTGGAGGTGCGTATCTAACCAGAGTTAGGACTGACGACCTTATGATGATGAATATTAGAAATAGCCGCTAAGCTATAAACAAAAGCATTTTAGAAAGCCGTCACCTGTCGGTATTAATTAAACGCGAATTTTTTGTGTCGTTGGAATTAAAGCAACAATGGATACATAACCATTTCCCGTAGAAGACAAAGGTAATTTTCCCATTTCGTTCCGGTATAAGAAACACCATAGATCTAAAATCGCCGGTCGGCGCCAAAATACGCAACGCTTGAAAAAATAAAAAGGCAACGCTCTAGAAAATAAAAAAAAAAATGACAAACGTTATTAAACAATAGACAAACATATATGTTTGTACTACATTGTCATTAAGTGACGACTGACGAAGGGAGAAAAGTAAACAGACGGTCGGTCCTAGAAACTTGCCGCTCTAGTGACTTTGCGTGTTCATCTAATTGCGGAGACTCGGGTGGATTTAATTGTACATAATGGTCTTGTGGCGCCGGCTTGTTCCGTCTGTACCCGCAAACAAACAAGGACTAAACCGTAATAACAGATACAGCTGCTTCCCTTGCGTTGCAATCTCGACTTCCGAAATGACAACGGACGTTCTTCAATAGAATATCAATTATGGAAAATGTGTATGTTTTCTACCTAAACCTATATTCTAGATAAACCCTTCTTCAGATAACAAGGATAACACGCAAAAGTAATGTTTAAAAAGGAATTTTAATGGGGTAATTGGCTTTGTGCTATCTCTGAAATTCAGATTTATTATTGGCATATATAATTATTATTTATTGGGTTGTCCATAAATTACGTATCAGAAAAATTCGTCACTTTTTAACCCCCTCCCAGCCTTCAATTAACTAACATAATTTATGAACTGCTCCTGATTACTTAGTGATGAGGATTTCGACTCGTGGTCAGAGTGCTATGGTGAACTTTTTTGATGTTCTTTCTGCCTATATGTCGAGCTGATGGAATTACTCTAGGGGCACTAGGGGCTAGTGCCCAGGGCGCCAAAATTCAGGGTCTGAGATTTTTTCGCTATTAAAAATGCTTGAAAAATTGTGTGATTTTGAAATAAAAATAACTATAATTTTATATATTTGTATAAAAAATGACTTATTTATTTAAAAAATCTGAAGAACAGTTGACCTTGCAGGCCGTTCCTCAAATTTTTTTATTATTTTCGAGCTCAAAATGGACAAATGCGTTTGCATTTGCAAGAAATTGAGCTCTAAGGGGTTATAAATCCGATAATTGTTTCAAATTACTTGTTTAATATTTGGGCAGAAATATCTTGTTTTCTAACAACAAATCAATTCATGAAAATAATTTGCATTATGCAAATTATAATTGTATAACAAAAAAATACTGCAGACGAAATTAATTGAATTACAATACATTAAAATCTACATTCTACAGGATACCGTAGGTACTGAAATTACTACTAAACTAAAACTTTGGTTGGCGAAGTTTCAAGATAGGATACCTATTAAGGTCGAGAGAAATATACATATATCATGGGCGAATGCTCTTCCTTCCTTTTTTGTATTTTAGTCTACAATTTTTGATTAATAACTAAATATAGTATTCTCTTCCCTTGTGCCTGAAACTTGTAGGCCAAAAATCTAAAAATAATTATAGTTCCGCACAAGTTTTATAAATGTTACATACAAGCAAAATATTAAACGCATATATCTCTGACATTTATAGTTCCAAAGAAAACAAATATAAAGATCATTAATTTCTTATTTATGTATATGAGCCCTGAAGATTGTGAATGAAAATATATCTGTACTATTGTTATTATAGTTTTAATACAGCGGCTTAATAAAATTTTAAATTTTCAAAAAAAATGTAAGTATTACCTATGTGCATATTTACTTGCGTGTATGTTCAGAGAAAAAACAGTCGCTTTTTTTAAACAAAACAATCGGACTTTTAACGACGTGTAACCGCAGACTAGGGAAATTGCATTTGTTGCGTTATTTTGATAATTAAATTTAAATAATGGAGTAAATTAATTATCTAGCTCAGTGCAATTTCATTGCACAAGTTGTTTCAATTAATTCTGCGGTATGTACGAACTGTAAGGTAACGCTCACGGCACACGATAATTGAATAATCACGCTGCAGTGATATGCTTAGGAAATCACACATTTTCCTATGAAAATTTCTCTTTCATTTATTTGCATATCCATATAAAAGTTGTAAAATTAATTCCAGCTACCAAGTTGAAAACTATCATGTGATGATGAAATTCGTTCACTCAGGATTTTGCTTACCGCCAACATTCAAAAAACGAAATATAATAAAAAGCTATTTATATTACTATACTTGCAACTTGTATATCTAGGATTCCAGTTCCAATTAGGTACTTAAAAAAAACAATTTACTCACTTTATAATTGCATAAAATTATTAGTTACTTAAAAACAAACAAGTTCAATAAAGAGGCATTGTGAGATTAAATACTGAAACTAATTTATCTTCTTCGTTCAAAGTAATTCCATCGTACTCATGTTCGAGCGTTTTAATTTTTTATTCGGTTTATCAATTTGAGCGCTGTTGTACAGTTCCGTACGACTAAAGCGAACATGAGAATGCTTATTACATGATTACAACTAACAGTTAAAGAAAACTAATTTTACATTACAATGAAGACTTGAATTTTTTCAAATAATTTTTTGTTATCCTGAAACAGTATTGTTTCACTACCACTGTGACTTTGTTAGATAACGACTTAATAAAGTAATTAGTATATTTTCTACTGATTCACATATTACGTAATTGTTTTACTTTCTAGCAGTTATCAGTTATATTAGTTAATTTAGAAATTTGTTGGCTAAAATTAATGAACGATAATTTTTTAACGGAATACACACTGTTTACTACATAAACAACCATGCCCTTGGTTCATATACGTATTGTTTTGTAACCTCATTAAGCTTTTATTTTATTTTTTTAATAGGTATATATATATTTTGAAAGATACACGAAAAATCGAGTCGCCTGGAACTAAACTAGAGATAGGCCGGGTACTAGGTTTGGATACTAGCAATGATACTAGTAACAATGATAACTTAATAAGTATAACAAAAAAAACCTACCGAATAAGGGAGAAGGAGAAGTATTGCTTAACGTGACGCGATATAACAAGGGAGGAAGAGAATCTACGGAAATGTGACGTTTGCAGTTCATAAATTTTATTTTAATTCTTTTCTTAAATTGACAGTTCTTAAAATTTTTCATTACGAAAGTCGTCATTCTCATTGCTACTTTTAATCACAAGAAACCGTTTATAGGGAGGGGTGTGAACTAATTAAACTAAAAACTAAAATAGGTTTCGATACTCAGGGTGTCATCCATGTCTCTAATAAATGAGAATATGACATTTCGGATGCCGGATGGTGGAATATTTGGAATACTTCGTTTAGTTTCTGTAGCGATGTGACCTTCAGTTTGACCGACGCAAAGTAGAAAAGAATAGCACTAGGCCAGAAAAGAAAGGAGACAACTCTCGGTCAAACTCTTAACCGGTGAGGAGCGTATAATCCGTACAGTACTGCAAGGAAAAATTGACCATTTTATCCACTACAATTGCATTACTCAAATGTGCTGTTATTGGTACCATTTACTACTGAAAATATCAACGAGATGGTTATTTATATTTGAAGACATATTAAAAGCTTTAACGCTTGTTTTCGACTCGCACTACTATTCATGATTGAACAAAACTTTTGGCAGGTACTGTATGAAAAAGTATGTTTAATGAACAAGAATCGAGAGTATAATCACCTTTTTTCTCCCTACCCACGATTTTGCCAGCGCGCATCAAAGACATTGGAAGGGAAATATCGCTAGAGAAAGTAAATGAAATATAACAGTGTTTCGTTTATTTTGAAATATGTCCACATCTTCTATACGGAGCAGTACATACTACCGTTCGTAGTTTCTCAACATTCCGACCGACCAAATGGCCATCAGAAGGATGAGAAGTAGAAGTGTACATGCCCCCTGTAATTTTGCGACCATGCAGCTTGGCCCAGCCACGGCTATAGCCAGCCAGCCAGCCAGCCAGGCCATATAACTGAAGCATGTCATTATTTACCTGGTGAGACAAACGGTCTCTACGGGTTGGCTCGTTGTAGAGCCCAAAAGGTCTTTTATCCGTCGGCCGCGACGTTGTCGTTAGACGCAATCATGCCAGGAGTTAATCACGCTATAATGGATGGGTATGCGTATAGTTTTCGGAAGAGGGAAACGACCCCGGTCACCGTCATATGTGTGTACGGTCGCGTTTCGTAATCACCCACCACTTTTCCGCCGCCGTTAATTCATCTCTAATTTCAGTAATTTACCAACCGAAATTAGGAAGAAGGAATTTTGTAATTGCCCTGTGTATAACACAACATCTACAGAAAGAAAATTTGAATTTAGATCGGTATCGTAATTTTATAAGCAGCAGCTTTGTTTAAACAACGAATTTACATTCGAAACGATTGGCCAACATTAGACATCGGTTTCGTGGGAACGAATGCCCAAACAAATAACGTCTTTTCAGAAATATCTAAGTATGTTTTCGATTGCCTTCTCAACTGCGAAAAATTTGTAGGTGTTAAAATCGATTTTATTGTTATCCTTACCCAAATGGTCACCAACATTTAGATAAAGTTACGGGTTTAATGTCATAACTTTTCTACAATCACATCAATAGAATCATAATCGTGACAATTAGGACATTTTTAAATGTCTGTGATGTTTAAATGTAATATTGGAGGTTTAAGTGGTGGATCCCAGAGAAGAATATGGGAGAAATTTTCCTTCCATGACTTATGGAATCCTCTAGTAAAGCCGTGTACTATTAACGCGATACATGGATTTTGATTGGTATAAGCAATAAAAACCTTTTAACTTAAAAAGCCTTAATGTCTAATATGATCTATTTATGATTCTAGAGAAACAACAGTGGAATACAAACTATATAATACATACAATTTAATCGATTGGGATTTTCTTGTATAAATATTTCTATTATCTTTTATCGCAGACCACCTACACGTATTTATTGCACTTAATTGTTAATTCAGTATGCGAAAAACATACGTACATAAGAATGCTTATTAGTATGAAATGTATAGATATAACAATGCCGCATAGAAACCATCTGTTTTGAAACTAAATTATCTTCATTTATACAAAAGTCATAACTTTAACTATAATTGAGTGCTAGGTGTAGTTCGAAAAAGTGCATCACGTAGTAGAAAACTCGGCAATAAATTAGTCGTTTGTCCGTATGCAAACTGCTTTAAAATTGTAAAACAATCAAGTAGGACATGCTTCAACTACTTAGAAGAAGAGTTTACGTGTGGGGTAGGTGACTAAATGTTATTTTGCACATTGACAAATAAAATAATAATAAAAAACGACAAAACCAATATTAATACTGTTTACCATCAGTTAGTATCAAAAAATAAGTGATTTATGATTTACGACATACATTATCAGCCAATTTTGTTAGACTTCTCGTTATGATGTAAAGCAGTAGATATGTACAAATAATTATATACTGTTAAACTGATAATGACAAACTCTACTTCGATGTGTGCATAAAAAAAATAATTTCTTGTTTATTATGTCAGGCTATGAAACAATCTTTATTAAGACAAATAACTTTAAATTAAATTTCTGAAGTATTTTTGAATTATTATTTTAATTTGTACTACTTTACATAATTATACGAACATTCTTCATATTGCAAAAATCAATTTTTCACCATAACAAATGTCAAATAAAAGTTATGAATAATGAAGAACATTTTTTTCACTGAACCACTTATCATTTTCAGTTTTCTTTCCGGTTGTGTAATCATATCTTTAACTTTAACACGACAGCAAGAAGGGAGGACCACAATATTCCAAAATACCAACTTTTGATGTATAAGTATTTGAAAGTAATTCACAAAGATACGTATCATGTTCGAAAACATTTTCCAGGATATACAATAATTTTTTGAATTTGTGCACTTTTTTAAGATACATATATACCATTTTACAATTTTTTTATTTGAAATGGTTAATAGATAATAAGGATTAATTTATAATGCAGAAAATGAAACAAAAATTGTATGTTTTGTTTTATCTACGGTCCATTTAGCTGAATCTAATTCATTGTTAATTGATTACTAATTATTTTCATTTATATTATAGGTAAGTTAAATAAATTAGGATACCAAGAAAGTAGAGATATTCATTTTTGTTTTCTATTTCATCGATTGTCAATCGTGTAATTGCTAACACCTCAACTTAGTAATTCAAGGATTAGTTAACTTAATATCAATCAAACGCTCGTCGAATTGTAAAAATACATCTATACTATTAACTAGGTACTTGATAACATATGGGAAACAGATTTATAATATGCACTTCATTCGAAGTACGTATGTTGGACTATCAGGAAGTTCATTTCTATGGGACTGTCACATTAAACGAATGCATCTCGTTAGCCATCTACAATTAATTAATGCTTCGTTTCTTGTTCCAGATTACGTACGATGTTTCTGCAATCTGCCGGTGTGCGTGTCATCGGGGTACATGTGTAAATCAGGCGGAGGCGGCTGTTTCTCCGACGTCCAAGACGGGACATCGGAGACGCGACAGGCGCCCTCCTACCAAGGACGACACGGATGTCTAGAGCTTATCACCGACAAGTGAGTTACCTTCTTATTATACGGAATTTAGTGAATGTGTGGAATATGGATTTTTAAACATTTCAATCTGAAAATGCCATCTGCTATGAAATCTGTCCTAAACTAAGTCTCAAAATTTTTGAACAAACTATTGCACCCTTCAACGCACTAAAATGGCTTATATTAGATACTTTATTATTTATTTATATGAAAAGACGGCTAAAGATATTTGTACGAATTTCCCTACACCACGTCTTATTTTTTTGAAATTTTTCTTCTTCGTTTTTTCGGTATGTTCAATACTAAAAATGGTAAAAGAGAAAATTAAATAAATTATTTCCATGGAAGATCCAATTTTCTAAAAGAAAGGTAGTCTTGTAAAAATATCGGAAATTACTTCGTTTTTGAGTTATTTAGAGCTTACAAAAACCAACACCGCAATATAATAATTTTATAAATATAACAAAAAATCTACCTGATTAAAATTGATAATTAAGATTGTGTTGGGATAGGTCCTAATCTATATTATTTATTGTAAATTATTTGTTATTTCGATATAGTTTTTGTGAATTAAAATTTCATTGGTTTTAGTATTTACAAACGACTTTTTGAAAGGGATTTAATGGGTGAGGGTGGCATTTAATGGAAAGCGTGTCTGTCTTAAAATCAAACTAATAAATTAAGACAATTATCTTATTTTCTTTTATTGTTTTACGGGGCCTGCCATCTTCTGTAATCTGTCAAACTTACAGTTTCACCCTCGGTTTTACTAAAGAATATTAGAGACAGGAGAAAAATAATTTCGAAATAATCCGAAGCGATTACCTAATTTTTCAACTAGTAGGGTCTATAATAGAGTCCGCATGTATAGTGATGAATATTATATGTAAAAGAAATTATGAGTGCTGCCAGAACAGAGCAAAGTAGTATTACGTATTTAGTATCAGCAATTTCTTATGCTAAAGTGTACGATGTTACATACCTATTTACAAACAATTCCTTTAAATTTTAATCATTGATTACTATACATCTATTAAAAACCATAATGGCCGACATCAGTGACAATGCGACAACAATTGAAAAAGAATGATGGCCGACAACAGCAACAATTAGAAAAGAATGATGGCCGACAACAGCAACAATTAAAAAAAATGATGGCCGACACTACGTCATACTTTTGTTGACAAAAATGAATTTCGACCACTCGAAGCAATGGTGCTAGCAGTTTCGAGCTGGCAGTGGCTGATAGGGGGGGAGAACTAGCACTTTTACTATATTGTCGCAAAAATGTAAACGTTTAATACGAATAAATTAATGTAAATGATGTTTTTTCCACGAAAACTTCTTTTAGACTAAATTGAAAAAGTGAATGTAAAAATCTATAGTAATTAACCCGATTTTGAGGCGACATTAAGGTGACGCAACCTTACACTCTTATCCATCTTGTTGAAATGTAATTTTGATAATAGATAAACGTTAAACGCTTTTCAAATCCTATTAGAGAAGATGAGCAGTGAAAAGATTGTAAATGACTAATTGTTGCTACATCTACAGTTACGTTTGCAAACATTTAACCTACATTTGAAAACTTGTATGTATAATCCCTAATTACTTCAAGATGAGCGCATTTATAACGTTAATCCTCGACTTTCCTTTCGGCGTACAATGTAATAATGGAAAAATAGTAAACACTTGATGATAAGAGTAGCAAAAGATTTTAATGTGCTTATTAATATCATTTAGTTTTTTGTACTTAAAAGCGCCTTGGGAGAGGTTTTCAAAAATTACTTTGGAGTTGTAGAGAAGCAAAAAAATTGATGAAAACCAGATCCGAGTGGAAGTACATTCACCAGAACGAACGCATCGAAAATGATGAACGCTATATATAATCAAGAAAGAGAACATGCGTCATTCTTCCATTAACCCCAACACTTGACACACTTACTGCCATACAAATTCACGAACATGTTAGAAACTCAATTGGTCTTCAGATGACACGATCTAAGAGAACTGCACATATTATGTTATAAAAAAATTGCGAAAAAAATTCATGACTTAATGTAAGTAACAGAAAGAAGGAGACTTAAAAACGCTTATGATTGGAATAAATCATCAATCATTTATTTATGACAGTTGTAATCGTGAAGTTGTCGGTAGTACCTAATTTAAATTTAAAGTGAAAAACCACTGGCATAAACTTCAGCGAACATTAAAATGCACTTAATTAATGTTTTGAGGTTTTCACAATGATTGGTTGTCGTTTTAATAATATTCAGTTCTGTACCCGTAAAGAAATGAACTTCAAAGCTCCTTAAATGTACGCATACATTACATATAATCCACATAAATAAAAACTAACCCAAAACATAAATAGTTATAAAATGCGGTTTTATATAATTTCTATTATGAAAGAAATTTTAAATAATATTTATATTGTTCTATAATACTTTTCGTTTAATTAGGTATATACAAGTAGACAATTTCTGGTATTTTCGATTAGCGAATTTCCGAGACAATTTTACGAAAACTTGACTTTCTTTTCTTGGAAATTGCTTAAAATAGTCTACTTATGAAAAACAGATGAAAAAATCTAGCGGAAGGTGTTTTACACAGAGAAAGACCATCTATTTCGGTAAATCACCCTAGATCCATGCTTCCATATTTCTGTACACAAAACACTTACCATAATCTTATGATCCAGAACACATGACAATTATGCTGAAATTTTACTTGCCCAATAAGTGTATTGTTAATTAATTTTTTTTTGTTAAAAGATGCGACTTCTGCTGTGTCTAACAATATCCGGCTCGAAGGACCAACCGAAGAACGCCTTTGTTTTAATAGCTTAGGAACATAACAGAAGGTTTTTCTTTGTTTAAAACATCTTCCCTCGATTTTTTATGTATGGTTTTTCATAACTAGTGGTTTTAAGTCATTTCCAAGAAAAATAAGTTAAGTTTTATCCCATAATCATATAAAAAGTAAACTTCAAGAATCAATCTTAAATGCAAAGTTTGGATAAATATCTACACCTAAAAAACGAGAATCAGTAATAAGTACAAACGTTCAAGAACACATCTTGTGTAATTAATTAAAAATGCACAGCACACATTTTATTTTCAACTATGAGTAACCAACTAGTTTCGCCCCCCTTCAGAGGTCGAATTTTCTAAAATACTGGAATAGGGGTTTAACTATTTATATCAAAAAACATTAAGATCAAGTTTCAAGTAAATCAGACCACAAACAAAACATAATATTAATATTAAATTAATTTATGATTAAGTATAGAACAATTGGTCATATAGATCTGTATTACAAGTTGTGAAAAAAAAAGCGTTTTACACTCGGCATTCTGCCCTAGATTCGGTCCAGTTGGTACAAAAACAAACAAACAAATAAAATGCCGAGAGACTATATAAATCGAAAGAAAGATCCCGTTATCACTTATTATGGTCCAGATAATTTCAATTAATTACGCCTTGTACGTACATACAATCGTACGACAATAACAGCAATTAGAGACAAAAGTCCGTAGGCGAATTAACGATTAACGACTATGACTCTATTGTCCGCAATTCATAAATATTTATTTATACGGTTGAGAACTTTATTATTTGCTTTTCGCGTTTTGTATAAAGATGACTCTTTGCCAGCTTCGCAGACGTCTCTATTAAAATAATGATCACAACGGAGTAATGTTTGGAAAGGAATACGGCACAGAAAAAGGAGTGTCCCTTTTGTAATGTCCTAAAGGAAGTGCAGGCTTTTTCCTTATTGGCAGATTCGCAATGAAGATCAAACTTTTTTACGAATAGATAGACTATTGGACAGGGATTTTAGTAAGGAACTGTTGTTAAATATGTTAGTTCGACAACCAAAAATGATAAAATCGGAAAGTGCTACTAAATATGAAAGTGCGTTCTTGAGATCCAATCGAAAAAAAAAAACATTTTTTAGTTTTTTGCGCTAAATCAAAAATCTTACACTAGGAATTTTTTACAACAATAGTTTTTTGTAGGAAATTAAATTTTCCATCGGAATGCTGTGTTGAAAAATTCATTGGCTATTTTTAGTGTGAAAATTTGATGAAAATCACTTTTTAAGTATACCAATATAAAGCTTTATAGAAAAAAAAGCTCATGAAAAGTCACAAATTTTGCCATTCTTTTGAACTTTTTGAACCGCAATTAAATATTTAATTAAGGATAAACTGATCAATTCGTAATGAATGAACGAATAAACATTTTTATTATCTTTTTGATAGGCTGATACAAGTTATAAACTAATTGTAAGATCGTTAAACACATTCCGATCCACCTGTGCGTGTAAATAGGTTTATATATGCTAATGAAGTCAAAATTGATTTGATATATTAAATTAGTTAATTATCTTGCACATTTATATTACCTACTAAAAAAATAAGACCAACTAGATCACTTTATCAATAACCAATACTATTAACCTAAGAAACCCAAAATCGAATGACTACTGTTTTTCGATTAATTGATCGTTTCTCATTTCTGTAATTAAAATTGTTACATCAGTCGATAAGTAAATACGTTAAGGCAGGTTGCGCGTAGCACGGCAAGAATAAATTGTAATGCATGAACCAAAAATTAGGTACCTTAAAATTGGAATACCGTTTAAAAATAGATACTAATGGTCAGTTATACTGATATTCATACAAACATGCGTACCATCCTATCTTGTATGTGTAGTAGGGGTAGGGTGCGTCAACAAAAGTGACCGGGTTTGTCATTCCAAATCGATA
The DNA here is from genome assembly GCF_000699045.2 of Agrilus planipennis. Classification (NCBI taxonomy): domain Eukaryota; kingdom Metazoa; phylum Arthropoda; class Insecta; order Coleoptera; family Buprestidae; genus Agrilus; species Agrilus planipennis. Next base: position 61,775 of record NW_020438897.1, read on the forward strand.
GATAATTGAATTGTAAAACAAAAATTATTATTCCCACAGATTAATTCAAAGACCGATCTCATCGAATTTTAAAGTATAATACGCGAAAAATTGCTGTTTCATGTAAATAGCTCTAACATTGGTTAATTTGGCCGTAGGAAATTTCACAAAGGTTTTAAGAGAAAATAAAAATTTCGCAATGCTATTTATGAATTAATTCACGGAGAAAACTGAATTTTTATGCCAATGCAAAAATTACAATTTTCGAATGTAAATGACTAAATTTGCCGTAGAAACAGTGAGTTTATTAGGTAACTTGTAATAATCTTAATTTCGATGTTCTTTTAAAAATTATTTCAGAAATCTTAATTAATGATGATGATCAACTAAAATACCTAGTAAATGTATTTCCACTGGGATTTTATTTTCACAAATTCGAGTCCAAATTGTAATTTGTGTGATCCTTTATAAAAAAAATTGTTATTTCAGCCAGAATTGGTCTTGGAAGGTTTTTATTTTATTCTTTTAGTTTGTGCTTTAAACTAGCTTTTCACTGCTTCTTTTTAAGCAGATCCAGCATTAAAAAAATTGGATTTTCAACTGTTTGTAAAAAAAGGAGCTTAAGTTTTACTTTTTGATAATTGATAATTTTAAGGCTTTTTTTAAAAAAATCGATTGTTAATTTTCACAGAGTATTAGATTTGAACTCTTTAACTTTAAAATAAGAATTGTTAGACCCTTTTTTTGTTAATGCCATTCACACAAATTTGAAAGGTACGTGTAATTCTTTGTAAAATTGTAACAATAACTAAAAAACGACTAGTTGTTACACTTTTTTGCTTAACATTTTTTATTTGTTGACCGATTTCACTTTGCAGACAGTATTATTGCACACAAACCCCCTGTGTATCATTCACTTCCACGATCCATAATTTCAGGAAAACTACTTTTTCCACTTTATTGTTAAAATAAAAAAATGGGGCGAATTTTTTTTTTTTTTGAAAATAAAGATAAGAAACCTTCTACCAATTTAAAAGCAAAAGGCAATCTTTGTAAATATTGTCATACCCAATCGATGGATTAATCATTAGTTTATGAGTTCTGTTATTATTTGTTTGAAATACAAATTAGGTACCTACGTACCAAGTTTTGTAGTTCGTTTGAGACATCTTTCATTAAAAGAAATCTAAACAATAAGCATCCACCATGAGATTGTGCAGGTTGTCCCTTTTTTTTTATTCGAGCCACCTGCGTCTGTAAAACCATGTGTACGAAATATGCATTTAAGTAAGTGCCTGATATGCTTACTATACGGGCAAAGTTGATTGTTAGTACAATAAAATGAACGTTGCGAAAACTCTGGTCTAGAGGTTTGATTATTATCTTTGGCGGCGTCTACTTTAGACATATATACAACGACGTATAGTTCTAATAACGATAAATCGAATTTTATCCTGAATTTTATGCGTCGCATATAATGGCAACCGTGATTAGATTTGCGTAATAAACCTTAATGATTTCCCATATTATAGCCATTGGCAGGTGCAAAAATATTACTGCCGCCGCTAGATTGTTATTACTTTTACTTACCAAGTATACGTTTATTTATCATCGTGACGTTTGAAAGCCTTAAATTCGATCTTGACACACTTATTAAATGAATGATTACCTACCTATGCGTGCGTCGAATTTCATATTATTTATTATCTTATGAACCGAATGGAAAGATGAAGATTAACATTACAAATGTGCTTATGAAATATATAAATTAATATTTTGCGAATTTAATGTCAGGTATACATATGGGTTGGGAGCTGGTGACAGGTGGGATTTTCCAATTTTATGATGTTTGCCTTTTCGAGGGTTGATAAGAAAAATTGTACTAGTGGCCTTTTCAGCCCTGTGAGATCTTGGGAACTGTACCTGCGCTACTCAGCTTTGAGTACTGGACGTTAAGACAAATATAATTTTGATTTTCACTATGACTGGAAAAAACTTTCTTTATCTTTCATATCAAGGAGTAAATTACCCAACCCTCGAAAAGGCATAAGTATCAAAAGCTCACAGTCTTAATACCAACGATTACCTGCCATGTAATAAATAATTAAAATCTTTTCACTGCTAATATTCTTTCCATTCTACCTACTTACAAATACAAAAAAATACAACACGTGTAATTATACAACACGCTACTGAAATGAAACTTCTTCAGACACACAAACATACCGGGATGGGGGTTAAGGAATTGGTTTAATTGTATTATTTGTACACTATGCTTCGCACGGGTGCAATGCTAATAGTAAATATACTATAGAAAGTCTCTATATACAACAATCGCAGCTTTTTGGTCATAAGACAATACAAACCGGCCAGTATTTATAAGCACATTACAAACCTGTGGAATTATCAGTGTTTCTCTACTATATTATGCATGTATTATACATATAAACCTTCCTCTTGAATTACTCTATCTATTAAAAAAAAGAACCGCATTAAAATCCGTTGCGTAGTTTTAATGATCTAAGCATACATAGGGACAGACAGCGGGGGAAATGCGTTGCATGATTTCGTTACATAGCAACTCGCATGAAACGAACTTACCCTACCGTGCGTAAACAAGTTTCACTTCAAAAAAAATCATTTCAGCGTGCAAAAAGGAACTATAATGTGAATTAAATTAAAATTAAAAACTTGAATTTTTGCATCAAATACCACTTGCCATAATGCTTCACTGAAAAGCTACTTTTTAGTTAAGCAGAGGTTAATTTAGTTTAGAATAGACCTAATTACTATCAGTTTGCAATTATTTATCTTCAACAGTTTCGTAATTTTTCGTAATTACCGTATATACTTATGTGGGGTTTAGTAACTAATTCGTAAAAGCGACGATGATGACAGCACATCAGAGCATTCGCGCATGTAGGTATGTCTGTCACGGAATGCAGAAAATTTAAATTAACGTAGTCTGCAAATGATTACATGTCAAATGAAAATTTTTAATGAACATTCCAAGAACTAAAAGTCATATTAACGGAGGAAATGTGCCTACCCAAGTACGAGGGTGGATTGATAAGTTTCCGGCCTAACCAAGAGATGACGCCACTAGGCCTACCTTGAGGTGACATTCTATAGTACCATCCTTGGATAGCTTGTAGCTATAGTTTCAGCCCGATCTCCTTGCTAG